>NC_092804.1:99976746-100339246 GCF_040954645.1 Diabrotica undecimpunctata | reverse complement strand
GACCTGTGATTGTTGTCGCTAAGTCTTATGGAACGGGAAATAAGAGTGTTGATGACTGAATTAAGTTGGGCGGGGTGATGATGTGACTGGGCATTGAGATAGCGGTTTGTATGAGTGGGTTTCCGGTACATGGAATAGGAAAAACTGTGAGGTGGATTTTTCTGAATAAGAACATCAAGGAATGGCAAAGACGCTTCACACTCAACTTCCATCGTGAATTGAATGCTGGGATGTATTCCATTCAGGTGGGAGAGGAAGAGATCTAATGTGTCTTTACCATGGGGCCAAATGACAAAGGTGTCATCAACGTACCGTAACCAGCAGGTGGGTTTGAGATTTGACGAGGACAAGGCTACTGTTTCGAAATGTTCCATGTATATATCTGCTATTACGGGAGAGAGGGGCGATCCCATTGGGGCACCTTTGATTTGACGATAGAAACGATTTTGGAACGTGAAATATGTATTAGACATGCAGTGTTTTATAAGAGATAATGTGTCTTGGGGAATTTGATGTTTAGAGTCCAAGATGAAAATGGTTTCATCGATGGGAATGTTGGTGAATAAAGAAACAATGCCAAAAACTGACTAGTATGTCTGAGGGCGAAATAGAAAAGTTTTTCAGAAGATCAATGAAATGAAAAGAGTTTTTGACAAAGGACGAGGCGTTTTCGGCTAATGGTTGTAAGGATGAAGCGAGATGTTTTGCCAATTTCTGAGTGGGACAGTTGTATGCACTGACGATGGGTCTTAGGGGAACATTGGGCTTATGGATTTTTGGAAGGCCGTATATCTTTGGAATTCGGGATGATTTTTCTCTGGGTATAAGAGATTTTTTGAGGTCTGGAGATAGAGTAGACTTATTTATAATGGATTTGGTCGTTTTTTCTAGATATGTGGTTGGATCATTTGGGACATGTTTGTATTCTGTGGAATTCAGAAGTTCGGACATTTTGTCGAAATAGTTAGAAGAGTTGAGAATGACGGTGGCATTACCTTTGTCGGCCGGAAGGATGACGATGTCAGGGTTGTTGTGAAGTTCTTTGAGGGCACGTCTTTCTGAAAGACTGATATTTGAAGGTGGGGGTTTGGAAGTACGGAGAATTCTGGCGACATCTTGTCTGGCAACTTCGGCTTGGTCGGAAGGAAGATGGGAAATAGCTTCTTCAGTTTGACAAATAATTTTCTCAGTTGGAATGGAAAGAGGAGTGACAGAGAAATTGAAGCCTTTTGACAGAGCTTTGGTAGCTGAATCGGATATGTGAATATCTGAGAAATTATGGACAACAGTAGAAGGTTGTTGATTTGAAACGGGCGGTGGATTTTGCTGAGAGATAAGTTGGTCCAGTTTGCGTTTCTGGGTTTGTGTTTTGTTGTCAGAAATGTGTTGGGCTTTTTGGTGCTTTGGGGCTTTAAATTCTCAACGCGGTTCTTCCCGAGAACTCAGTAATTTTCATTTATCTGACCGCGGAAACTTATCCGAACATATATATACATATATATATATATATATATATATATATATATATATATATATATATATATATATATATATATATATATATATATATAATTCACGTAAGAGGCTCGAACTGCTAAAGTATTTTACACTGCCGGTGACACCTTACTAACCACAAAGCCTCCTTCTCGTCGAATGGAAGTCAAGAACGCATAACTCCACGAGCAAGAGGATGGACGCGAGAAACCTTCACTTCTCCTCCAGAGCGGCGGTCGGAACTCATCATGAGTCTCCGAATATATCGGAGGATGAGCCGACCGTACTACAGTATGGAATAGGGTTAGAAAAAAAATCCACAATATCAGCTATTTGGACGTCCATGTTAATGATAACTAGGATAAGAGCAAAAAAAAAGAATACACATTGAAAAAGCCAGAGCCGCCTTCTATAAACTAAAAAATTAAACTTTAAAATCACATTAACACGCTGCTACATATTCTCCACATCTCTGTATGGCATGGAGAGCTAGACAGAAACACTAATGAAAAAATTGGAAAAGAGTTGGATTGGTCGAATCAGAAATGAAATAGTTTAACACCGAATGAAAAAGAGCTCAAAAATAACAAAAACAATAAAAATTCGAAAGACAATATTTTGGCCATGTAATGGCACATCCAGAGAGGTCCATGATCACCTTATAATACAGGCCAAGATCGCCGGAAGAAAAGGCCCAAGACAAAGAAGAACTTGGCCCGAAATCTCCGAGATGTTACGTTCTAAAAGGATTCACGCCTTTAATATGTTAAATGTCTATGCGGCTATGTATAAATAGTTCCTTCGCTCTTAGGCCTATATTACTATATACTTATTTATTAAAGGTGTCACTGATGGAACTTAGTTCAGTATACTGACAGGAGAGGATCATGTTACTGTATCCATTTTGGCTTGTCTTTTATCGTCGTTAGAGTTGTTCAGACCACTGCAGTTGACCATACATATATGTGAAGAGCTCGTTATTAAGATTATTAGAAAATAGAGAAGTAATGTGCCATACCAGATTGTTTGGGTTATTCGTTGAAAGATGTATTAAGTTATTGTGAATAGTTCACAAGTTGTGGCGGTTTATTTGTTTCCCGGTACATCTACTCACACACTCACACATGGAATTCGAGACGTTCAAGTTCTCCAAAATTATTTACTATTGCCGCTGTACTCGCCAAGCGACATTTTTATAGTACGCTGTTTAGCTGGATACCAGTTCGTTGAAGATTGTTAGTACTCAAGATCCAAGGTAAATTTTCTTTCATTATATCCATGAACCTACCTTTTGGTCATATATAATGGTCACCAATAATATCTAAAAACTGTTCCATCTGGATGCGATAGAGATCAAGTTATTGAGGGACCATTTTACATATATATATATATATATATATATATATATATATATATTATATAAAATATGTAATGGTCCCTCAATAACTTGATCTCTATCGCATCCAGATCCAAGTAGTTAGGTATTATTGACTGACACTTTAAAGTTATTATTTAAAGTTTTATAAAATTAAACTTTATATATATATATATATATATATATATATATATATATATATATATATATATATATATATATATATATATATTGCTGTAAGCTCACCATAAAGTGACACTTGTGTAATTTGTTTTTTGAGAGACAATTTAATATCTCCTACTTTTCCATCATACTTTTTGTATTAAATAGTTACATTTTTTCTTTATTTTCCTTTGCCATACTAATTTAATATTCATAGTTTAATAGTTAATTAACTTCTTAAATAGTACTCTAAGCATTTAGAATCTTAGCTAAACCTTTCAAGGTTAATTTTTTACATATGTTTTATATTATTTTCTCTCTTTGTATAAAACTACTTTTAATTTGATTAATTTTGTTGAATAATACTATTATTACTATTATTATTAAAATATTATATTATTCAAATTATTTCAATTTTTTTTATTTTTAGCCCTATTTTAATGATTTTTTTAACATACTGTGTATAAATTTATAGATTTTAATTTAGTATGGTCAGTTGTTTAATAAAATTTTGTATTTATCTTATTATACAGGGTTAATTAAAACGTGGTTTTATTATCCTAACTTCCTTGCGAATTTTCGTAAAACCTTATTTTTCGGTTGTAACCATGTCTCCTAAGCATTGAGTTTTTTATTTCATGTCAAAGTTTGCCACCCACAATTTAGGACTTTTTTAATTATGATTATTTTGGAGTTAATTTGTATAGGACGACTTATACGACGAGGTGGCTTTTCTGGCTGTTATCATTATGTCATATTCACACTTACATTTTATTTACCTATGATTGATCATGGTTCTTAGTGTCGAAGATTGTGCGAAAGCTGTTGCTCTGGTTACAGATGGGCGAAATTATGAATATGTGACTAGAGTATACTCATCGCTCTACCATCCAAAGCGTAGTGGACCGTTTTATACGAATTGGAACAAACAAGCGTAAAGCGGGAAGTGGTAGGAAGCGCAAAACTACCGCTTTAGATGACCGCTATTTGCGAGATAGTCAACAGCGGTGCAAGCAAGAAATCAGTTTCAACAGGTTCGAGGCAATAATGTAAGTGTACTTACAGTTCGTTGAAGATTCCATGAATTTGGTTTGCAAAGTTGCAGACCAGCAACTGGGCCCAAATTACTTCCGCGGCACAGAGTGGCTAGACTACAATTTTCCAGAGAACATTTACATTAGAATTTAGGACAATGGAATACTGCTCTTTGTACGGATGAGTCGAGATACTCTCTTCACTCATCAGTTGGGAGAGAACGAGTATAGCGTCGAACTGGAGAGAGATTTGCGGAGTTCGGTGATGGTATGGGCAAAAATATCCCGAGGGGCGCACACTGAATTGGTATTTATTGAGGGTTCGTTGACTGCACACCGGTATATTGAGGAAATTTTAGCGAATCACGTAGTACCCTTTTCGCAATATATCGGCGATGATTTTCTATTAATGCAAGATAATGTGCGACCCTACTCTGCAATCTGTGTCACGCAATATTTAGAGGGAGTTGGTATTAATAAAAAGGAACTGTCCAGCGTGTTTGCCAGATCTGAACCCAATAGAGCAAGTTTGGGACATGGTTTGTAGAAATATTAGAGGTCGCGAAGTCGCACCAGCCTCAATTAACGAACTTCGCTTGGCTCTAGAAGAGGAATGGCAAAACATCCAGCAAGATGATATTCGAAACCTCATAGACAGCATGAGCCGACATGTACAGGCAGTTATAGAGGCTAGGGGAGGCAATACAAAGTATTAAGCTATTTTTTAGTATTTTTTCTTTGTTATTTGCGTACTTAAGTTAAGTTACGTTTAAGTTGTTTTTTTTTTATCTTTTGCTTATTCTCGCGTTCAAGTCACCCATAATAATAGTTGCATCTCCTTTTTTAATTTGTTTAAGTGAATTTATCAACAACATATAGAATTGCTCTACTCTTCTTCTGGTCTATCGCTGGTTGGAGCATACACTTGTAAAACATTTAATTTGACCAAAGTAGTATTCAGTTGGATTATTAATAATCATTTCCTGAGTGGTACACCATTTGGTTGTCAACAATACAAGCACCACTATTTGGCCACCTCTTCTCACTTATGCCCATTATACCTACTCATAGTCTGGTCATATCTTGAATTGTATTTGAAATTTTCTAGCCTGATGCATTGTCTTTACATTCTACGTATATATTGTAATAATCAACTCTGATGTTTTTAGAGACACTTTTCCAATTCTCTCACAGGGGTTTTTCTGGGTTACGTCCAAAGACATCGATACCTTTAGTGTTTGCCAAATATTTCAGTATATTTCTGCTTTATATTGTAATATATCCATTAAAGAGCCATTATTAAGTATGTTATTGTTCAAGCTCTTCATTGACTTCAAAGCAGCCTATGACAGTGTGAAAAGAACTGCATTATATAATGCAGTGATAGACTTTGGGATCCCACCTAAGTTAGTTAAGTTGACCCACCTAACAATGCAAAACGTAAGCTCGTGCGTTAGAATTGAAGGAGAAAACTCTACGTTCTTTGACATTAATAATGGTCTAAGACAGGGGGACGCGTTGGCGTGTCTGCTCTTTAATATTGCCTTAGAAAAGGCAATCAGACAATTAAATATTAGAATTAATGGAACTATTTTTAATAGATCGACGCAAATTCTCACATTCGCTGACGATATAGTTAGTGGGCAGAAGTATGAGAGGCAGCAAGTGAATTAGGACTTGTGGTAAACGAGGAAAAACCAAATATATGTTGGTTTCTAAAAACCCTCGAAATATCCAACAAAGAATTCAAATGAACAACCATACCTTTGAGCAAGTCAAAGAATTTACATGTCTTGGATCGCTAGTAAACGCAACAAACACGACAAGCGACGAAATAAAAAGACGCATAGCAATAGCAAACAGAACTGTTCACGGCCTCCAGAGACATTTAAAAAATAAAAATATAAAACGTGCACCAAAGCTTAATATATACAGGGCCTTAATAAGACCAGTTTTGATATATGGGGCTGAAACGTGGATCTTATCTCAAAATGATAAAAGACTTCTTGGTATTTTTGAGAGAAAAATTCTTAGAAAGATTTTTGGGGCCGTAAATGAAAATGGGCTATGGCGTCGAAGATACAACTTTGAACTGTATCAGTTATACACCGATCCGGATATTGTGAAATTCGTTGTTAAAGTGCAGAGACTTAGATGGGCTGGACACATTGCTAGGATGTCAGATCACGAATACACGAAGAGATTAACATTTTCAAAACCAGAGGGCACAAGAAGCAGAGGACGACCACGAATGAGATGGATTGATGATGTGGAAGAAGACCTAGAGATTCTAGGGGTTAGAAGATGGAGGAAAGTTGCCAGGAATCGACAGGAGTGGCGACTTATTTGTGAGCAGGCCAAGATCCACAACGGATTGTCGAGCCACTTATGATGATGATGATTGTTCAAGCTGATGAATTTGATAAGCACTGACAAAACATCCTTATCGACCTCTACATTTTAAAATAAAACACGTTCAGGGTATTGAGACTAGAGTAAATGATTTTTTATCATGGATAATCCGAACTCTAACTAAGAAATTAAATGATTAGATAAAATACCAAATGGCTTACTTACAATTTCCTATTTAGTTTTAAATTAATTAAAAACATAATTTATCCTATGTTCATATTTGTACTTGTTCAATGAAAATTAATTAAAATCTTTCTTAATAATTGTTTAAAAATCAATATTAACTACTTAAAGGCTTAAAATGGAATTTTTATTTTTTATTTATTATTGAGCTGAAAATTGTTTTTTAGCTTTTTTATTCACACTTTTTACTATGAAAAATCCTTTAATATACAAATGAATAAAGTATTGTACTGTTTGGAAATATCAATTATAATTAGTAATATTAAATTACAAATTCCAAAATAAACAACGTGAAACGTTAAGTTGGGATACTAAAATTAAGTTAATTAATTTTGGTTACTATAATACATATTATATTATAATAAGTTAAATAAACCATTAGACTTCAACTTGATTTTTAACTATTCGCATTAAAAAATCTATTTGAAGTCAGAACCCAGTGAACCATAGTTCTCATTACAATCGACTTGTTCTTTTTCAGTGCCACATATATATATATAAAGGTATTGTCAAGAAGGTAAAATTGCATAACACATTATTTGCTAATACTATTATCATTCTGATTATATTCTTTAGATAGAGACGGTAATGATTCCGAATAACCCCTTCAGATGAGTTTAGTAACAGAATTAACCAAATTTCAATAGAAGTCAACAGCTCTGGGTATGTTTCCTGAAATTCTGATACGAAGAGACCATAGGATATAAAACGCCGGCATTCGTCCCAATAATTGCGCTTTAGCTACTTTCATCACAAATTGTCCAAGGAAAAACTAACTACTTTTTTTTTATTTTCATTCGATAAATGACTTATTTGCGAAATGTGAAATAATTAATAAAAATGTCACAACACCCGATATCCGTGTTCCACAATGAACGTTGGAACATAAGTACCTCTCATCAAATCTCTTGAATTGTCTGTACATATTGAAAATCAACAAACTTTTGTTTTTATTATATGACATGTATGAGACGACCGTTCGTCATTTATATCATCATCAAATATAAGTTTGTGTGTTCTGCATTATGTGCTAAACTATTTAGATAAAACTTATTGGTATATTTTTTGTAGTTTTTCCTAAAAAGAATAAATTATTCAAATACAATCACCCATGACGGTTATTCAAAAAAGGGTAAGCATTTTGGTAAAAAAAATTAACATAACACATAATGTAGGTGTTCTTTAAGCTACTTTCGTTTGACTTTTTATAATTGACTTACTAAAGAGAATGCCATTGTCACGATTAGGGTGCATGTCTAAAGCAAACCGCATGTTATGATTTCTCCGACGAGTATTTTCAGGTTAAAATTATTAACGTCATCCAAAAAACGCACTTTAATACAGGTCACAGCATACAAATATTTTGACAATAAATTAACATACTGTTAACTTTACTCCAAAGCACTACAACATCCAAAAACGCAAATTATCCATTTCCACCAAGCTACAAATAATTACTACATACAGTGTAAAAGAATTATAACAAAAAAGATACCGTTGCCAATGAAAAAGGTAGTAGGAGAACTAATTTTGATAAAAGCGATGTTCATCAATCATTTATTTATACAAAACTTCTATTAGAAATTGTCAAATATATCAACTATGAAAAACATTATTTGTGCAAAAGAATAAACAAACATAACACTAATAATTTATTATAACTTTAACATACGTATACGTCCTGTATGAGATATAATGGTATTGCGATATGAGTTATGGCAAATAATGCCAGATAAATCGCTGAAATGACTCGTATACCATTTTAATGACTGTAGACTAAACGTTAATGAAGTACTCTGTGCAATTAAGAACTTTTTAATTTGCTAATCGACGCCAGTTCAAATCGGTTCAGTATTCGAGTGAATTCGTCATTATAACTACGTCAGTAAAAGATGTCAAGATGAAAAAAGGCATTGAATATTAATACAACAATTATAAATATACGAATAAAAGAACGCATAGTAACATAAAATTGTGGTTAAACAAATCTAATACATTCTACAAAACTATTGGGTGTGATGTAGGACAACTATATAGGAAGCCATAGAAACTATAGACAGCATTAAATCAAATGAAAATAAAAGTGTTCCACATAGAGTCGCTGTCTGGGGATCTGGGCTAATTTGAGAAAAATCGGCTACAGTCTACCGCAACAGCTATAGAAAACAGCTCAATGCCGAATTCTGCAGGGAGTAGGTACGCACATATTCAAGTATCTGAACAAAGAGTAGCAGATCAATCATAAGAAATAACCTGATTCCAGAGGTAGACCTCATAATCTCAGAAGCGAAGTAGAAAAGGATCAGCAGGCAATAGCAGATTAAGTCGATTTTTGAAAATTCCGAACATATAACAAAGCACGCCACACAAGAAATTCGACTGATACTACGTGCTGCATGAGAGGTTAATGGTGTAAATCCACTTAGGCTACCACCACTACCAAGATTAAACTACACATATATGTCCAAAAGTTTGGAATATTGGAATATTACATCTTTTTATTGATTTTTATATATAAACTCTGGTGAGTAGTTAAACATCATTTTGTTTCAATTCTCAACAATACTAAATAAATCTCAAAACCAGATAAACGTTGTGTAAAAAAATTATTTATTCCCTTCGAGTGAAAAACTTATAATGTACAACTTACATTTAGAAATAAATTAGTATAGAAAAAAATAATTTTTAATAAAACTAATAATTAGTATTTCCTTCATTGGCCTGTATACATGTCTGTAGGCGATTTGGCATGCTGCTGATTAACTGGTCGAGCGGGGCCTGCGGAATTCTCTCCCATTCTTCACAAGCAGCATCTTTTAGTTTTCGAAGTGTAATAGGGGGATTGTTTCGCTTCTTGATGCGTGTTTTGAGAACTTCCCAAGTATTTTCAATAATGTTCATGTCGGGGGAATTCGAGGACCACTGTAATGTAGATATTCCTTCTTCTTCCAGAAAATTTTGTATCGCTGCTGTTCGATGAGGATGTGCGTTGTCATGCATAAACACATATTCAATACCTACTGCCCTTCGGAATAGACGTGCGACAGGATTTAAAACTTCGTCGATGTACACAGCACCAGTGACTCTTCTCTTCATTTTCATTTTTTCATTTAAAAACGCTCCAAAATGAATATCAACAACAGTTTTAAAACCACCATAGTCGTAGATATATTATTTTGTGCTTATTCCAAACTTTTGGACATGTGTGTATTATAAGAAGCTACGCACGCTGTTAGAAATTATGAACACTGAAGCCTTACCCACCTATGTCGTAGAAGCTCTTACATTGAGTATTTGCACAGGTTGATGCATATTCTGGTCTGCTGTCAACAGAATTGCTAATGTCATTGTAATTAAGATCAAAAGACGACGTGGCTCGAATATCGAAAGGACTGAGACCAAAACGCCACCCTGGAAAAACGATTGGTAAAAATTAATTTAATTTGTAGATATGTTGGACAAAGGCCAGATTATATTCTAAGAGAGAGAACTACCACACCAGCCAAACCATCCAAACAAATATCACTGAGCACTACGATACACGCACAACAATGATCCAAGTAAAACTACTTCAAAATAAAAACTACCCATTTTTTTGGGTTGCCTAAGAAGATACGCAGGCAGGATTCCGAAAAAGTTACGGAACAAATGACCATCTACAAAGTATAAAAACCCTAATAGAGAAAGCAGTGGAATACAATAAACCTCTAGCTCTAATATTTATCGATTTTCACAAAGCCTTTGACACAGTTGAGCTAAGCAAAATATTACAGGCGCTTAAAGAATGCAGGCTAGATTATAGATATACTAAATTATTATACAAAATATACCTGCAGGCAACAACCACTGTCAGATTACATACTAACAGTAATCGCATAAAAATAGAACGGGGGGTTAGACAAGGAGACCCAATGTCACCTAAACTTTTTAATACGGTGCTAGAACATGCTTTTAAGAATTTGGATTGGATGACAAAGGGAATAAAAATAGATGGAGAATATCTAAACAACTTACGTTTCGCCGATGATATACTTATAATAGCTGAAGATCTAGGTATGGCAAGAGAGATGGTACAGGAACTCGTTGTGGCTACAGAAAGTGTAGGTTTAAATATAAATATCTCGAAAACAAAAATCATGACCAATTTGGTACCCAACCAGAACATCAGTATTGGTGGGAAAGAAATAGAACTCGTAGATAGATATAAATACCTGGGACATGAAATTATGATTGGCAGGGATAACCAGACTCATGAACTGAAGAGAAGAATCGGCCTTGGGTGGGCAGCATTTGGAAAACTGAGAGAAACTTTTAAAAGTGAGCTGCCCACATGCCTAAAGAGAAAGGTATTTGATCAGTGCGTCCTCCCAGTCTTGACGTACGGAGCAGAAACACTTACCTTAACAAAAGCAGCAGCTACCAAACTGAGAGTCACGCAGAGAAGAATGGAGCGGTCCATGTTAGGAATAACTCTGCGAGACAGAATAACCAACGAAGACATCAGGAGAAGAACCGGAGTGACTGACATCATCGAGAAGATAGCCAGACTAAAATGGAGATGGGCAGGACACATAACCAGAATGACAGATGGGCGATGGACAAAGAGGTTATTGGAATGGAGGCCAAGGGAAGACAAGAGAAGCGTCGGTCGACCACCTACAAGATGGACTGACGATTTAAGAAAACTCAATAAAAACTGGATGAGAGCGGCGCAAGATAGACGGGGTTGGAAACATGAGGAAGAGGCCTATGTTCAGCAGTGGACTCTTGAGGCTGGATGATGATGAAGAAGATACGAAGTCAGTAACAAGCGGAAATGACACAATACACTTTTTTATCAATTAGAGGATCTTTAGTACACTCAATTTCATTGTATAAATCATACCCAAACTGTAAAGAACTTCATATTAAAGTATACCTGTTAAGACCAAGACTCATAACTGGAAATCTCCAGAATTACACGAAGTGCATAACTTCTAATATAAGAAGATGTGAAGTGTTTATGATTGCTTAGCAATATTAATTAATCATGTTATTTTAAGTCCGCCGGAACTACCATTCTTTTTTACTCAAGGAAGAACTTATTTAATACCAAAGGATCAAAACAATACCAAAGATTCAGGCAAGTACAAAGTTAGTTGCCCTCTAAATGTGTATAAATTGGTCATATCCAGCATAGCTACTAACATTGGGATTTAAAAAATATAAAATTTAAATAGAAAGAAGCCGCTACACTTTCCATGGACTGCAAAGAACATCTTGAAATCAAGTCAATCATCTCCAACCGGTCTTATACCAAAAAAGGAATACTTTTACAGCCTTTACTGATTTTACAAGAAAGCCTTGGTCCCAGTGCCACATTAATGGCTTATAGATATATTGTAGAAGAAAAATAAGCAGATATAATAAATTTAGGTCAGATGCAATGATAAGCTCAGAATATTCCATTTAGTGAGTGGTCAAAAATTTACTTTGCCGGGAGTCATGTATTAAAATTCCCACGATCGAGGACATTCTCTTTTTATGCTCAGAATATGTAATTCATAAACAATATTAAAATAATTTTTATTATTTAGCGTATGGCTTACATTACAGAATAGGTAATTAAATTTACATTTATCCATCCATCCTATGGCTCTAGAGCCCAATTCGAGCATTCGTCTCCCTCATCAAACCTCTCCATCCATTACGCTCTGTAGCCATTGTCCTCCACGATAGACTGCCAAGTAGATTTATGGCGTCCTCTTCCACATCATCCTCCCTTCGCTTTCCCGGTCTTTCAATAGGACTCTTTCCCTGCATTCTTGCATTTCTTGCATTCAACAGTTTTTGTGGAAGTCCGTTTTCTTCCGTCCTAAATAGTTCCGTCTATAGTTCTTGAAACGACGCATTGAGATAGCCAGAAACGGTTTCAATAAGATGAAAGCAGTACTATGCAATGGAAAACTAAGAACAGAAATTAAAACTAGAGCGTCGAAAACTACCCTTTTATATAGAGTTGAAGCCTAGACAGTTACGGACGCAACTGAAAGAAGACTTGTCAGCTTTGAGATGTGGTGTTATCGAAGAATGTGGAAATTATATTTGGACACAACACGTAACAAATACGGCAACATTAAATAGATTAAAAAAGAAAAAGAAAAAAACATTGGTCACATACTAGGAAATGAAAAATATGAGTTAATGCGATTGGTTATAAAAGGAAAAGAGAACCAATGACACGTTCACAAGAGCACGTCCTGGTTAAAAAAATTAAAGCAGAGTGAAATAAGACGTGATGATCGCCAATGTCCTTAAAGGATGAGGCACACGATGAAGAAGTATTCGTGTCAGTACCTTTCTTTCAAATATGTCTATACGGTTTACAGATTTTGGAGTCAACACCCAAGTTTCACATCCATAGCTCACTATGGGTCAGAATATGGTCTTGTAGATTCGTATCTTAGTTATGTAATGAACTTCTCGTGATTTAAATATCGGGCTCATAGTATGAGTGAGTATTTGTTTAGCATGTTATTTATTATTTTAGCATGCTATTCTTTTTTTTTATTTATTTATTTAATGTCGTCCGAACCACTGAGGTTATAACACAACCAATTAAATGCTAACAAGAAAGAAGATTGATATATGTAATTTGGGATACAAACTAGATTTTAATTTAAATATCTTTTATCCTTATAGCCGTTAAAAACTTTATAATATTGTTTAGATGATTATTGTCTGTCGCTGGGAAGGTTGAGTTTACTTCACGTTTCCTTGGAAAATTTGACATTCGGTTAAAATATGTTTTACTGTACTGTTGGTTTGACACTGGTTGCAGTATGGGGGTTTGTCTCTTGTGATTCGGTAAAGATGTGTATGACAGGTGTAATCAAGTTGGAGTCGAGTAAAGATGACTTGTTTTTTTCTAGGTAACAAAAAAGCCTTTTGTCTTTAATTTGACTTAGTTTTTTGGAACACCATTTGTTTTGCCACAACTAACTATGTTTTTTAAGCACAATTTAATGTTATTTAGTTGAACTTGACCAGCACTTGTCGCTGCTTCGTAAGCTAGGCGGTCGACGACCTCGTTACCGTGTACTCCAATATGAGATGGAACCGAGATTAATACTACGTGTTTGTTTTCATATGCAGCATTTTGAAGAACTTTATAAATGTCTTCATGAACAGGGTTGCGGGAGTATATGTTTTGGATGTCACAAAGGGCATTCATTGAGTCAGTTATGATTGTGTAATTTCTCTGGTCCGTTTTGGTAATGAATTTTAGAGCTTCAAGGATTGCACATAGTTCTGCATTGGACATAGTCCAGTTGTAATGCAACTTAAATTTAGCATTATGAGTATTAGAGAAAATTGCTGCCCCCGTTGTGAAAATTCCGTTGTTTTTGCTGCATCTGTGAAGACCTCTCAGTAGTCGCTAAATCTGTCCATAATATCTTTGAAGTGGTTTATTAATATGGCTGGTGAGGATTCATGTTTAGTAAATTTTGATAGATCAGTAATCATTGGTGGTTTATTTACAGTCCGTGGAGGAAGAGGGTCTTCGGTAGGGTGGTATATTGTCGGGAATGTTATGCTTTATTTATGAAGTGATCGGTTAATTCGTTCTTAGAAAGGCGGATTGCATTGAGGGTCAGATGAGAAGTAGTGGATGAAACGTTTGTTATAAACGATATGGTAGACTGGATTATCTGGAGAGGATAGAATTTTACAAGCAAACGACAAACTTAAAAAATCTCTTCTAAATTCTAGAGGGGTTTGCCCTGACTCACTGCATATGCTTAGTGTGGGGCTTGTTCGAAACGCACCCAAAGCGACTCGCAGTCCCGTCTTTTGAATTACATCTAGTTCTTTGAGAACAGATTTCTTGGCTGAGTTATATACCACTAAGTCGTAGTCAATTTTTGATCAAACTAAGGGTGAAAAGATTCGTAAAAGAGTTGATGTATTGCTGCCCCAGATGATGTTCTACAGTATCTTCCAAATATTAATGCTTTGCTGGTAAGTACCTTTCAAATTTTTAATATTGCTTCTCCAAACCAATGTTTTGTCAAATGTAAGACCGAGGAATTTTATTTTTTTTACAAAGATCAGATTCTTACCATTCAATGTTAAAATTGGATTACCCTCTTTTCGCTTTTATGAGAAGAGCTAGCATTTTGTTTTTTCGTTAGAGAAGCTGAGTCCTGTTTTGTCCGACCATTTCTGGAGATTATTTAATGCACTTTGAAGGATTCTTTGGCTGGATTCTAGATTTGTTCCTCTTAGTAGGAGAACCAGATCGTCTGCGTACAGTCTTCCTTTAACTGGTTGTTGACATTTGTTCCAAGATGTGTGCAACAAGAATCCTTGTGGGACTCCGTTTTCCCCCGGATTCGAGTTGATGATACTGTTCCATTTGCTCGTAGCTTAAATGTTCTGAGTTGAAGAAAATTTTGAATAAATTTTAGGAATTGTCCATTAATATCCCAGGAGTGATGCTTTTTGATTATACCATATCTCCATGTGCAATCGTAGGCTTTTCTTATATCGCAGAAAATAGCTAGACAGGGTTGTTTGTTAATGAGTGCTTCGTAAACTTCGGACTCAAGATCAACTAGGTTATCCGTCGTTGATCTATTTTGATGAAAGTCGTTTTGATCCGTGATAACTAATTTTTTATCTTCCAGAGACCATGTAAGGCGACGGTTTATAAAATTTTCGAATAGCTTACAGGTTGACGAGTTTAGGGATATTGGTCTATAGGACTGGGGATCTGTTTTCGGCTTTTGAGATTTAGGGATAATGATAATATATGATTCTGACCAAAACTTTGGAAAGTAGTGATGTATCCACATTTGGTTCAAAACATTAAGGGGGTATGTTCTAGCGTTTGTGCTTAGTTTTTGAAGAAAAATTATTGGTATATCATCTGGACCTGGAGAAGAGCAGAAATTGATGATAGTGGTCGGTGAGGCTGGCGATACCATGGTTACAAAGTTTGATGCTGGAACAGGCAACAGCTTGTTGGGATGAAAAGGGAGAAGATGAAGAAGAAAAAAAGCTTAAAGTGTAGAAGATTATGTTTCGCCCCAGGTGTTAGAAATGAAAAAAGTACACACGAAGTGTAAAACCAGTAAATATAATGTACTTAATTGAAATCCAATTCAAATCAAAGTTTGGATTATATTCATAATAACTAGTAAACGAAGTAATGAAATGATAAAAGCAAATTATTAAAACATTATGATCAGTAAAGCGACAAAATATGTGTATCAATGAACATATACTGCTTCAAAATCTGCTTTAATAAAATAAAATTTATTAACTACATACTTTTTGCAACATAAAATTATATTATAATTCTAACAATATTATAGGTAACATAAATTTAATTAGCAACCAAAAATAATTATAAGAAACATCAATTTGACTTACATTTTATGAATCGAATCTAAATACAATCAACCAACTACTCACCCTGTATACCTCCTCAGATGTTAACTTTTCACTTCCCAATGACTTCCAGTGAGTCACTCACTCTTCACGTATGTTTTAGATAGCAATCGATAAATGTAAATATTTCGGCGTTTACTGTTAAAACTCGTCCATTTTTCTTTTCTATTCTATCAGTTTTTACCTCAATAAGCACGTACCCAGCCGGGGGCGACTTCTTGACAGTCACCTACCCTTTGAAACACCCTCGAAGTCGTCATATGGCAACCAAAAGCAACCGTCTGAGAGATGACCCCCGCGATCAGGTCAAAGCCCGCGTGATCAAAGACCCCGGCGCCAAAACACTTGACAGCCAAGAGAGTTTCGATCCCATTTAGCGGTTTCGAAATTTATTTAATGAAATTGTTGCTGGATAGTGGGTAAATTGATTGGTGGTTAAGATGAGATGAAAGGTACTTACTGTAAATGTCGATTGTTGGCTGATACCTGGTACGGATGAAACGGCCCGAAGAGGGTATTGTTCTTTGACAGGAAAATTTAAGGCATTCTAATTTTTAATGAAGTACCGAGATGCATAAAAAATATAATTAAACTAACGCGCATTTAAAACAATAAACTTTCTCCATTTCCTAACGCTCACGTAAAACAAATAATATAAAAAACTCAACTAGTAAACGGATAAATCGGAATAATATATTTTCCACAGGTATATATATAATATATATATATATATATATATATATATATATATATATATATATATACCTCTATATATATATATATATATATGTATATGTATGTATATATAATATAAGAATAAGTGAAAGTCTTCGTTAATAGAGCTTTCTGAAAATTTATTTGCTTCATCGATGTTAAAATAAATTTATATTTACAAAAGAAGCATGAAGCACAAAACTTACAACATGATGTTGGTCCATAATTTTTTTTACAATATAGCAAAACATAACAGAGTAAGATTATAACATAAAGCAAAAAGTTTAAAATTCTTAATCTATTAAAAATTAGGTACAATGTTTTAATTTTATGTAGGTTCAGGAACTATAAATATAGTTAAATAAATAATTTAGAAATTCAATTTATGTTTCAATTCAACGAAACAAAATAAAATGGCGCCAAATTTAAAAATTTATATTAAAAAAAAATTACATAGAAGTAAGAACTTCTTGTGTATAATGGTATATTATGTATTAAAATAATTTAAAAATTTTATCCAACCGGACTACAAATCTTCAAAACGTTTTTAGTCCAGTTGGACTATCATCAGTGAAAAAGCCTAAAAGTATATTTCCACTTTAAAATGGCAAGAAACATAAGGTAACATTTTGAATGATAAGTTACAAAACATGTGGAAAATACTTTAAAAGTATTTGAAACTAAACACATGCAGAAACCCTTTTCTTACATGAAAATCATTGTGAATTATAATACACACTAGGTCGATGTTATATGATTTAACACGAAAAGAACATACATCTCCCCTGCTCGAAAGTGTGGACAACTTAGTCCAACTAATGGTAACAGCCGACTGATTTTTGATATACGGATAGTGGATTTGATTTGATTTTTGATTTGATGAGCGGATAGTGGATTTTTGGCGACCACTCAAACAATAATTCATTAAGGATGTTTTGTGTAAAAACTGATTTTAAAGCAACATATTGTAATTAAAATTTAAAAAAAAATTGTCAAGGTGAATTTAATCAATTAATTATGATCTTGACTACTAAGTTGAAATACGTGCTTGTATAGAGTATGCTACATCCGCTTTTCAAAAAATGAAAAAAATCCTAATAAACTCTACCTTATCGTTGGATATCCGACACCAATTTGTAAAAACATTCATTTATTCCATATTGCTACACGGAGTGGAAACATGGACTCTCGGAATCACAAGTATGAGACGTGTAGAAGCCTTTGAGATGTGGGTTTTTCGAAGGATGCTGAAGATCTCTTGGACAGAGCACGTGACCAACAACGAGGTGCTGAGAAGAATGGGGACTGGGAAAAACTCCTAAATATTGTAAAAACCAGAAAAGCGAGTTATCTAGGACATATTTACAGAGGAGAAAAATACAACTGCCTACGACTGATAATGGAAGGAAAAGTGGAAGGAAGAAGAGGTCCAGGAAGAAGAAAATGCTCCTGGCTGAAAAATGAGACTGGAAGGCATGAACACACATTCGATACTAAGAACAGCTCAAGATAGAGAGCAATTTGCTGTAGTTATAGCCAACCTTAAGTAATGGAGAGGGCACCTTAAGAAGAATTAATTATGAAGTTAAATGTTTTATTAACAAAAACCAGTTTATTACATGAATGAAGTCAATGTGTGATCCTGCATTTGAGCCATGACGTTATCAACTTAAATAGTAGTGTGTAATGTGATAAAATAGATGGATAATAGATGGTAAGGCAGACTAATACCTATTGACAATAGTTATTTTGTATGCTATTGAATAAAAGAGAAAGGCGATTGAAAATTAAATTCATTAGTGATATCTCTTGTGAGGTTGGTTGGCGTCACCGTATATGGGTGGCTATTGGATAGTTTATAAAGGATATCATAGGTTGGATAAAATAATTAATCTCTATGTGATAAAGTAAAATAGTAAACAGATTTATGGGAAACATAAGTCTATTTGTCAAACTTGGCTGATTGAGAATCAATGTACTGAAATTTAGTGTGAAATTATTAAGTTTAAGTATTAGAACAATATATATATATATATATATATATATATATATATATATATATATATATATATATATTAATCGAACAGGCACAAATATAAGTTAACCGATAATATTAAGTTCCTTGTTAAATAAATTCAACAGTGGACAAAGGAATGGTATAAGGAATGGACAAAGGAATGGATTATATGAAGTTTGTGAATAAAACTTCGGAAAGAAGATAATTTGTGAGATAAAGGATGATTTGAAAAAAAAATGCATATGATCAGTTTGGGTGGGTTTGCGGTAGATACCATAGTCGAATGGGTCGTTAAGTCTGGTAATAGATAGATATACGAAATTTTTGGCGTTTGAGAATTCTAGTTCCATAGTGAATTTAATGTTACAATGAATGATTAATTTTAAGATGTAGGTTATGAGCTGAGTCGTGATTACCTGAAATAAAGACTAAACAGTCACCTAAATATCGTAAACAATGTAAAATATCAGGATTTTCAAGATATAATTGGATTCTAAGTGATCCATAAAGAAATCAGCTAAAAGTGGGGACAAGCAACTTTCCATTGCTAGACCATCAGGTTGTTTATAGAATTTATTGACGAATAAAAAGAAATCTTGAGATAGACATAATTCGAGAATATCAAGTATCAGTGAAATGATATTGGGTTGAATGAATTTACTGACTAGAAGTGATTTTGAATCTTCAGTATTTCCGGCTAGCTACACAAAGAAACAATTTGAAACTGGATATATGGTTCATATCCCAACGTCTCAATATAAAGTTTTTTCAACTTTCAGTATAGTTAAAACATCAAAAAATGTACCTCCCACCATCACTACAAACAAAAGTAATAATTAAGGAGATATATTCCCATTACAGTAAATTTAACTCTATCAACTGTAAACTTAAGGTAACGTACGATTCTTTGTTGGAATCTATTGGCTTCATTAATATCAATAACTTTATTAAAGATGTTCACAACAGGGTAGATTTCTAATTTAAGTAAATTCAATAGATTAAATAATAAACTTAATAAACTCATCAGGTATAAAACTTTCCTAGATCAAACATCTGATGCCAGAAATAACAGAACATTTTCTAACTTCCATCCCAGAATTAATAAAAATCTTACTACCATCTCATTTTCCAAAAATGAAATCAAACTTTTGATCTATGGTCTCAAATACTCCGTCCCTAATGATTTATCCTATTTTAGGATTTAGATTTAGAAAGTCTCTTCATTGAGACAGACATAGTAATACAAAATATATCATTGAATACCTATCTTTCGCTCTGATCTGCGAATAAAATGGATGTTAAGATGATTTTGAATTAATTCAATGTGATTACGTCGGAACCACATTGTTTGATGAATTTTGTGGGGGGAAAATTTGCCTAGTAATGACTTTCAAAAAAATTTAAATGGGCACGTCCATTCACTTTGCTGTCCAATAAATAATGATCCCCAACTATTTTGTCTATTAGTCCAGTCGTCAGAGATTTGAACCCTAAAAACCATACGAACAAGTTGAATTTTGCTGACAATGTCAATTTTGGGACCCCATACAATATGCAAAAAATTTACCACGTTTAACCCTTCCTTCAAAAACCCCTCTCCCCGTGGTGGGACGGAAAAAATCGATTACCTAAGAATCTGTACGCCGTAGCAAAAATGGTTTCAAATAAACAATATAGCTGAGATATTTTTGAATAAAAGTATTTATTAGATCTTACGTACGATTCTTTGCTGGAATCTATTGGCTTCATTAATATCAATAACTTTATTAAAGATGTTCACAACAGGGTAGATTTCTAATTTAAATAAATTCAATAGATTAAATAATAAACTTAATAAATTCATCAGGTATAAAACTTTACTAGATCAAACATGTGATGCCAGAAATAACAGAACATTTTCTAACTTCCATCCCAGAATTAATAAAAATCTTACTACCATCTCATTTTCCAAAAATGAAATCAGACTTTTGATCTATGGTCTCAAATACTCCGTCCCTAATGATTTATCCTATTTTAGGATTTAGATTAAGAGAGTCTCTTCATTGAGACAGACATAGTAATACAAAATATATCATTGAATACCTATCATTCGCTCTGATCTGCGAATAAAATGGATGTTAAGATGATTTTGAATCAATCCAATGTGATTACGTCGGAACCACATTGTTTGATGAATTTTGAGGGGAAAATTTGCCTAGTAATGACTTTCAAAAAAATTTAAATGGGCACGTCCATTCACTTTGCTGTCCAATAAATAATGATCCCCAACTATTTTGTCTATTAGTCCAGTCGTCAGAGATTTGAACCCTAAAAACCATACGAACAAGCTGAATTTTGCTGACAATGTCAATTTTGGGACCCCATACAATATGCAAAAAATTTACCACGTTTAACCCTTCCTTCTAAAACCCCTCTCCCCGTGGTGGGACGGAAAAAATCGATTACCTAAGAATCTGTACGCCGTAGCAAAAATGGTTTCAAATAAACAATATAGCTGAGATAATTTTGAATAAAAGTATTTATTAGATCTTTTTGTGTAGAATGAACCGTTCTCTCAGAAATAGCGCTTGAAGCTACCGACAATTTTGAATCTAAGTACGCGCGCAAAATCAATTTTAAATAAAATTTATATTAGCTCGACGGAAAAAACTCTTTTGATCAGAGCATCCTATTCACAAAAATCAAAAAGGGGTTTTAAAGGTGAAGAAAGTAGCTTTAGTATGCAAGTGAGTTTTTATAAAGGTGTTAAATAAATAAACGTTGTGCGATTTTTTCAATTTTTTATATATATCATGATACGAGGCGTGTTTTTGAAGTAAGTACCGTTTTGGAATTAGAAAAAGACGTGTAAAGATATGGCAATAATTTTATTTTTACATGAAAGCCTGTACCTTAATCTACTTTTCCACATAATTTCCGTGAATATTGAGGCACTTGTCATAACGTGGCACCAGTTTTTGAATACCCTCCTGATAAAATTGTGCCGCCTGACTTCGTGATCTAACCACTGCATCACAAATGTTTTGACTTCGTTATCGTCTTGAAGACGCTGACCGCCCAGGTGTTTCTTCAAGTGCTGGAACAAATGGTAGTCGCTGGGCGCCAGATCAGGGCTGTATGGAGGATGATCTAGAGTTTCCCATTTAAATGATTTGATGAGATCTTTGGTCTGATCAGCCACATGTGGACGGGCATTGTCATGCAACAAAACGATACCAAAAGACGTGGCAACTTGCCACGTCTTTTGTTCTGGATTGCAAGAGGCAGATTTTTCAATGTCTCACAATAAGACACTGCATTGATTGTCTCATTACGAGGCAGAAACTCCACTAGCAATACTCCTTTTCTGTCCAAAAATGGTTTAAGCAAACCATTTCAAAATGGTTTGCTTAAACTTCACTCTTTTGGGTGATGATGAATGTTGCCATTCCATGGATTGTTGTTTCGATTCTGGTGTGACGTAGGCCACCCACGTTTCGTCACCAGTAACAATTTGGTCTAAAAAATCTTCACCTTCACTGTGGTACCGCTCAAGGATAGTCAATGCACTGCCTAAACGTTGGGTTTTGTGCAAATCCGTCAACATTTTTGGAACCCAACGTGAACACAATTTCCGGTAATTCAAGTTCTCGGTAACAATGCGATACAAAACACTACGAGAATCTGCACCACATTTTCATTAACGACCGAAGGACGCCCACTCCGTTCTTCATCATGCACATTTGTGCGGCCATCTTTAAATGCTCTCACCCATTTCCTTACCATTTCATCACTCATAATGTTTTGTCCGTAAACTTCAACGATCTCACGATGAATATCGATCGGTTTTACGCCTTTAGCACTAAGAAATCGTATAACAGCCCGTACTTCACAATCAGCGTGACTCACGATTGTTGGAGGCATCTTAAACACTGGAGTAAACAAGTATACAACGAAGAATCAGACTGTAATGGCGTCAGTGCGTAGACAAGAGATGTAGGTAACCAGCGCTCATGCGCGGAACGCCGAGCGTAGCGCTGCGGCGGCGGAATCGCAAAACGGTACTTTATCACTTTCATTGACCGGTCGTACTGTAATTTTTATTGATATAGTATAGTCTTTAAAACCTATAACATGCAATTTCGATTTTGCCTAAAATAAATATGCCTAAAAAATCCAGAATTTAAACTTGTAAATAAATTTTTATTTGTAAGTTTTTTTTTATTTATTTATATTACAAACGATCGCACGTCAAAAAAAAATACCTTCACGAAGGCGTTATTAAGTGGAATTTGTAGCTGAAGTTGGGTAGTTTTGAAAAACGTCCCTCTATAATCAAAAAGGAACAGTTGTTAACATTTTAGATTGTTTTTAACGTGAAAGTTTAAATTCAGCGTTTTTTAGGCTTATTTCAAATGCCTCACATTTGTTTTAAAAACTAAAAACCGAATTTTTTTATGCTATAAGTTTTGAAGACTAGACACTAATAATGGAAATTCCATAGTGACCTGTCAATGAAAGCGATAAATTTCATTGATCCCATGACAATCATAAAAAATGACAAAAATCGTGTAACGTTTGTTTATTTAACCTTTACAAAAACTGATTTTTGCGGCAAAATATAAAAATGGCATAAGGAAGCCACACTCTTTACCTTTAAAACGCATTTTAATTTTGAGTCGACAGAAGACCGATCAAAAGACATCAAATTTTTACCGTCAATACAAATTTTATTTAAAATTGATTTCGCTAGCATACCTGGCATTCAAAACCGTCGGCTGCTTCAAGCGTTATTTCTAAGGTAACTGTGTTCGTACATAAAAAGTGCTAATAAATATGTTTGTATTATTATATCAGATACATTTTTTTCTACGGCGTACAGACTACAGATTCTTGGTAAATCGGTTAAGGGGTAAAAGTAGTAAACAGTTTACATATTTTTGGGGTTCCAAAATTGACATTCTTAGCAAAATTCAACTTTTTCGTATGATTTTTAGAGGTTTAGTAGAATTTTCGTTTCTAAAGACTATAGTTATTAGTAAATTAGAAAAAGGTGTCAAAATATTGAAGAATCGCTCAACGAGATTTTTGTGTTTCTAGGAAGATTAGGGATTTGTTTGACATTGCGTGTAGACTAGATTGTTGAAATATAATTAGTTTACCACACCTCTCCGGAAGCTCTGGGTAAGTAGCTATTGAAACTTCTGAATTTGAATTATACTTACAATACGTTAGTATTTTCATTTAATATAATAAAGTAGCTTTGATTCGGTCAAGATTTCACGTGACCTAAACGCTGTTTACCTTATACATCTCTTAATTACAAAGATTTTATACGACCATTATATTTTTATTTTTGTTCCTCTTAAGGTACTAAAAGAAGGAATCAATCAGTCGATAGAAAAACCAATTTAATAAAACATGCTTTCTCGTTAACCATGTCTAAACGTCATCAATAAAATTAGTTGAAAATATCGATAAATACATTCGATTTCGATTCCCTGAAGACCTTTTTCGATCCGTGGACAATGATGAACAATTAATTCAAGCAATTAGTAGTCTGGACCCGAATGCGACTCTAAGATTTACGCTTGTGCCGCTTTGGCTGCAATTCCAAATTTGACGAAGACAAGTACGAGTACGAGTGGAAAAGCGTAGACTGCTTGACGGTGCTTACCTATTATAGCTTTATAGCTTGCCGATACCAAATGGGGAACAACGCGTTGAAAAACTATGTTATCTCATGGAAATTGAGTGTATGTTCGAACAACGACAGCGGACGCTGATGCTTCTTATTCTTTCTCGGAGAATCGTCCTTATTTTTTAAGGATGTTAGTCCCGCAGAATTGTTCTTCTGACATAAAATACTTTTTTTAAGATATATTCTAGTTTATTATTAAAATTTACACATGTCCTTCAAACATATATGTACATAATAGACGTTCCTTATCAAAGATAAAGAACAACTGTTATGGAGATATTTAATCTGAGTACAAAATAAATAGTTTAACAAATATTGACCATATTTAAAAACCCCTATGAATTCTACAGATATTTCGCGAACCCTTGGATTTGGCGACTACACTATTTTGAATATAGAAAATATGTAAATGTCAATTAATCGTCATTATAATCTTTTCAAATATTTTATTTTAGTTACTTAGCTTTCACGCGGAGTCGCAAAACTAGGTATATAATGTTTCAAAATACTCTTTCTGAATTACAATTTACAGTTGTATTTATTTTAATCAACTTTTGAAGCAATTTTGAAGTCCGTAAGAAGTAACTCAAAAAATATACACGCTTATTTGTCGCTTCAGGTGTAGAGAAATATTGACGAGGAAAAGAAGGTAAGTCATTTAATGTTAAACCAAGAAAAATGTCGGTAAGTTGCCAATCCGAATTTCGACAAAAAAATTTGTAATAGGTATGACGTTCAAAACTGATGCTTCCATACTCTCTCCTTCTGAGAAACAAACGACAATCTCCTAAGAGTTTATTTGTTCCAAAACAAGTTTTGTTTACCCTTCTTTGAAATTATGTCCACTATCCAAAATAAACAAACGTTTGATCTTATTTTATTCATAGATGGATGTTTTCCATCCATAAGCACAGCATTTTTGAGGACGATACAGATCAAAAATCGTAAGATGTTATTTCACAAAAATGTTAAGCTAAGTGTTAATTTCATATTTTCTTAAAACAAGACTTTCCAGTATCAGCCAATTTTCTACTATTAATATAAAAGCTCTTTTGCTTCAATGTAGCTTTTGCTTTACTAGCATTTATCCGTATAAATAACACGTCTCTGGAATTAAATTTAGCGTAGGTACCATTAAATTTTAATTTTTATTGATGTAACCCCAATGTATATATATATATATATATATATATATATATATATATATATATATACATATATATATATATATATATATATATATATATATATATATATATATATATATATATATATATATATATATATAGGGCCTGCGTACCGCAAGCGGTAGGATGCTTGCCTCGCAAGCCGGTGGTCCGGGGTTCGAATCCCACCGCCGGCAAGAACATCTAGACATTTTAAAAATGTCTATAGGCCCCAGGTCGACTCAGCCTGAATAAAAATGAGTACCTTGGGTAAAACCAGGGGTAATAATAGACGGTTGAAGCGTAGCACTGGCCATGTTACCTTCCTTGTATACCGTAGGCCCTAGATATAGCAGACTACCCTGCTATACTCCCAAAGCCGCGACAGCGGTATAAAACGGGAGACTATTATATATTATTATATATAATATATATATATATATATATATATATATATATATATATATATATATATATATATATACAGTGTGGAAACCAACTTATGGAATAAAATTGTTTGTGTCCTTATTATCGAAAATAATAAGAAACTCTAAGACACGTTAACTTCTAAATTTAAATGTGCGATTTTTAAACATAAATATAAATGGACAGGGTGATTCACGCAAGTCTGACATAGTCCATAATTCTTATTTTTAATGAAACACCCTGTATATTTTTATGTTTTTAAAAGATTCTTAACAACCTGATTTCAACGAACTATATTATATAGGGTCTCTAATGAATAATACAAGGTGAAATTTTGAAATTAATAATTTATCACGTGTTATGGTATTATTTTAAATTAGCTAAATGCAGACAATACACTTCTTCTCTAAGTATCAGTATATTGGGGAAAATTTCTGTTTAGTAACCGTGTTAACATTTTTTGTCATGAATAGGTAAAAACTGTCTAGATAGTCTGCTAATTAAATAAATCGGTAAATAATGCGGATTGTTATCAATCAGTTGTTAGTGTGTTAACATTTTACATTAAAATAATAAATTCCTACTTAAAAGCTAATTTCTTGCAGAAATACAAATGAAATATGTAACTCAGACCCACCGAATTGAGATTTTAATGATAATCGGTTACGGGGAGAATTGTAGACGTCAAGTTGAAGTAGCAAACATTTAATCAGAGATATCCTTAGTTGTCTAATATTGCACAAGGTACTGTGTCTAAAATTTATGCATAATTCAGAGAACTTGGACATGTCAAACCATTAAAAAGAAAACCGAACTTCATTGAAGATGAGGTGAAAGTGAATATTTTGTTAAGTGTCGCAGAGAATCCAACGTCAAGTTCACGTCAAATTGCATGTCAAAATAATGTGAGTCCCGCAACTGTCCTAAGGTGTCTCCGTGAAGAAAAACTTCATCCATATAAATTGAGTTTTGTGAAGGAGCTAACAGAAGACGATCCAGATCGTAGAATGGATTTCTGCGAAAGAATGATGGATAAAATTAACACAAAATAGTTCTTGGCACAATTCTTTTTTCTGGTGAATCAACATTTACATTGAACGGAGAGGTAAACCGACAAAACTGTAGATATTGGTCAGCGGAGAATCCTCATGCGTGAGACACACACTCAGTATCCTCAAAAGTTGAATGTTTGAACAGGTATTATAGGAGATCATATTATTGGTTCTATATTTGTAGTTCTTCCTCAGCTGGCTAACTTATATCCCAATCCAATAGATCCGACCTTACCGCATGAAACTGTCTGGTTCCAGCAGGACGGTGCAACACCCCATTATGCTTTAATGGTGAGAAATTATTACTTGAATGAAATCTTCTTCAATAAATGGATTGGACGAAGGGGTACTATTGAGTGGCCAGCTATCTTACGCCTTTGGATTTTTTTCTGTGGGGTTATCTCAAGAACAAAGTATATGCAACACAACCAACTAGCATTGAAGACCTCAAAGAAAGGATAACTACAGAAATACGGAATATTTCGCCTCAAACTTTAAACAAAGTTCGGGACGAAATTTATAGGAGACTGTGTTATTGCCAACAACAAGGTGGAGAACATTTTGAGCATTTATTTTAATGTAATCTAATCAACACTCAATCAAACAAGTTTTATAAAACTGTCACCAAAATGCGTAGCTCAGACTCGAAACATAACATTACTCACATCCAGTAGTCGATTGGAAACAGCAATTGGAAGTTATTTAAAGACTCTCGTCAGTCCCATTGAAGAGCTTATGCAGAGGCCAATCATAAAGCAGAACAACATTCCCAGAAATAATATAGATATTCGGGGAGATGAGTTGCCAAATATTTTACTTGAAGCAGAGCAGTTTGACCAAGATATATCCGAACACACGTGGAAAACTATTGCTAACCATCAGTGGATTCCTCATTTAACCACGGGACTAGTTACTATATCCATTGTTATGTTGATTGTCATTATATGGAAGGTAGTCAGATATATTCGAAACTCCAAGAGAGCCAGAAAACAAAGGCATCAAGGTTCTTGCATCCAACCTCATCCAGCGCCTCGAACACGTACGGTATCACAACCAAATTTAAGTAAAACTTTAAAGAAGGCCCCTCCTAGATCAGTTTCACTTAATGAGCTTAGATTTGAATTAGATAGTCTAGCTGAATCATAACTTCTAAATATTCAAGAGATAATAATTCTAAAACCGAGTGAATTAATGTTATTATTATTATTATTTTATATTTTATATGTATTTAGATATTTTCTATTGGTCGTCTGCTTCTTTTATATAGTGGCCAATATTTTCAATCACAAATTATCGCATTATTCTTAACTTCTTAATATTTTATAGTTTCACCGTATATAATTGAAACATTGTGAAAACATATCGTGTAATATTTTAATAATTAGTTCATTTACCTACAACCTAATAAATTGCCGAATAATATATTTTCCAACTGAACTTCCTAAGTGTTACAATTACGGCCTAGATAAAATTGTATTGTAAGCTCATAGTTCAAAGTTTGTTAGTATGATAGAAGCAGTAACCTCTGTGCTGAGGTATACATTATTTGTGAAATTATAAATTGGGGATTTGAGCTCATTCGAGCGCAGTCTATTGTAAAAAGTTACCCAACCATCAACTTAAGTGTAATTATTAGTAACTAAACCATAAAGTCAATAAAACCATAATTTTTAATTCACAACTTCAACGTTTTATTGTATTTACCATTGTCGACCGAGAAGAAGCGGACAAAGGAGCATTACAAACGATTCGATCCTTAGATCTACATTCAAATCTGTCCACCAATCAATTACCTAGGGTATTCTATGAATTAATTGTCTTGAAGAAAATTTATACATTCAAAATTTCACCTTGTATTATTTATAATAGACCCTACATGATATAGTTAGTTGAGATCAGGTTGTTAAGGAGCTTTTAAAAACATAAAAATATACAGGGTGTTTCATTTAAAATACAGAGAATGGACTATGCCAAACTTGTGTGGATCACCCTGTACATTCAAATTTATGTTTAAAAAGCGCATTTAAATTTAAAAGTTAAGGTATCTCAACGTTTCTTATTATTTTCTAAAATAAGGAATAACCATTTCTATCGTACTATTTTATAAGTACTGCCAATGTGTATACAAGGTATGCTCAATATATATATATATATATATATATATATATATATATATATACAAACAGCAGTGTAACTCTTAAAGATCTCAGTCAGATTTTAACTATTCCATATATTACCGGAAATGTTTCGTTTTGTATTGACAAGCACCATCAGTCCATGGGTATGAAGTTATGGACTGATGGACTAGACGGCACACTAGTCACACTCTCTCTCCCTCTCTCTCTCTCTCTATATATATATATATATATATATATATATATATATATATATATATATATATATATATATATATGGAGAACTAACTAGGTGAACTGCGAATCCAAGCTTACTGGAAGGTATTGGACGATGTTAGGAATAACCTTTTATTCTGACAATACATCTACAGTTTACCTTTGCAAAAAAACAACTTTTGCACTCTTTACGTCGAGAAAAGACGTTAAAATGCAATACGATTGTATTTCTTTTAAAATTGAGCTTCACCATTGGCCTACACGTATTTCGAGGTTTCACCTCTTATGAAGAAGACTTGTGGTATTAAGTAAGACGTGTGACTAAACGAAATGCTGTTTAGCTATATACTTATATCGGTAGAAGTAAAAAAAAAAGTGAATACAGTGAATACACCGTACAAAATCTTTACTAACTCTATCAAACTCTAATAATTTTTATCTTTCGTCCGAAGGATTTCCCCAGCCTTTTTCAATTTCCTCTTTCGATTTCATTCTGACAACGGAACATTAAAGCAGTAAACCTCCACTACTGATTCAAGGGGGGGGGAGGGGAGATCGTCTAATTGCAAAATGTCGTGAGTCAAGCTAACGCTCCATCGCTCACGTTCACGCCAGAGGTTACTTACACGAACGACATGATCCGTCGTGTATCCCGTTATTTTACGTAACGAGCCCAACACAATGAGGTTAAAAAACTTTTTTTTGACGGAAAGTTAAGTAGATGTTTAGACGAATTCACAATCTTCATTTTTGATAGATTTTGATTAATATTTATATTAACACTAAATTGTTTTGTTAGTTTTTACACAAATTGCTGTATATATATATATATATATATATATATATGGCTACACTACGACGGTAACGCTATTAGTAGTCATTCATTTTTAAATTCATTATGACTACTTCTGAACTTTTGAATTTTGCTTTGAATTTAATATTGTGTATTTTTCATATCACCTGGTTTATGGATTATCTCCTTTATTCGTATTTATTTTATTATTTTGTTTTACCATCACGTTGTTTCTTTAGCATCTGAAAGCAGTACCACTGAGATATCATCATTGTCGGTAAAATTATGACTTCTTTGAAGACCAATGATGGAAACTGTCCACCTGATTTTATGACCTATTAGGAAAGAAATATAATCGATGGTTCTTATATTTCACGAAGGCCTTTCGTCCTTACACTTTTTGCCACATAACGAGATGCGACATATTGAATTCGCATTCCTGCGATTGCGTACGACTAAAAATAAACCTGCTACTCCATCCAAGCCATTGGAAATACAATGCGGAAATTATATACCCACTAATCCATTATTTCAACTAGTTGTCGTACGGGTTTCGCAGAGGCTTCTTTCTGTCTCTAATGGTTTACTGGAAACGTTTCTTATGATATATGGGAATCTGTGAGTTCAATCTTTACAATATGAAAGCCGAGGATAAAACGTGTTTTGATTGGTGAACAGTGAACTAATTATTGTTTTTAAGCGATTCGAAAAAAAATATTTATGTTTATTATATAAATATATGGTCCCGCCTTTTTTTTAGTTAAAAAATATCTAAATATTTTCTTCTATGCATACTTTTTAGTTTACGAACCAGTGGTCGACTAACAACACTAAAAAGTCGCACAAGAAAAAAATTTAAATTTTTTAACATTTTTAGGTTGACTTGTTCTAACTTTATTATTTTAAAGTTATAATTTAACTGTGTATCTTTGATTTTATTCCAAAAGAGATTAACTTCAGTTTAAAATTGTTTTTTAGCTATGAACGAGTTTTTGACACAACAAATTTGTCAATAAATAAAATAAAATATTAAATAGAAAAATACCTTAGTTTAATATAACAATTATTTTTTTGTTTTACAGCAGAATGACTGGAAAAAGAGACATGCATAAGAACAGGATTGTTGTCCCCTTATGTAATGTATATTTGGAGTATATAATATAAAAAAAGAGTAGGGTAGTAAAGATAAGTGACCAACTAGTACACAGTATAATATGGTATTGTGGTTCATTGCTTATCATGTAGTTTGTTCTCATAAGTGCTGAATAAAATTAAAATTAAATTTTAACAGACTATTGCTTAATGTTAGTAAAACACAATTACAGGAAGGACATGAGTAGTGAAAACAGTCTCCAAAGAAACTAGAATATCTTAAGTTTGGTAACAAAATTTGTTTTCAAAATGATCTAGTAGCTTTAGAGTAAGAAAAAGGAACAGGCGATGAGTTCCGAACAGGCGATGAACATCAATCTGATGGAAAAATGTCAATTAAGCTAAAAATATATTCTGTCAGACTACTCAGACTATAGCAGCAATGGTCTATGGTACTTAATTAATTATGGACAGACAAAAAATAGAATAACAAAAAGTGTTTGTCACAGAAATGGGAAACCTTCCAAGAATGAGGGAAATTATTTCAAGATTCCAAAAAAATGTAAAGCACTGACTAAGATATTTAGAGGAAGCCACGCTCTGAGATACAAACTAGAAGCTTGTGTAACTTTTAAACTAAAATCTTAGAAAATAGACTACATGCTGACAAAATTATTCAAATCAAGTCTAATAACTATGTTACAAACAATAGTAAAACAATTTAAATTACGAAACAATGGTAAAAAAATTGATCTAAAACATATTTTGCACCACTTATCTTTTCAAAAGAGAAGTTCGGTGATGCCAACCTGCACCGCATCCGGTGTTCAGGCTCGGCAGAAGCTTACACCAGAAATAAGTAGCTATTCCTGCATTTTTGGATATCGAAAGTGCATTTATCAATAATCCTATAGTGTTTATATACACAAAAATGATGAGGAAACATATTAATGAAACATCATGCAAGTTGATAACTCAAATGCTTCAGTGCAGAGTAATATTAACATAAACATGAAGAACTTATCGAATTAAGGGCAACGGAATGTACCATTAAGGAGAGGTGCTATCACTAATAATGGTCTCAAATATAGTTCCGCTGATTTAGGATTTGATAAAACACAAAAATCGTGATGGTCACCTGGTACTTTCTCGACTCAGATGCACCCTACACTAAACTACGAAGGCAGTTAGTATTTAAGACAAAACCTCTGTGTAAGTCCTCCAAGATACAAATACGGCCTTCACAAATAAATGAAAGTTCACTGGTTCAGGTAAGCTGAGATTATTTGGAGGGAAGAACTAGTGGGGCTAAATAATCCAGAGTGACCTTAAATTCTAAGCTCTCTTAGAATATTAATACAGTATACTCCCTCTATAACGAACACGGTTATTACGAAGTTTCGCTTATAACGAGGTACATTAGATGTCCTTGAAATTTCTATTGAACTATAAGCCTCCATAGCGAGGCAAATTTCGTTATACCGAGAGAAAATAAGATTGAAAAACGTGTTATAGCCCGGCCGTGGCCATAAATAAATACCCTTTTTAACTGTCGCCCGCAATAAACTTCTTGTGTTTGATATTGTGTTGTCAGAAATTTACAATTTATGATTTACAAGTGTCAGTGTAGGGGTTTACCATTCGCACCTAATAAACTACGTAAAGAGGCTTAAAAACGTGACAAATGAAACAAATTTCACCAGAATTTCATTAGTCGATATTATGAATGACTGTCTCCAATGTCTCAGAAAACGATATTATTATATCGTTTTCGTTCACGGCCGCCAAAGCAGGTGGCGCCTTTGTAAGCTAACTACTGTTGTAGTGAAGTTTTGGGAGACATTCGTTGGACTTTCCGAGTTTGAATTTGTATCAGCCCAAGTGTCTTATGAGGCTGGGATAGGCCGAAATGATCATAACACTTTATTGATACCGATTCGATCACGGGAAGTTTAACGAATTTGTCCTCCTAGCCCATATATTTGGCCATTTAATTTAATAAAGCGATAGCGGCTTTCGCTAAAAGATTTTATCTTTTACACATTTCGCATAGCACAGAGGATACAAAAAACGATATTATTATATCGTTTTCGTTCACGGCCGCCAAAGCAGGTGGCGCCTTTGTAAGCTAACTACTGTTGTAGTGAAGTTTTGGGAGACATTCGTTGGACTTTCCGAGTTTGAATTTGTATCAGCCCAAGTGTCTGATGAGGCTGGGATAGGCCGAAATGATCATAACACTTTATTGATACCGATTCGAGCACGGGAAGTTTAACAAATTTGTCCTCCTAGGCCATATATTTGGCCATTTAATTTAATAAAGCGATAGCGGCTTTCGCTAAAAGATTTTATCTTTTACACATTTCGCATAGCACAGAGGATACAGAAAACGATATTATTATATCGTTTTCGTTCACGGCCGCCAAAGCAGGTGGCGCCTTTGTAAGCTAACTACTGTTGTAGTGAAGTTTTGGAAGACATTCGTTGGACTTTCCGAGTTTGAATTTGTATCAGCCCAAGTGTCTGATGAGGCTGGGATAGGCCGAAATGATCATAACACTTTATTGATACCGATTCGAGTACGGGAAGTTTAACGAATTTGTCCTCCTAGGCCATATATTTGGCCATTTAATATATATATGTATATATATATATATATATATATATATATATATATATATATGTATATATATTTCAAATAAGTTAAGTTTAATGTTTTGTGAATTTCAAAATTTAATGAATTAACCTCATGTTGTAAGTTTTTGTGCTAGTTTTATACAATGTTTTTAATTCTAATTTTGTGGTATTTCCTGATAAAATAATTGTAACCATATTTTAGCATATCCTGAAGAAGCGAATAAATTTTGTGAAAGCTTGATAAAAGACCAGAGAGTTTTACTTCTCCTGCCCTTATAATGACTGCAACTTCAAAATAGAACTTTAGTTTATATATATATATATACATATATATATATATATATATATATATATATATATATATATATATATATATTATATATATATAATGGAAAAGTATAATGCAAGTGAATAATAAAAGTAAAAATATTATTTTTACTTTTATTAGTCACTCGTATTATCCTTTTCCATTTGTTTTAAACGTTTCAACGTTTGGCATTCCTTTCCCCAGGTAGCTGTAGCTTCCTCCGTGGTTGGTGTTAGATGTTGCCCTAGAAACCATTGCATTGCTCCTGTAGTGATCCTTTCCCAAGTTAATATGCTCCTTTTCTAACTTGGCTGCACCGTACTGAAGACGACCAATAGTCAGAAATACGTATATACGGTTGCCTTCCATCGATATACCATTTTTGGTTTTCTGTTTTGCGAGACATGCCATTATTTTACTTATTATTTTACTATATATATATATATATATATATATATATATATATATATCGGCTGAAAACGATCACAGTTCGGGAAAATACCTCTGCATCGCTGGTAGAGTAAATCAACCATAGTGCACCATAAGGGTAGCTTTTATATTTAAACGTGACAAAACTTACGACAGAAAAGAGCTATGTCTTTGAAACTAATAAGCCTAATATCATTTTCACTGAAGACTCTAGAAAAACTGCGTTAGAGGCACATTAAGGATGATGTATTAGTTGAATTTCAACAAAGTCCGTAACGGCAGGGACAATATGTGTATAGAGCAAGAGTCACTATGGAAGCGGTACACAAAATAAGATACATTCTGGTAAATTAAGAGGTAAAGTTTGGTGTATTTGATGATATAGAGAAGGTATTCGAGAATATCTCCTAGTAAACAATCACAAGGGAGATTCGGCTAAACGGAATAGACCAAACAGACTTCAGGTGGATAGATTAGACGCTGTCTACAAAGGGAGTCTTACCTCCTTTCTTGTGGAATCTCGTTATGGATAGGTCATTAGCATCTCAATATTCCGCATCATTGCCTGCAGGAACTAATAAAGAAGAACTACAGGGACAGATCTAAAAAAATTGTATGTGATAACCAGGCGGCATTAAAGGCACTGGGATCAAATAGAATTGACTTCAAGAAAGTTTAGAACTGTCGATGCTACTGACACGAAGTATTTCACCAGGTTTATAAAGAACTTATAAGAAAGGGGAGGAAGATGGTTAACACAGAAAGATCTGTTGTTTCCCAAGGAAGATTCGTATTTGTATTATCTGAAAAACGTATGAACTCATGAACACATAAATGACAGGGGCTGAAGAAATTTCTGTTAGGAGATTGGGTAAATTATGATAAAAGTTATTGTTTTATTAACACAAATTTAATGATTTTAAAATATCGAATGAAAATTAAAATTTGTAATGTTAATTTAACATTTAATTTAACGTTTAATTTTAACATCTGTCATAGCGGCATCAGTCAAGAGACTGCAAATGTTGTATTTATAATTACCCTTACAGTGAAATTACTTTGTGGTCAATCAAGATATCTTCATTACTGTTTCAGAAATTAAAACTGAAAAATCTGGAATAGTAAACATTCGTTACATTTGAGTAACGCTACTTTTATTTAATTTTTTTTTTCTAGAGTTGTAGAATCCTGTGATAATTGGCTGTCTGGCGTAAGAAAAACGCACGGTGTATTTGCCGTTATTAAGTAGAATTCCCATTAGCGGAACAACGTGTTATTTGCTAAATTGAAGGAGTGCTAGTGATGGGAAAACTATTAGGTTTTGATCTTAAACATAATATAGATTGTACATCATTTGACTTTCTGTGTTTTTTGTCGATCTTGTCCTTTTTCATAACAATGCATTCTATGTACGTTTTAATGCGATATAAAATACTGTAATGTCGTATGTTTGAAGGCATTCTACAAACAGTGGTTTTTTTATTGATCATTATTTCTCTAATAAAACAATATTTAAAATTTCCATTAGGAAATTTGACGAATGATTGAACAATCTTGGTAAACATTTTCTATCTCTATATATATTAAATATACTTGTATACAGTTAATGTAGGGCATTGATTCTTTTGTTATAATCTGTTAATAATGAAATATTGGGTCCTCTAAGCCTAATTGATACACATATAAATCGGGTGAGTAAAGTAAAATATCTTGGGGTAATACAAGACTCGAGGCTTACTTGGAATCAGTAAATACAACGAATAACCAAAAGAGTGATAACTTCGTTAATACTAGCTAGATGCACTCATGGAAGAATATGGGGTTTAAAACCGGACATTTTATATTGGATTTATAACACGGTGAAAAAACTAACAATTATATATGTATCAGTGGTACGGTGGTCGAAGTTATAGCAGAAAAGTGCCATCCTTAAACTAAGCAAGGTGCAAAGACTTGCTTGCCCAGGAATCACAGGGGCTATGGGGGCCTACTAAACCTCCCTCCTTTACATATAATAATAAGGGAAGAGGTGAGAATAGAATATTATAGACTGGGTGAAAAACCTGAGCAACGTACCGGTGAGATCAGATAGCCAAGCAGCAATGGGGAATCTTATAAGCCCTAATGTGTTTAAATGAAATTACAATAAACCATTTATCAGCGCCAAGTTACAAATACTTCAAACGACCATTGAGTTAGATATATAGAGTATGAGTACTAAAAAATTCCCAGCTGGATTAAATAACTCGATCAAAAAGATTAAAAAAAGTAAATGGTTTCGAAATTTCGCACGAATAATGAAGAAAAAATTAAATTTTAGATATAAAACTGGGAATATTAAAATATCTACTTTTTCATGAACTTCCTGACAGCTGGTACTATACAAACTACGAATATCTGACCAATTGATGGATTCGACCGTTACTTGATGGAAATTCATTTTATGTAACAATAAAACACTGAAAACTTTGTTTTCAAAACTTCCACAAAATTTTGTGAAACGTCTAACACGGTTGGATTATAGACTGCCCTCTGTTCCAAGTCAAAAGGGAAGATAGTAAACTACTACGTGATGTACGCAATGCACTAGACTTTAATTATTGGAAAAAACTTATAAACTTCTATAAACAAATATTACAATATTTGTCACCTCACAACTACAAATAATTTTTCATGTGTTAAAATATTTCACTGGAGCAAGTTGCGTTAATGTCAAAAGTGTTACCCTGAATTTATTCATATTTTTTTTAGTTAGAAGGTTCTTAACATTATGAATGTTACTTAAAGCAAACTACTTTGACCAAAGTAGTCCAAAGTACTAAAAGTAGGACCAAAGTAGACCAAACCACTGAAGACTATATGATATTGATTGGTCGCTTGATGTTCGGCCTGTTCGGATTGATGTCCGAATTTAGAACAAAGACATTCACAATTAAGGAAACGCTAACATAAAAGCGGTTGCATACATTGGTTCATGCAAGCTCAAAAATGGCACAGTATATTAAAAAAACAACAACAAGTGAGGGATGCTTTAAATCAAGAACCCACTAATGAAATTACAATATTAGCAGAATCAGGTGACAAAAAATTGTCCATTGGGCAATACTACATAGTTATATAAAATAAGAAGCTTTTAAGACTAGCTACATAAGATTTGGTACGAAAGGTATCCGGAATAATTGAAATAACAGAAGAAATAATAATATTGTTTAAAAAGTGTAAAATTAATGGATAATGGTCTTATTCCAGGTATATATATATATATATATATATATATATATATATATATATATATATATATATATATATATATATATATATATATATAATAAAAAAAAACCTTTCTACCATATGCTGTTATAAGGGTGAAACTATTGTAAACTAAATGTTTTAATAATTTTTTTTTGTAACTAAATGCTTTTTAAATGCCTTTTACCTGCTACCTATTTTTTGCCGCACAAACGCAATTAATCCTTCTGTATCCCTTGTACGCTACTGTTTATTAAAAAGAATTCCGTATGATAGTTTAATAAAGAGAAATCAGGGTTCTCTTACCTTGATTTATTAAATGAGTATTAAATATGTTACTAATTGGTTAATATAATAGTCAGTTCTCGGAATTTGATCTAACCTAAAAAAAGTAAACGTATCTAGGAATGCAGACGGGGCAGTAAAGAACTTTTCTACGATATATAGTTCTGATGCCTATTTGATAATTTGTGTTATTAATGTCTTTAAGACAGGTTACAGAATGATGTGTGTCTGCCATTTTATTGAGACAAGCAACCTGATGTGTTGATGCTCAAACACACACATATTTATATATATATATATATATATATATATATATATATATATATATATATATATATATATATATATATATATATATATATATATATATCGTCAGCATACTGCTAAAACTGACCAAGTCAAAAATTACGGTTATTTTCAGTTGAAAGTTTTCTATAAAATTTAGCTTTATATGACTGCAATTTTAGTATCCTGTGTATTAAAAACGTTAGTTTCTAACCACCATATTTAAACATTTGGGACTTTGAATAATTATAAAAAAACGTACTTGGTCACTTTTTTTGTAAAAAAAATTTAGAAATTTGACTTGGTCAAATTCAAAAAATATAATCAACACCGTATTAGGAAATGATATTTATTAACTATGGTCAGCACATAAAACAAAATTAAAATCTAATCAGTTTCTGTATCGTCTCTTCCGGAAGAAGCTAATTCCAGTATTAGAACCTTTTTTTTCTTGTCTACTGGAATCTAGAATCAGTTCCGAACCATCAACTAACAGCACACAATTAACAGACAAGAAGTGCAATCAACTGACAGCCAAAAGTGAATAAGTTGACTTGGTCAGTTTTGTATGTAACCAAAATAGTCTTATGCACATGGTCATTATAGGCCAGTTTTGTTTGAGAGTTGTATTGAATTTAAATGACTTGGTGAATTTTTCTGCTAGAACTAACAACTTTTCTGAGTGACTTTGTTAAGTTAACTCAAAACTGACAAAATTTGACTTGGTCAGTTTTTGCAGTACACCGAGGATATATATATATATATATATATATATATATATATATATATATATATATATATATATATATATATATATATATATATATATATATATATATATATATATATATATATATATGAAAGTAAAAGATTGCATTTCATTTCAATCGGAACTCCACCATTGCTCTACACGTGTTTCGAGTTATTCAACTCATCATCAGGAGCACTTGTGGAAGTTCAACTGAAATGAAATGCAGTCTAGTATTTGGTTATTATAACCAAAATAACAGCCAGGTTAACTGCCGAAAATTCAAAGAATTACCTCCTTTTAAATGTAGTTACATTGTGTTTTTCGATTAACCTTGGGTAAACCTTTGCGTTTTAAGTTCAAAGCTACCATACATTTCCAACGTTAATAAAAAACTTTTTTTTGCAAATAGTAACAAAAAACACCACTATGTTGTTACTAGCTAAGTTTTTTAACATTCTAACTCTACAATTCTAAGTTACGGTAAGATCAATAATGTTATTAATAGATAATATAAGGTAGCTAATTATAATTTATTCTCTTTCAGCCCTGAAGAAGCCAAATTAATTCTCTTTGGCGAAACAATTGATACTCATTAGAGTCTTTCTTGCAGATTTTCCCAATATTTAAGAGTTTACTATTTAACTTTCTAAAAGATTAAATTTCTTATCTCTCTCTCTCTCTCTCTCTCTATATATATATATATATATATATATATATATATATATATATATATATATATATATATATATATACGAAGTAACAAGAAATCCAGAGACCTCTCTCTGATAGTAAATTAGGTGAACCGCAAATTCATCTAATTTACTATCAGAGAGGGGTCTCTGGATTTCTTGTTACTTCGTATAGATTTCGCTGCTAGCGTACCTGCCTGTTATTTTGGTTATAATGACCAAATACTAGACTGCATTTCATTTCAGTTGAACTTCCACAAGCGTTCCTGATGATGAGTTGAATAACTCGAAACACGTGTAGAGCAATGGTGGAGTTCCGATTGAAATGAAATGCAATCTTTTACTTTCATATATATATATATATATATATATATATATATATATATATATATATATATATATATATATATATATATATATATATATATAGGTATATGTAGATGGTTGCATTTCTTTTTAATTCGAGTCTCACTCTTCTCCGATGCGTATTTAGTGGGTATCAACTAGTCAGGAAGGACTTGTGAGTATTCAAGTTAAAAAGAAACGGTCGATCCTATCTGGGAATTATTGTAACATAATATACCAGAATAAGCTAGTTGCGATCACTACATACTGTAGGTATAACAACAAATAAAAGTAGAAACAAAAAAAAGTAATAGCACAATTTGGAAACACGTGAAAATATAAGAAAAAAATGATTTAAAACTGAGATATCAAAAGCAACCGGTATAAAATAATACTAAAATATATTTTAGCTAAATCTGCTACATGTATGTATTTAATATGAATAAAATACAAAAGCTTAAGAAAATGTTTTAAAGAAGCTAAAGTTTTGGGCTTAAATTAGTCACTGAAATTTAATTTTCATTAGTGATTTCAGGGTCGATGAAGCGGAAATCGTTGAATTAATAAATTGAATAATTACAATGTTTGATTACAGTAATTGAAAATGCAGAACAGGTGCAACAGCGTTTTTTGGAAATTTTAATTTTAAAACCGTGAAAGGCGAGGACTCCATGCAAATTTTTTAATTTGCGCTAATTGCTGTGGTGACGGTGATGTATCTTTTTTGGCGTTTTGTACACGTTCTCATGCATTTTTTAGTTCAAACCGGTTGATTGTTAGGAATGTGAAGAGTTTACATAAGATTAAAGCAAATTAATAAAACGTTTTAATTTCAAAAACACTACGGAAAATATAAACAGTAAACATTATCCAGAATAAGTTTACTTTTTCAAAGATTGGGATCAATCTTATCAATAGAAGCTTTTCGAATACATTTAATAGAATCGGCGGTAAACTTATAGGTCTATGGGATTTTAAGTCTTCTGGTTTTTTTCCAAATTTTGGTGTCAGAATAATCTGTGAAATTTTTCATTGATTCTGAAAGTAGTCTGTTCAGATGATGGAATTGGAAATGCGCTGCAGATATTTTTACCCTTTTATTGTACATTCTTGCAATAACTCGTCTGTTATTCGATCAAACTCTGGAGCTTTTTATGGTTTTATATTTTTTCTAATTGTATTTCTCATTTCGGTAAGCGTAAAGTTTTTAATTGGTAAGCCCAGTTAAATCGGGGCTTCTAAGAAGTTATGAATCTCGCTATAATTGTCGTGGGGATCAGGTTCGTTTGGTTCAAAAACTTTTACTAGGTGTTCAGCAAAGGCTGTCCATTTACCCGGCATGTCTCTTATTGAAAGACAATATTGGTGTGGCTGTTTTAGCTTTTTTCTTGCCTTCTAAAGTGAGTAAGTAAAGTGTGTAAGTAAGTGTTTCCTCAGAGGCTGCAAGAGAACCTAGGTAATCCTCAATACTTTTGTTTTTGACATGTAGTAACTTTTTTTGACCTTTCGTAGCTCTGTTTAGTTTTGCTTTATCGCTTGGGCATCTCCATATCTGCCATTTATTTCGTAGCTGCCTTGTATCTAGTATTTTTTGTTTAACGGTAGCGTCAAGATTTTTTCCTGGTTTAGTGTAAACAACAGTCGGGGTCGCTGCCCACGCTTCTTTCTGTATGGCTATTGTGGATATTTTGCTGCAACTTCTATTTCTTGTGGCGTTTTTAATGGAATTTGCAGATTGATTTGTGCATCTAACTGTTCCCTAAATTCTCTACAGTTTTGTTTCATGGTTATAAAGAGTTGTTTGCGTTGTTTTTATGATTGACGAGTGATCCGAGGATAAATCTAGAGAACTCATCTAAAAATATTTTTTACTGATTCTTTTTATGATCCAAAAGTCTAGAAGATCGGGCAGTTAGGTAGTAAAAATGTATTAATTTATTTCTATCGTCTTATATTATTATTTACTTTTTTATTTATGTTTTATTTGGAAATGGCTGCAATTTATTTGAAAATACATTTATTTTGATGATTATTTTATTGATGAACAAATTATTTTATTTTATATTTTATATCATAGCATGTGATTTGTCTTTAAAAAGACAACATTATAATTGTCATTATAAATCATGAGGAGGAACAGGTGAACAGGAAAAAACTCCCGATTATACTATCAGGATAAGATAATAATAGATAAGATAAGATAATTGTTGGTCTTACATTTAGTGTACTCTCAATATAAACATCAAAAACGATAATTTTGATTAAAAAACAAAAAGTATTGTTTTTATTTGTGAATATTTATTGATTTGTATACCAGTCCATATTGTTTTAGCGTACTAATATATATATATATATATATATATATATATATATATATATATATATATATACCTATATACCGCGCTGTGAAAAGTGAAGAGATGATTATATGTCCAATATGTTTTTGTACCAGTCAGGATACTACTTTCTATTTCATTACCGTGTGATTGTGATGGTCCAATTTTCTCGTTGGACGCAATTGGTGTAAGCGATCTCACTCATATTCAGGATCTCAAACTTCAGATTACACATTTTAGCAATCAAGTTCTATAGACATGTTCATAGGTGTTAAAAAATTGGTTCTCCCTTTTTAAATTCTTGTGAAATTCTTGGTGATCCAATTTACTCTGCGGCCTTAGAAACTAGTATTCTGAGCGGTACATGTATGTCGACATTCTATTCAGACTTTCACAGGGATTGATACCTTATTAGGAGAAAGCCTTAAACGCCGAACAAAACTGTGCAAAATAAAATTGGCTATGGAGACTGTATCCAGAACGATACGAATTTTATGAAAAATTGCCAAAAACATATTTGCATGTATCAAACATCTGAAAAGAAATAGAAATTAAACGCGCTTTTATAGAAAAATTAGGATTCAATCAAAACTAAACTGAGAGGTTTTCACTTGATGTTGGTGATTAAATAAGTGGTTGACTAAAGGAGCAAGATTCATTTGACGGTTAGTTAAAAAATGAACAAAAATGTGATGCAGGGATTTGTGAACCCTACATTTGAGCAAAGAAATGCAGCAACGAAATGATGTGCAATCAAGCAGTGTACACAAGAATTATGTTGTTTAACCAACGATAAACGTTTTTGAGGCCATTTAGTCATAAAAAAATACATTTATTCTAAGTTTCAAAAACACGTTTATATAAAGGATGAAAACCAGAACACAAGACACATTTAAAACCTCGATTAGTTATCATAGGATGCTTTGCGGCACTAACTAAACTAGAGGTAACGTGTATTTTATTGGAATGATGAGATGATCGAGAGTAAATAGAATGAGTAGCAGAAGTCAATGAATTAAATTGAGATGAAGATGTGAGAAGTATAAAAATCTCGATATATTGCTTCGAGTCTATCTGCCCTGGTTACGAATAATAATTAAAGAATAAGGTTTTGATGCTTAAATGAGTTTCATAGGCCTCCTTCAATCCAGAATGAAGTGTAGCGCGAAAAGTTGGCTTTAATTAATTATTTTGTTGGACATTTTAAGAAGACTGTAAAAAGAAATAAGAACAAACTAAAAAGAAGATCATGCCAACAAAATTTAAACAAATCAACACAACAGAAATGATCTAGATTTAAAGAAGAAATTATATATAGAAAGATTTAATATTTGATTTTAAACTAAATCAATCGAAAATAAATTAAAATATTGACAGTAAACGTAAGTAGATACAGCAAAACAAAAGAAATGTGGTTAAATTGACAACAAAACAGGTACAAAAAGGGTTGAAAAGTATTACAAAAGTTTAATAAATATTATTCCCAAAAATCAGTTATCAATCACCACAAATCAACACAAAAATTTAATACAAAGTTATATAACACAATACATGATAAATGTAATATACGGATAATCAATATATGTAAGATATCAATCGGAATATGTAATGTAATAAAAAATATTTCATTTAAAAGTGCTTGTATTATAAATTATACAAAGTTAGAAATAAATTTAAAAAATTGTACTTAATATGACCCAATTTAATTATGTAAATTAAGTTAAAATAATGCAAAAAATGTATTGTCGAAGGACCGATAACAAATAATAAATTAAAATAAATCAAAACTTATTAAATGAAACAAAAGTACTAATTATTTATTACTATCCGGCTCGAAGGACCAAATGTTTATGTACAACTTATTGGGCTCGCTGGTTTAATATTTATTTCAAAATAACGAAACATGCAATATGTGATTGGGAATAAAATTGGCGATTGAAAGTAATAAAGAAAACATATTTAGCGTAAGTCATAAATGTTATCTTGTACAAAGAAAAGAACTTACCGTACAGTTTTCGAATTAATTGTAGCCCCTTGGTAAGTAGAGATTACTGGCACGCTCCGATGTCTTTTCGATCTCTGTATCTGGTTCTCGGCTTGGGGACGCGACCCCGTTATCAGGAAAGGGCTACTTGCCGATGGTCCGTCTAAAGCAAGCGTACCCTAATACATTTGGGTTTTTAAAACTGTCACCTTCTGCATTTTTGTCTGAAAACACATTTTGCTTCGTATTTCTTTACTTTAATCGGTCTTATTTTGCCGATTTTTTGTCATTTCATCGTTTGTACTTTCATATACCGACTTATTTTTAATTACTACATTTTTTAATTGTTGATTCCATTGTCCTAATTATTTCTTGTTCTGCTTTTTCAATACATGTTCACAAATCCAGATATTGTTTTAGATATTGATATAAGCATCTCTGGTAAAGACTCTTGAATCATATATACATCATAAAATTGTTATCTATTTAAATATAAACTTGTGTACATTTCTAAACAGGAGTTAAATTTTGTGAAAAGAAAACAGTAATTTAAAAAATAGGATAATCTCCTGTACTAACTTTATTACGCCTAGAAACATGTCAACTAGCGCAAGAAAACCAGTAGTCATATCGTCAGATTCAAACTATCTACCATTTTGAAAGATCACGTTCTTTCTATATCACTAACAGAGCCTCAATTATCTTCAATAAATAGAAGATAGTCATCTATGATGTTAAAATCTCGATATCGGTCGCTAGTATCATGGATCTCGGATCCCTGCCTTTGCGTTGCCGGATGTCTTGTACATGGTGACCCATAAAAATATAGACAATTAAAAGAAATTTTATTATATTGGTAATTTGTATATAAATTATTAATATTTTTATTTCCGACTAATAAAAAATTTTCTACATCCCATATGTTGAGTGAAAAATAATATCTAGAGACTTCCAAGGGAGATTCAGATGACCTCTGTCATAGGCGTTTTGTATACCTACAAACATCAGGTGGACCTCCTGATTGAATGCTGTTTTCTTTTCGATGATATAAATCAATTACCTGCTTTCGGGCATCGTTTTTTGTTCGTATAATTTCTCCTGTTACTTTAGCCTGCAGCTCTTCATAAATTATTCTGTTGGTACCTTTTTGTGACGTTGAAAATATTTTCTAATGCTGCTAAATGAATATATATTTTTATCTATTTGTAATGTTGTCTCATTTTACATAGAAATTTATATTATCAACTTTCTACAGCTACTAACACTATATTAACAGTGATTATATAGTTTTTATGTAATTTGATGCTCTAAGCTATCCAGATTGTTTTTTATTTCCTTTATTTCAATTAGCTCAATATATTCACCCTTTTTGTTGGAATTTTTTTTTAGTGAAAATATTAAGATTGCTGTCAAGAAATAGTAGTGACCACATGATAATCCCCTGTTTATCATGCTTGTACTTTCAGTTTAATGTCTTGCCTATGATGTAATCTATAATAATTTAAAGTTATATCCTTTTTGTATCATGCATCATCAATGTTTCGATATTTATTATTTCATTATCCAGTTGTTCGATTATTTCAACTTTATTGTATATAATAGCGTTATGATTTACAGGAAAGATGCCAGATATTGACATTTTATATCCACGAATAGTGATGTCCACTTTTATTATGCATGAGCTAATTGCTTCCTATGATATGATTTATATTTTATTTTCTAAGACCGTTTAATAAAAATGGAGACCTTTGTTCGACTTTTTGATTTTTAAACATCCCACTAAAAAATTGGTCATAATTTCCAAAGTTTTATGACCTTATTTTGTTTCCATGTCCACTACTACATCCACATTAAAGTTTTTTATCTTGGTTATCATCTCATTAATTGTTTTATGAAATCTACTGCTGGGATTTGAATAGGTTTTTTAACAAATTTGTTTTTTCCAGTATTGATGATCTAGCCCGACGGCTCTCGTAGAGGTGTTCCTTTCTCCACAGCTTCTGAATCTCATCTGCCTCAGCTGTTTGGTCAGTATTGCGTATTTGTATTGTAATAAGTTTTGTTGTTGCACATCTGCCCCGCCTGTTCGGTTAGTATTATGTATTGGTATTTATTGTCGCAAATCTGCATGCATAGTATAGCTATAATGAGTTGATCAGAAAGCGTTTTAAAAAACGAGTACGTATTTTAAAAAAATTGAACCGGCATACCGTTTAAGTCAAGACATCTATACATTGAGCATCAATTACCATATTTATCAGATTTATTCATAAATTTAAAACATAGAGAGGCAAATTTGTTAAAATGGTGCGTAACGAAGAAATAAAGAAAACAGTTTTTTATAAAATTTGTACGCCTAAAGGAACTAAGACCTAGTAATAAAAATTATGTAACTGGTGAAATTTTATTAAATATAATAATAATAATAATAATAATAATATATACCGCAATCAATATTGTAAGTGTGATCCATCCTGTAAAGGTACCTAAACGTAGATGGTAATCTTACCGGGTCGGCTTACACACAAGGACCTTAACTAATGGTCGGAGTTTATACTACAATTACACAGAACAATGGCTATTATATTGTTATCGAGTTACTTTCTAGCAAAAATATTGACTTATACGCTGCCATTGCTTCTGCTCTGGTGGGTTCCAAAGAGGTAACTTTTAACAGAGGCGATGCGATGGCTACTTTTAAACAAAAATCAACTGTGGTAATCTGTGTTGCCACACTATTATACCTCCATTGTTACACAAATAAACTTAAATAATAATTTATGAAACAAATTCATAAAAGTTACCACTACGAGTTGTCAGGCGAGTGATGCAATTGCATGAGAAAAAAAGACACTTTATGTATACGTTCCATACAAATTACAATATACCTATGCAAATAGTAAAAACCATAATACTGGCTAATTTATTTGAATTTTCGGACCACTTAAGTCAATTTCGAAGATACTTTTTAGAGAATGGGATGGATTAGCACTTTTCCGTGTGATTTGTATAATCAAATAACGTCTCTTTATGTTATTTACTTCTTTTAATCGGAACTAAACACAATTTCAGTTAAAAATACGTTTAATATGACGTTTTGACTTCGAAATCATTCTAAAAATTTGTATTTTAAGAACACTTCGGAAATCGAAACATGAAAATAAACCATTGTAAATATCATATAACGTCACAAGAATGGTTATACAGAAGGATCCTGAAGATACCATGGCTAGACAAAGTCACCAATGAAGAAGTACTGCGGAGGATGAACACAACTGCGGATTTGGTCAACATCGCGAAGAGCCGTAAGCTGCAGTACTTGGGACGTATAATGAGAAATCAAGGCAGATACGAACTAGTTCAATGCATTTTTGCAAGGTAAAATTGAAGGAAAAATGGCCCCAGGACGAAGAAGAATATCCTGGCAAGCTAGAAACTTTTATTTCATAAATTCATCAAATACAAAAGATTCATTTTTATTAATTTTTTATTTTATGTAAGTATTTAATTGCTGGTGGTACATGTGTAAGCCAAAAACAAATGTTTTTACACCGAGAGAAATATGTTCTCTCGGTCTAAATTTTAGTTGGTTTCGCTGATAACTGGATAACGCCGACGAGGTGTGGGGTACGTAATTTAATTGTTTTGGCCTTTGAATGTGTATCTCCCACTATTTATCGGTTGCTTTTATCCTTTTAGGAATTAGATTGTAGGTACTTAAATATTGTGGAAGTGGAGATAATACTCGAAGTTATGTCTTATTTATTTTCGAAATAACACGATAAACATGGCTTCAAAAAAAGAAAGATTGTAGAAGAAGATAGAAATGTTAAAGAAGAATCAGCAGATTTATCAGCAGTTTATTGGAAAACCGTTATTTGTCTGTAGGGAATTAAGGAGATTTACGAAAAAATACAATTTCTAGTTTGAACTCCTCGCTAAAAATTCAACGTTTTTAAGGTTTTGGTAGCCAACAATGAATCAAATATTCGTGCTTCATGTAGCAGAAATACTAGACAAACGTGGTCATCCAGTCACCGACAGTAAACAATTGAGTCTCAGTCTCTCTCCTAGAACTTGCTGCTGACGCGCGGAAGAATTGGACGTTCAATTATATAAACAGCTCAGAGATAAAGCACAGTCTTTTGACTGTTTCTCTTCAGCATTGGACCAAAATAGGTTTATGAAGAGCTTATAAAAATGTGCAGTTTGAAAGTTACTATATCTGAAGATTTATTCTGTTATTTAGAATAATGTCTCCCAACAGTAGACTGTCACCTAGGGCACATGAACGGACTGACAAAAAGGGCGAATTGCACATTCCCTCAGGCTGATGACCAGACGGCGAAATACGTTCTGTGCATTTGCTCGGGGCTGGAATGAGATAAGGATCAATACATTTAAGCATTATCACCTTTATATATATATATATATATATATATATATATATATATATATATATATATATATATTGTCAATTAAAAAAAGGGCTCACACTAAATTTGATTTTAAGTTTATGATTAAGTTGATGTGTGAGATGTATTCAGATGTAAAGTCACTAGAGATGAAACTAAAACTATTTGTAATGCATATTGATGAAAGATTGGATGGAAAAAAATAAAATGAAAAATGTACTAATACAACTTAAGCTAAGTTTAAAAATCGATTGGCTGATTTTAAAAAGATCTCACTCAAGAGAGTGGAGAGTAAATGGATATTTTCCAAAGCCCTTTTGCATTTTATACTGATGTTATACCAAATTTGCAAAGCAATACCACAAGAAAAAAAATTAGAGAGAGCACTATAGACACACATAAAAGTTTGGGTTCTAACTTTAAGCAATTAAAAATAAATTGCTCTGCAGATGATTATCATGTTTGGTGGTATATATCTGTGTGAGTAGTCTTTTTCATTCCCTAACTATGGAAAAGACAATCATTTTGCTCGATTGACCGATAAACTATTAGATGCGATACTACGCGTTAATAAATAAGTATGGTTAAAAATGCAAAAATTAATTGTATATAAAAAAATTGTGTACATCCAAAATAAATTAATATTGACTTCCGTTATCCAATGAAGCTCTAAAATGTACGGCAAGCCCATATTTAGACGAAACTGTACGTAAAACCTCTATATATATAAATATGTATATATATATGATTGGGAGTCCAAATAACATCAAAAGCAGGAAGTAGCGAAGAACTACACTCCAGGATTGGCCAAGCAAGATCAGCCACCAGACAACTACACGGACTATTATGGAATAAAAAAATAACAAAAGAAAATAAAAGAAGAATCTATAAAACAATAATAGAAAGTATTGGGCTGTACGGCGCCGAACTCTGGGAAATAAACCAAAGAAACAAATCAAAAATTAAGGCCATGGAAATAAACTACTGGAGACGATGTTGCCAGCTCACTAAACTTGATAGGGTGAGAAACGAAGATATTCGGAGAGAAATGGAAATCGATCTAGACATAATAGACACAATCGAAGCCAAAAGACTTAACTGGTATGGACACCTTCAGAGAATGCCTGACAATAGATGGCCAAAAAAATAGAAGAATGGACTCCGCCAACTAGAAGAAAACGAGGTAGGCCAAGACGATCCTGGAGAGACGATGTCGACGATGCAATGACCGCCAGAGATTTAACAACTGAAGATTGCTTCGACAGAAAACGCTGGAAATTAGGATGCGAGAAGCGGCGCCAGCTGTAGAAGACTAGCTTGATATATATATATATATATATATATATATATATATATATATATATATATATATATATATATATATATATATATATATATATATATATATATATTTATATTTTTTGTAGGTTTTTCTAGGGGCAACAAGATCATTTAAATTAATTCTTTTAAACCCTTAACTTTTGAAAGAGTTGTAGTTGAAAGGGCTTGAACGAGTCACTAATAACGAGTATATCGTCGGCGATCTGACAATACCTGATAACTGACATTTTTGAAAACTACGTTTGTTATGTCTAAAGCTTCGTACACATGAATTATTTATTGTAACAAAATCTGCTGTCTTTTAAATACAAGTCCGGGGACTTAATACGGTCTAACAATAACTACTCATAACAAAATACCAATTTAGTGGCGGCAATACCTGCTATCTGTCAGTTTGTCTACTGTTTGCATATTACACAAACACATACTTATGTTAACATTTTGTCCGTTAGAAAATCATCGTGTATTCTATTCGTTAACTACTGGAAATTATACATACTAACTCAGTATACATTTAAAAACACTGTGGAGTAAATAGGTTTGATTAAATATAAATATAATTTTAACTAAAATGTTTTACCTAGTGCGGTGTAGATAGCAGATATTGTAAAGAAAATTTTACTATTTTAACTGTATTTAGCAGCTTCTGCCTTTATTATATTAAGTTAATTTTTTTAAACAGTTTAGATACATAATTAGAGTAAGAATTACAGTTTTATTTATTTTAGGATAATACCTACCATGCTGTCAAGAGCACAACAAATATACAACGCTGCTATCAAAGGCTCATTATCAGAGTCTTATGAGGAACCACAAAATATTACCCCGACTAACTGCAATGTGTTATCAAAACCTATCTGTACACAAAATCAAGACGACAAAGTAACTGACGTTATTTCCAATCAAACCACGGTACAAGTCAACGAAAAAGTTATTTCTTGGCTCCGTAATAATGAAATATTTGAAAATGGGAATAATCAAAACTTAACAGAACTTACCAATGTAGACATAGAAAATATTCCAATAGTAATAGTGACCAATAATGAACGAAGTGATGAACTATGTAGTTCCAATCACAACGGTGATTTTATAATTCAACAGGATAATTCTGTTTTAAAAACACAAAAAATCGCAGAGCCTTGTACTAGTATAGAGAGCAGAAATGTATCAATGAATCAGTTTCTAATTCAGAAAAATCCAAGTGGGGCGATATGACTGAAGGTCGAAAAAGAAAACATAAAGGTGACCCAGATGAGTTTAAAAGAGTAAAAAACCAAAAACTAAGAATGAAAGGAGAGGTGTATTTCGGGTTTTCTCGTGATTAAAATAAGATCTTAAAACAAAATGTTCCCTGTCTAGCTCGAGTTAAAGGAGAAAGGTGTGCCTTAAAAATGTGCTTAAAATCCAAGAAGAGGTTTTGTAATACTTTTAGTGAAGACATTAGAAACAAAATATTTACCGGGTTTTAGAAGAATATGACAACAGAGGCAAAAGAAAACAAACGCGGAAACACAATAATCTATAGGTTACATAATGATAATAGTATATTGCAAGTTTGTAGAAATATGTTTTTAAGTACCACTGGTTTAGGACGTTTTACAGTAGAGTTGGTTGAAAAATAGTGTAGTCGGAACTACTGAATCACAATCACAAACAGAAAACACAAAAACTATAGAGTAAATGCTTTTGCAGAGAGTAACAGAAACTTAAAAATATTTTTCGAGAGTCTACCAAAACAACCTTCACACTATGTTAGAAAAGATACAAACAAACTATATTTGGAACAAGAATTTACAACCATAAAACAGCTGTATAATCTTTATGTTACGGTTTGCAAAGAAAAACATGTTCAATTCGTGGCATTAAAAAATTTAAACAAGTGTTTACGGATATGAATCTTGCCTTATTTTCCCCCAAAAAAGATCGTTGCGATTTATACATTAAATACGAAAAAAATAATATCCACGAAGCGGTATGGAATAAACATGTTGAAGAGAAAAACATTGCTCGAAATGAACAACGTAAAGATAAGGCTAAAGCTGATAAGACAGAATGTATTATGCTCTGTATGGATTTGCAATCTGTAAAAGTAGCACCTTTACTAAATGCCACTAAAATATACTTCAAAACAGTTGAGATGCCACAACTTTACCATATATAACACTACAACTCATCAAGCTACTTGTTACTCGTTTACAGAAGTAGAGTGCGGTTTGCAGGCTTCCACTTTTGTTTCTTGTTTAATGGATTATTTAGAGAGGCACTGCTTGAGAGAAAATCTACCTATCGTAATTTAATCAGATGGTTGCACATTTCAAAACCGAAACAATGCTATGGCAAACGCACTTCTTAATTTTAAGTATAGAGTCTCAGTTACGTAAAAATATCTTACCAAAGGTCACACACAAATGGAATGTGACTCTGTACATAGCTGTATTGAAAGAAAACTAAAAAATAGGGTTATTGAGTTACCAAGTGATTATGTTAAAGTGTCGAAAGGGGCTAGAATAAAATCTGATCCATATGAAGGTATTCAACTAAGTCACGACTTTTTTAAAGATTATGCCAGATCAGAACTGCTCCACAATCAAACCTGGTAGAAATAATTTTGTTGTAGACATTAAAGCTTTATGGTATTATCCCGAAGAAATAATTCAATTTAAACTAAATTTTAACGAAGAATTTCAGCATCTTCCTGTTAGACACAAAAACATTGCAATTACTATAGATTACCCAAAGCTATACAACAATCGTTTGGCAATCACTTAAAAAAATGGAGTCACTTACAAGATTTGAAGAGTGTCATATCAAAAGAATGTCACATGTTTTACGATCTTCTCCCATATACAAAGGAAAATTCTCCAAAAGGCCAAAAGGAAGAAATACAAACCCCACATAGAGCTTCTAAAAAAAACTAGAAGTTTGACAAATCATTCAATAAACATTTGTAAAAACCATTTAACAGTTAATAATAAAAAATATAAGTCCCATGCAGTATCTGCTAACTAACAAAATCTGTGACAAAACCTGCTATCTGACATTATTTTTAATATTTTTAAAAAATTAAACTAAAAATATGTAGAATACCTGTATTATAATCAAATCCTTAAACTGTACTAATTATAAGGTCAGGTGAAAACGATTTTAAAATTGGCAATGTTTTTGTTTACTTCCTCTAAAAACTAAGTTTTCGCATATAGCAGGTATTGTCAGATAGCCGACGATATGCAAACTTTGAACAACCAATATGTTCAGAAAAGCAACGCCTATATTTTTTTACTTTTTGAGATTTTTCGTATCACAAAGACTTTGTAGTTATCTTGAAAAAAAAGGCAAAAAAAAATATAGTAAAGTTTGTAAAGCGGTAATGTTTTTTTATAAGCTTCATTTTTGCTAAAAACATTTTGTTTTTTTGATAAAATACTTACTTTTTAAGTTTATTGTAAAAAACCATCTAAAATCGTGGTTTTTCTTTTTTTAATTAAATATTTTCACTCGCAAGTATCTCAAAAAGTAACTGAGTGACTGAGTAAAGTGACTTAAAGTCTATCTAACAAAAGTTGCTTAGAATTAATCAATTTATCCGTTTCCGGACTTATTTTGAAAGTATATTTTTTCACCCTTGAGAAGAGCTGACTTTCATCTTCCAAGTCAAAGCAACCCTGGGCTTAAGTTCAAAAGTGGAGTAGAGGGTAAGAGGAACCTAACTTTTACACTCCAAAACGGTCATTTACTGGCATATCATAGACGAAAATATGGTCACTAATAACATTTTCGAGGAAAGTAGCACGTATCTACAATGAAATTAATTCAAATGTTATCTTCCTTTTTCCTACAAGCTTATATTATGCATACCTAAGTAATAGGATATAACCTTTCCATTGCGAACATGTTCTCACGTTTAAATTAAAAATATAAATTTTATTAGTGATAAAAAACATCGTTTGTGTTAATTCCACATAATTCAATAATCTAGATGAACAGTATAAAGTCTACTTCTCTGTATTGATCATCGATATAATCAGTGTCAATTATTATTTTACCTCGAGCATGAAAGATCTCAACTTTCCAATCACAATATTCATAATTCTCAAGCTTGATTTCCTCGTAGCGTAGGCGGCCGTACACATACAAGTCGGATCGTGTAGTGTGCTGTGTCCGCTCGAGCCCTTATTTTTCTCTTGTTCTTCTCTTCTCTTTTATGATATATGCACGCGTATACATGTGTGTTTGTGTGTTCCTACAAGCACACGACGTCATGCAAGATGGTAAATTGGTCGAGAGTTCTGCATTATTTAAGAGATCTTTTTCAGCAGCATGGGCGGATGACGATAACAGGATGCATACATACAAATAGTGTATAAATATTCTTATGTTTCCTCAAATAAAACGGTAGGTTAGTTGTCAAATAAATTGTAAAAAAGGAAAATTGTAGGTAATTAAGATGGGTACTATAGAGCAATAAAAAAATAAATTGATTTGCAATCCGAAAAAGAGTCTAAGCGAGACTATCTAGAAGAAAATTACGGCAAAAAACATTTAAGAACAATGTGTGGTTCAAAACTTTAGCTAAAACACGTTCTTTAGAATGGATAAAAACAAATTAAACGAATTTACAAAAAATTAAGAAAACGGCTGCACACGAATTGGCTCTCGTTTGCAGGTAGCTCTCAATAAAAGGGTTTGCGTGAATTCGCTCCCCATAAAATTCTTGGAAATTTAGATAGGTAGGCGATGGATTTTATTGGAGTGGATGGCCAGTTAAAAAGTGTAGATTTTTCCATCATTCTTCAAATTCGTGTACCTTTCAAGGCAAACTTATTGCAAATTAGTTTACTGATAGTTTTACGTCTTGCTTGTACCTGATCATATCGTCGTAGAAAATGCAAGCTACTGAAATGTTAAGCGAAGGGGGAGGGGAGGGGGGAAACGGGAGGGAAAATCGATGCTATTGGCGAACAGTTTTAAATATAATTTCCACAAGTTGCCATGCCATGGCTCTTCTGCCTAGTCGCTTCAGCCCTCTATCTTTCCTTTAATTATTATTTGTAGTAGATTATATTTATCATTTCTCATTATGGGGCCTAGGTATGGTGGTCTTTCTTTGGGTCTTTCTTTCCTTATTCATTTTTATAAGTTCTAACTCTCTATTTACGGTGTTTAATTCTCTTTAATTCGTAATGTGTTGTGTCTATGATATTCTAAGCATTCTGCGATAATGTCTAATAGTATTTAATTTTAATGTCCAGAATTGAACTTCATACAGAAGGATTGACCAAACGTAGCATTTAATAACTCTAATTCGGATGTCTTAGCTTAGTTTTCGATTATATGTAATTTGATTTCATTTATTGTCCATGTTCTTACCCTGTTATATTCGTTATATTCTTTTTATTTCTATATCTGGATGCCACTTATCACTTAGTACTACTTAAAAGTATCTGCATTTGTTGAGTTGTTCTAATAGAGTATTATTTAGGTTAATGGGTCAATTTTAATCGGTTTTGCAAATCAAAATTACTTTAGTTTTTTGAAGATTTATTGTCAGTTCCATTGCTCCACATGCATTATTAACTCTGTCTATATTTCCCTGAGAATGGTTTAACTTTAGTTCACTACAACTTTTCAGAGCAGCAGCCAACAAAGTGACCCTAGCCGTTATGATATCCAACCTCCGATAGGAGATGGAACTTTAAGAAGAAGAATATTTTCCTCCTTTCGTTTATTATTGAGGTCCTATAGTTTTCGTAAAACTTCTTCTCTTCTCTGTCTTTAGCTGTTCTTATAACCTGTTCAAAATTCAGCTCTGTCCATTGTCGGATATTTCTTAAACACGACAATCTTCTCCTTCCCAGTCCCCTCTTTCCCTCGATCTTTCCTTTCACTATTAGTTGAGCATATTGATACTTATTATTTCTCAGTATGTGGCCTGATGTTTTTTTAACTTTCACGGTGCTGAAACATTCTCGTTCCTTGTCGATTCTCTGCAGCATTTCTTCGTTAGAGTTATGCGATGTGTTTTAAATCTTGACAAATGTAACATCCCACATTGTAATTTGGTCAGTAACACACCATATCGTCAGTTATTTCCATGCTTCTGTTCATTATTTGCTGTGATCTGAGTTTTGCATCGAGATTTTAGAATTTTGGTAAGTACAAAGTTTATTTTAAGATTAATTTATTAAATTTCTTACATTTCCATAAAAATCAATTATTTTGATATATTTTCTGTTTGTGATGGTCGTAATTTCATTTATTTTAAAACGTTAGTTCGTAATTTGACATAACGGGAAGTTACATACAACCCAAATTGACAATAAGGTATGTTATGTTGTTTGTTTAACATAGTACGACGTTATTGGCAGTTAAACAAAATCTAAATTATACAGTGTGTTGTATGGTAAATTAGAGATAAAGAAATAATAAAGTAAGTTTGATTGATTGGTTTTTAAATCAATTATTCTTTTTTGTCTTTACAGAACATTGAAATATCTTGTGGTAAAAAATGTCTAGTGGAAGTGATTACAACCCAGTTTCGGATGAATCTAGTGGAAGTGATTACAACCCAGTTTCGGATGAAGACAATTTGTATGATTCTGATGAAGTACTGGAATGTTTGCAGACGTATCAACTTAATCAGCTTAAACGCTCAGCTACTCTCAGACGCAAAAGTAATAGCAGCCTAAAGACAGACGAATATCAATCCTCATCACACGGTAATAATAATCTCCATCTCACTACAAATGATGTTGATTTATTAGAAGTCAGCAAGGATAATATTTCTCAACAGACGTCAGACTGCTTAGGAATTGTACCAGTGTTTTGCAATGATAGTACTAACTTAAATCAATACGTTGAAGATATAATGAATGCTGAGATTGTTTACATGGACAGGAATACTAGTTTAGAAAAAGAAGTCAATTCGTCAGCTGATTCTGAGATAATAAATGTAAATTCTCTCTTCGCTGAAACCTCAGAAGTTTACTCAAATATTATACAAACATCACCTAATACTAATAATATAGATAATGCAGAGAACAATACTGAACAAAAGAAGTCTGAATATGTTTCTTCAACCAAAAAACGTTTAACAGCTCGCAATAACCGAGAAAAAGGAAAAGCATATATCGGATTCCGTAAGTTAGACAAAAAGTCTAGAAACAAAATTGTCCAAGATTTCAAGCGTAAAGCAAGGCAAATGAGAGTTCGTTGTAATCTTCAGGGTTGTGAAAGATATAAATTAACCAGGAAGTGTTACTCTATTTGTGATGAGAAGAGAAAAGAATTTTTCGAATTATTTTGGTTTTGGTCTTGGGACAGTAAAAAAATGTACGTTCGTACTTTAGTTGAAAAGAAAAACCCGAAACGTATTAGGGGAGGACCAAACTCTAGAAGAAAGATATCCCTTTTTAATTTTCTTAAAACTGACAACGAAAAAATTCCCGTTTGCAAGAATATGTTTCTGTCTACATTAGGATTAACTGAAGATGAAGTGCGTCATTGGCTCAGTAAAGAGCATGAGAGTAGAAACAGTAACAGGGATGAGGCAGAGCCATTTGAAGACATCTCTATTGCCGTTGAAAATAACTTGCAAATAAATGGCGTAAGTAATTCGCAAGTAAATGGTGCCGATTCTGGTCAATCAAGGCGCGCTAGGCGTAATAGGCAGCTATATTTGGAAAACTTTTTTTTTATGAAAAAAATTCTAAAAAGCAATATTTACAGACAGATATTAGGTCAACAATTCATTTTCATGAGATTTATGTTAAACAATTCACAGAGGACAATGTTGCACATGTAAGCAGAGCTCAGTTTAATATTACTCTAAAAAACATGAATATTGCCATTTATATTCCACGAAAAGATATGTGTGACAAGTTCTATGCTTATCGCATAAGGGGCTCGGGAGATTGAGACCTCGGAAGCCCCGAAGAAGACATCAGAGAGGATGCTGAAAGCTCGGCCCAATGGATATCGACGCGGTTCAACCCAGAAGTTGGTGAGTTTAATATTAATTTTTATAATAGTATTAATCTTATCTAGGTTTAATATATATATATTATATATTGTTGTGGTTTGGACTTGGTCGACATTATTTAAAATAATATCAGAATATGATTTAATTTTATCGACCAATTAATTCAACCTTTTAAAATGTGAATAGAATAAGTTGTCTTGTTAAAAACCCAGTAAATAAAATAAGTAACGGTTTTTGTTGAAAATTCCAAAAGGCAGAGAGATTATGGGTAAATTCTTTGAATGCCTAAGTAGAAATCTTTGTATCCAAAAATTCAACATTCAAGACAATAGAATATATGGAAGCGTGTAGGTAGATAAACCATATCGATTTTTTAGATTATTTTATTTGATAAGGATGTACACGAAAATGGAGATTTGTTTATGGGAATTGGAAATTCCTAATGATATAATTTGTGACGTTCAAAAAGTTAGCTACTAAATAAGTTGAAATGTGATTGGTTGAAAATACTGGCGTGGGATAAATGATGCTAGGTGATGATTGGTCAAAAGTGAAAGATTGGGACCTGAGAGACGCTGAGGGAGTTTTTCTGGCATGATAGCATGATTGTGTTCTGAAAAGTGGAACAAGTGGTTTAAAAGAGTCTGTCGAACATGTCGCAAGAAGTGCATAATAGTTCACAGGGAAGTTACAGCCTGAAAAATTATAAACCAGTGTAGCATAAACGTGTAACGCTAATTAAGAGAGTGAAAGTCCTTTCAATTAGTAAGGAAATGTGTCCTATGGTATAGGATTATTCATGAGGTGTTGGAGATATTGTAGGGGCGTTGGTGTGGATGTGACAGACTTTCAAACAGCTCAGGCGAACGGGGTTTTTGCACAACATCCAAGGATATAGCAGCACATTAAAATAGAACAAGGATTTTCAACCACATTCATAACGGTCACAAAATCAATCTAAATTTTGTCTTCTTCTTTTGTGTATGAATTAAAATTAATATTGATAATTGGTGTATAAAGAGTAAAGAATTTTAGATTTAATCATATGTAGTAGAGCATAGGGTATATGTTTATGTTTTAATTAAAATTTATGTTTGATTTGGTAATTTAATAAATGGTACGATAATTTATTATCATAAACTTATTGAATTTCATTTATCTTCCCATTTGTTCATTTTCTTCCCAAAGGACACATCATAGATATTACTTGGAACCTCAGTATTGTCTTGTAAAATTAAGCTTTAAGCAAAATTAGTGTTTGTATACCAAACAGCAAAAAAGGGCACAGTTTGCAGTTCATAATATGTATATATATATATATATATATATATATATATATATATATATATATATATATATATATATATATATATATATATATATATATATATGTTATTTAAGGGTCATCTGACCTCATTATGTGAATAGTTCCTACTTTATAGACGTTAATATTAACCACATTTTCAATTTAACAGTCAAAATTTTAACATTTTGTTTTTATTTGTAAGTAGTTAGTTATACTTATTTGTAGGTTTTTCACTGATGATGATGATGATATGATGTAATCAAAAACGTTCTGAAAGTTTACAAATCCATTTTGGATAATTTTTAAAAAATTTCATAAAAATTTTATACCATTTTAAAAAAGTTTTTACTTAATTGTAAGTTTATATAATATAGAGAGCACGGCTGTTTTTTATAACAAATAGATTATTTTACAAATAATTTACTTTTTATAAAAATCCTGAAATAGGGAGATTTTTAATTTTAACTGCCGATTTTTTAAATAATATAAGTAATTTTAAATAATATAATATAAGTGACGTTGCCAGTTTGGCGTGGTGACGTAATTGTTAATTTTTTACAATTGAAATATGGGTCTTGTAATACCTCATTCGATGGCTCTTTTAATACTGTATTCAGTAATGGCACAGTAAATTGGTCAAGTATTATTTCTGCAGAATAAACAAAAATTTGTTTTATTTTTCTGGTTGAGAATTTGCTACTACTGTTGAAAGTTATTAACAATAAGCTATTGCAGTTTAATATTTTAGGTTACACACCAGGTATTTAATAAACTTTGGTAAAAAATGGATAAAGCTTAAGAAATTTGGAGAAAAAATACAACAGTAATTAATCGTCAAAATCACGTTGTTATTAATTGATAAAAATCAAGTCGCCTGTCTTATGTCCATTAAAATACCAGTTGACGGTTTGTTAGATACACTAAATTTTAAGTAAAAAAGTTTTAGAAATAAATTATGGTTACTTTAAGTGAAACCCAATACACAGAAACTTTAATTTTTATATGTTTTGGAAATAAAAAAAAACTCAGCAACAGGTATGGGATTTGTTTAACACAAATTATCCAGATAGACCTATCAGCCGATCAACAGTCCCTAAAAAAATGAGACACAATTTAGAGAAACAGGACATGTTTAAAATATTCAAAATGCTGGATATGAGAAAACGTAAAACTTGATATTGTATTGAAGTAAGTAAGTGTTAAAGCTAATCCTCATAATTCTTGGCGCAAAATTACAGTGGATACATGCGTATCTCAACGGTCAGTATTATTCAGTAAGACGGAAACTACCGTCCGTAAAAAATTCAGTTATATCAAGAACTGAACGAAGACGATCCCCATCGCCGTAGGCAGTTTTGTGACATTTTGCAGGATTTATAAAACCGCAATCCATGTTTTATTAAACAAATTATGTTTTCTGATGAGGCACATTTTGCCTAAATGGGTTAGTCAATCGTCAGAATTGCAAATACTGGAGTAAGGATGATTCTCACCAGATATTTAAAGTTTATGTTGATTTGTTAATGGGCATAAAATTTAGATTTTATATAATGATTGCGAAGTCCTATCTTCACAGTCTAATTACCAAGGTCCTAGCTTTTTTCGAAAAATTATTTTTGTAAGATGTATTAAAATTTCTTAGGATACAGAAAAACGGAAAAGATCTATAGCCAAAAATAACGTTTTTTGTGTGACACAATACGTTTTATCTTGTACTTGTTTTCCTCATAATTTTGTAAGTCTGTAAGTTTTATTAATAAATATAGTCGCAAAAAAATATTAACTATACCTACATCTTCATATCTTATTCCAAAATTTAACTTAAGGTAACCATGTATAAGTATTTGTAACGCCAACGCTCAGGAAGAGTTATGAATATTGCGATTAACCGCATCGAGGGACCTCTCGTGTGGCGATTGAAACTAGACACTTTACCTGCTTCGATTATATGATTATGTTCGTCTGATTATTAGCTTGATGTAGAGGTATCCGCTTTATAGTGTAGATGTATATATAAACGCAAGCCACGTATTTTTAATAGAGTAAAATATATACGGAATGTCTCAAAAGAATATTACACTAAATTACATTTGGTTATAAATTTGGAAGACCAGAAATTCCTTTCTCTGCATGAAAATTTATATATTTTTCAGCTGTTAATTTTACACAATAATGTAGAGAAATCTAAATAAAAATTGCATTTTCTAAAACATCTAACAGAGTATTTGCCTTAACATTGTTTTTTACAAAATTATTGCTTTCTATTTTATTTAGGTTTTCTTGTAAATTTTCTGATGCTTTTGTAGGATTATGTAGAGTCCATGGCCAGTATTGCGGTGTCGTCTGCAAAGGTAGCAACTTCTGGGTTACTGTTGGATGGGAGGTCTGCAGTGAACATCAGAAATAAAATAGATCCTAGTACGCTTCCTTGTGGAACACCTGCTTTGATAGGATGAAGCTGAGTGTATTCAGCGTGTTGTTTTACCGGGAAGTATCTATATGATAGGTAGGATTTTAGGAATGAAAAGGAGATGGCAATTGTTTCCTTATCTTATAATGAAGGTCTTCATGTCAAACCTTATCGAAGGCTTGACTGACGTCTATGAAGGCTACTGCCTTAGGTAGGAAGGTAGGAATTACATTCCAGCGAGTAGGAGATTTTTTTTACTATTCTGTGCACCTGCTCGATTGTCCCATGCTTTAGGCTGAAGCCGAATTTCTGGTCCCGAATAAGTTTAGTTTCTTTTAAGATTGGAATCAATCTTATCAATAGAAGCTTTTCGAATACCTTTGATAGAATCGGCAGCAAACTTATAGGTCTATAGGATTTTAGATCTGATGGTTTTCTTCCAGGTTTTGGTGTCAGGATAATATGTGAAATTTTTCATTGACTCGGAAAGTAGCCTGTTCTGATGATGGCGTTAAAAATGAGCTGCAGATATTTGTAACCGTTTATTGTACTTTCTTGCAATAACTTGTCTGTTATCAGATCAAACCCTGGGGCTTTTTTGGTTTTATATTTTTCATAATTGTATTTCTTATTTTTGTCAGCAAATTTTTAATTGGTGTCCAATAGAAGCGGGGCTTCTACTAAGTTATGAATTTTGCTAAAATTGTCGTTGGGATCTAGTTCGTTTGGTTCAAAAACTTTTACCAGGTGTTCAGCAAAGGCTGCGGTGCTTTTTCTTTGTTATCTCTGGCCCATTTACCCTGCATTTCTCTTATTATTATTGCATAATTGTCATAAGTAATACAAAAATTTATATTTTAAATTTAATGCACGAGGATATATTTAGATCTTTGCAAAAAAATAGGAAAGTGAACACTTTTTAAAATTGTCACAAAACTACCTAAAAATATTAACTTTTATTAAAATTAATGACGCTGTCCATTGATATACATCATTTATTTTTAAACGTTGTTTCTTTTTACGGGTTTCTCTATTATTATTAGTTATAAATTTAAAATGTCCTAAAATTTTTTATTTTGAAAATAAAAAGTCGAAAAGATACGTGTTAGAAAGTATTTTATTTAGTTAAACTAATATATTTATTACAATTTCTATTATTTCCATAATACCACAGTTCATCCACTTTTATTACATAAAACACGTTTATTCGTTTTTTTTTTGTAACTCAATATTCCTTGCAGAATACGCTAACGAACCTCGATCCACAGCCTACTACATCAAGAAGCGAATCAAAGAAAACTATAAGTTAGTCGAAAGACAAAAGCCGCACTCACTCTTCTCGGATAGCATTTCTATAAAACAATATCAAATCACATGCCGCATTCTTGAGATGAATGCAGTGCACACACATATATACATATATATGTTTTAAGGAGGTGATCCTTTTGATTATCAGAGACAGCGAAATCGGGATTTAAGGTATTAAAAAATAAAATTTTAAATGTAAAATATTTGGTACAACACAACAACGCAGTAATTTATTCACATTATTATCGCAAAAATTGGGAAGGGACACAATGCCAGAAATAGATGGGTAAAATCACAATAAAATATCAAAAGTGTTTTAAGTTATTTGTCTGTTATGTAACATTTTGATTCGAGTTTACTGTAAAAAATAGTTTATTATAAAAAAAAAATGTAAAAAAATTAGTTTATAGTTCAATTATGCATGTAAAATAATTTAATTTTTTTATTGCTGCAAACCCAATATTTAATGTTTACTTCCTTACGTTGTCAGTAAATACTTCTGGTTCATTATATATATATATATATATATATATATATATATATATATATATATATATATATATATATATATATATATATATATATGAAAATTACTTAGTTCTCGGGAAGAACCGCGTTGAGAATTTATTACTCGACGTTTCGGCACCCATTTTGGAGCCATTATCAAGAGTGATACGGTTCGGTTCGAGTTCGGGGTCTCAATCTGCCTACTCCCCTCACTCGAGACGTACCAGTATCGTGTTCTGTATTACGATAACTGTTTCTCGGCACTGAGGTCTCAATCTGCCTACTCGTCAGTGTCGAGTGACATAGTGACATAATGACATGAGTAGTAGGCAGATTGAGACCTCAGTGCCGAAAGACAGTTCTTGTAATACAGAACACGATACTGGTACGTCTCGAGTGTGGTGAGTAGGCAGATTGAGACCCCGAACTCGCATGGCTCCAAAATGGGTGCCGAAACGTCGAGTAATAAATTTTCAACGCGGTTCTTCCTGAGAACTAAGTAATTTTCATTCATCTGAGCGCGGAAATTTACCCGAACATATATATATATATATATATATATATATATATATATATATATATATATATATATATATATATATATATATATATACATATATATATATACATATATATATATATATATATATATATATTATATACATATATATATATATGTATATATATTATATATATATATATATATATATTATATATATATATATATATATATATATAAGTAAACGTTAAATAGTGGGTTTGCAGCAATAAAAATGAAATGTGTACTCTTTTAAATTTTTATTCCAAGCTTGCAATAAAAATTTAAAAGAGTACACATTTCATTTTTATTGCTGCAAACCCACTATTTAACGTTTACTTCCTTACGTTGTCAGCAAATACTTTTGGTTCATTATATATATATATATATATATATATATATATATATATATATATATATATATATATATATTGAGGGGCACAATAAGCGTATTTTTCGTGACAGGGGCGTATTATAAATATATAATTTGTTTTAGCATTTTTATTTAGTAAATTACATATACTTCTTTTAAATATGTTTACTTTAGAAAATTTAATATTTTTGTATAATCAATAGTATAAATAAAAAAAAATTCAAAATATTTGAAAAATCTCAAAAAACTGGTTACGGAAGGTCATAAATCGTTTGAATAATGAAAATAATCTAAACTGCGATTATAACACAAAAATATCTACTACTTGATGAAAACGAAAATAGGCTAAAGTACAGCTACATAAAACTTAACGTAAACTGTAAAAAGGACAAAAAATAGTAATTATAACTTTTAGAAAAAAAATTACAATAAAAAACTATTAAAAATTATAAAATAAATAGTAAATTCGTCAAGAATTTACCGACAAGCCACTCCGTGTTAGACACGGAATAATGCATTAAGTGGTTTCATACAACCACAAATATGATTACTGTCGTTACAATAAGTATATGGATGAAAGGCAATCGCTCAAACATATTTCTGATTATCGGTCGTCATCAGTACGGTGCAGCCAGTTAGAATATATTTATATATATATATATATATATATATATATATATATATATATATATATATATATATATATATATACATAAACGGGAGGCCGGCCAGGGGATTCTACAAAAGGCCGCTGAAAAAGAAATTGGATCGGCTAATAAATTCGCTAGATCAGGCACATTAATTGGCATAGAGAGGAACAAAAGAGAAGATTACCTTGCAATGATCAAGGTGCTTAAAGAATTTAGGGCAGAGTGCCCTATTAATAGCGTATCCAATAAACCAGGAGAGATCAACAAGATTGGCAATCAAGATTACACGAGACTCTATGTTTAGGACGAAATAAATAAGTCATGCAGTGTTACAAAGCCAAGGTTTCTTCCATGGATACAGAGCTTGTCACTATGTCAAAGTGTGCAAATCGTGGCGAAGTTCACACCGCAAATTATAGAGGATGCTAATCCAATAAGGGTAGGGCTGAGGCAAATTTTAAAATCTTAAATAGGAACCCCCTTTTTATTACAGATTTGGATCCCTCAGAAAAAAGTAAGTAACTTTTATCTGTACCTTTTTTGGGAATTGTTAATAGATGGCGCTATAACTAAAAAAAAAACAGTAATCTTGATACTCTCAGAAAATTACGGAAACGGTCTAATATCTCAAGAAATAAACTTCTAAATGAAAAATAAAAAACCACGTGTTTAATATTTTTTAAAAATTTATCGAATGACAGCAAACACAACCCTCATGATCCTCCATCTCTATCATGAAAAACCCTATGTTTTATTGCAGATTCGGAGTTTTCGTGAAAAAATTTTACCTGAATATTTTTTTCGATTCGCATTTTCAGCGTTGGAAAAAGTACTTTGACAATTTACTAAATGAAGAATGCGAGAGAAAACAAATTATGCTAACGGAGACAGAAAAATAACAACCAAGAAAGTTTTTCAAGAACTTAAAAAATATATAAGATAAAGCAGTTGGACCAACTAATAGCCCTGGTAAATGTGGACAGCTTTGGAAGAGACAAGAACAAATTGGCTAAGAAGCTTTTTTTTAATATAATTATGGAAGTGGGACAAATAATACACGAATCGGGAAGTACTATATTAGTACAAGTTTACAAAATCAAACAAACAACAATGCACAAACTAGAGAGCCAAAAAACTACTAAGTCTCAACGATTCTGATTTTAATTCTGATTCCAACAAGGAAGGTTTGACGAATAGTACTCGTGTGCCATATATTTGGTTTTTCAATTTATCAAAGCGATCGCAAGCTTTTCCTGAAAGATGTAAACTTTTGCACATTTTGTATAGCGCAAAGGACAAAAAACGATATTATTAAATAGTTTTCGCTTATGACTATCAAAATAGATAATACCTTTGTACGCTAACCACTTCCAATTCAAAAACGGAAGGTTTGGCGAATAATTGTGCTCCCGCGCTATATATTTTGCTGTTTAGTTCATATAATATACACACGTATATATAAACACATATATATAAATATATATAAATATATATATATATATATATATATATATATATATATATATATATATATATATATATATATATATATAATTAAAATCTGCTCTGAACGTATTGACAGACTCGTTCTTAGATATTATTAAAAAGATTATATATTATTTTCATATTTATCTTCTTAGGACAACATCAAAATCAAGCCATCAACTTCAATACTATATAAGGCACCTTAAGCGATTTATCCGTACACGAAGACAGTAATTAACAATTTAGATGAGGCGCCCAAAGGTCCTAATACAACAATTAGCTACCTCACACATGCAAAGCTCATTTAGAGTGGAGGTGACTACTAAACCTTACCCCGGTTGTAAAATATAAAGTTTTGATATAAAAAACTTATATTATTAAAAACAATATAAATAAAGTTAAAAATAAATAAAGCAAAACTGAATTTGTTAGAAATGTTGAACCTTTTATTTGACTCTTTAGGGTGGTTCATTTAAATATGCAACCAGTTTGTTTCTTCTTCTATTTTAAACAACGGTCTTCTGCACCTCTTTTTAGGTATTTTTTATTTCAAATGTGGTTTATTCCGATTATTCTTCTCTATTTCGCCAATTCATTTAAGTCATGAAAAAACAGTGATAATGAAAAAGAACCATATCTACCATATCTGGAAGACAATCTTTTTGTGTGGATATGTCACCTACAGTTATGTATATATATATATATATATATATATATATATATATATATATATATATATATGATGTTCTGAAAGGTTTCCGCGGTTAGTACAACTAAACCTAGAGCTAAGATTAATACTATTACAGGAATTAATATTTAACTCAACAGTCTTCCGATTATCATTGCGCAAAGCTTTTGACATTCTCTTCGATGTCTTCTTTAGGGTTTCAGAGGTCTCAGTATCCCGACAATGATAATCGACGCGGTGCAACCCGTTTTAATAAATTCATTCATTCCCTCTTTGCCTTTATTCCTATGCGGGGTCGCCTTCCCCAATTTCACTTCTCCAAAAAATTCTATCTTGGCTCATTGAGTCATTGGGTCATACTAATATCAATCCGCTTTACCGATATGTCTTGTCTTTCCCAGGTCTTCTTTGGTCTTCCTCTTCTACTTCTCTTGGGAAATCGCAAATCAGCAATTCCTCGTATTGAGTGACTAACGTCTCGACGTTGAACCCGAACCATTTTAACCTATACTCTCTCATTTTCGCATTAATTGCTGTCATCCCTAGACATCACTTATATACAAGTTCTTACTTTTTAATTTAATTTCTTAATTAAGTTTTGTCACTTCACTCAACCGAAAATGTCGAAAGCTCGACGCGATCCAACCTGGAAACCTGTTGAGTTTAATATTAATTCTTGTAATAGTATTAATCTTAGCTTTAGGTATCTGACTAATGCGCTTCCGAGGCGTTATTCACTACAGATGATTTGATTTTGTTCATCTCCAATTATATATTCCAGGTTAAATTTTACTTTGTAAGATCGTGCATATTATCAAATTAAATCTGAGTGGATTTAGACAATCAGAGATTAATTTTTTAGTAGAGTAAGCATTTATATCAATGTAAATCGAAATAAATATTTGATGATAAATGAAAAAGTTTTGGAAATAATCGAACGTCTTGACTATTAGAAGCCACTATTAGATATAAAAAATAATTAATACTGACTATTACTTAATTAAAAATGTGCCGGATGTAGATTAGATGCGCTTCAGTCATAGAGAGCCGATCAATGTCTACCGGCAAAATCTATTGAAGTAAAAATTTTGATTAATATCAAATCGGTTTCAATTTTTTATGGTCTTTGTCTTGACGACTCTACCAAGGTGGCTTCCCAATAATTACCAACTAATGGCTTCCTCTTTTTTGACCATTAATAAGTTCAATTATTACGAACCGTAAAAATGTTTTGTAATATCCCAATCTACAAGCATAAATTGATATGTAGATGGACAAAACACTATTTGATCAACTTAAAAAAGTAATCAAAATCTAATGGGAAGAAAATGTTAATATTATTATTGAGATTATTAAGATTCGAGAATTTGATTTTGTCACCAAAAAAGTGTAGAGTTAAAAGATGTAGAAACAGATATTAATATGTAATACAAACTCATTTTATAATTAAAAAATACAGAATTTGTTTTAATGCACGACAAAAAATGATCTCCCATCCTGTATATTTTTGCACTTTACGTCGTACATAAATAGATAAGGATTTTTACTTTTTCAACTTCTGGAATATAAGCAAAATTATCTAAGGGATTCTACATTTATTTTCACAACGAATATTCAATTTTTTGTAAACTTTCCTCTTTTGTTTTTCTGTCTTCTCTTTTTCTATCCTATGCGTTTTTTCGATCTCTTCGCCTTCAATATATTTATATTTGTTTGTATTTATAATTTTGTGACAGTTTCGATCTACTAAAGCTTTTCTGAAATAAACTATTACCGTCGTGTGACTTTTAATTTCGCATCGGTTTGAATAATTACATATACAAGTAATACAAAATTTCCTCTTGGCTTGGATATTACATCTTGCCTTTACTTTGTGAAAAATTTCTTAACTTTTAATTGACGTTTTGACTAAAATAAAAATCATTTAAATTGGACTAAAACTGTACCATTATAAAAATGTTTATTTTTCATTAACTACTCCCTTTATTTTTACAAAATTAAGCGAGTGCTTCCTGGTAGAATATGCTAAGTACGATAGTACTGTATTTAGTCATAATAATTTGTCATTTGAAGACATTTTGAACCGCAGCTGAAGTAATGCCTGCTTTATCCACTATGTATTTTGAATATTCTGCGTTATAGAAAGTAAGGTCATTTAACTTTTTTTGTAAAGAGAAACTTATGTGAAAAAACAATAGTAGAAAACTTCGAAAAAATTTTATACATTTAAAAAATAATGGTAATATTAATAGTTTAAACAATTATTTAAAGGAAGACGAAGCTTTTACGATAATTTTTTTTAATTAGACGATTTTACTATCAATATTTTAGTTGATAAAAACCCAGTTAGATTCTAAATTGACTCATGAATTTTTCATATTTGTCAAACAAATTCTATAAAAAGAACTTCAATTATTATTTGCCTTTGCAACAGACAAATAAAATCTCCATTTTACGTAATCATTAAAAAGATTAGACTAGCAGGTGTTTTAAATATGTCAATTAAATAAAAAATAAAATAAACACACTTAATTTGTTTATTACTAATAAAGGAGAACCGCCTATTGTAGGACAAGACTTTTTAGAATTACATAATATAGTATGTAATATTAGTTTTTCGGTTTACAATTTAAATTAATGTACTGGACATTTGATTAATTAATTTTTCGAGATTTTTTTCCCATGCCATTTACTTCTAAATGAAAACTAGGTGCTGAGATTAATCATTTACTGGTTTTAGCTATAACTTCACCGTTTGACTGCGATAATTTAGCAACTTCTACAGTACGGGTTTTCAGAAACTTAAAACAGAAGTCTTAACTTTTCAACACATATGGGCCTATTTAGATATATCCGTTTAGTTTTCGTTGTTTCAGGTGGCACCGTTAAATATCAAAGAATTATGGACTCTCTTTTAAGTTCTCTCTCTCTCTCTCTTTCTCTCTATCTCTCTCTAACGCAAGATTTAACGATATTAAAAAAAAAATTTCAAAAAAATACAAAATATTGAGGTTTTGTCATTGATACGGAAAGTGTACATGCTTCAACATAAAAAGACTGAAGCCATTGACAATGCAGCTATACCCAAAAATGTAAAAGCATCGCAAGAATATTTTAAAGTCTCCTAAAGTTGTGATTTGAAAAAGTGACTACGTCAGGGGGACGCTCTAACATGTATCTTGTTCAACATCACGCTCAAAAAATAACAAGAGGGACAACAATCAATACTGGAGACACAATAATTAATAAAAGTGTGCAAATAAAGCGGTCGCAGATGATGTTAACATAATCGCAAGGTCAAGAAGAGAAATGATAGAGACATTCAATTAAATACAACAATCTGCACAAAATAGTAGTCTTAAAAACAAAATAATATATGCATGCAGGTAAAAACGCAGAAATAAAGCGGCTACAAAATCTAACAATAGGATAATACAGCATTGAGGGGGTAAAAAACTTTACATACTTAGGATCCCTATTTACGTCTGATAACAACGTTGCAGGGGAAGTGAGGAGGCGAATATTGATTACCAATAAATGTTGCCATGACCAGTGACGTAGCCAGGGGGGTGTCCAGGGGTCCGGACACCCTACGAAATATTATCAAATATTGATGATTTTAAAATTCAATAAATACGTAAAAAATATTAAATTGGACAATTTTATTTCAAATGTAAAAAATAATTTAATTTTTCTGAAGATTATTGTGAAGAGACAAATCGTCTAATATTTGTTCTATACCTTTTATTAGGGAGTACTGCCTCTTAAATTATTTTAAATAGTGTCCGCATACGGTTTTCAACGGATTGCGGGACTTTAAAAGTCAAACAACAAAACTGTGATCATAGTTAGTACACGACGTACGTTAAAGTTTAAAGTTTGAAAAATACTCGATAAATACGGATTTTGAAACCTCTTTTTCAAAAAGCTTTTTTAAACGATGGAAATGCGTAGTTGAAAAATTTTATAATCAGAATACCATCCAAACAGTTTATTAAGAGCGGAAAATTTCATTCAAGTTATGACAAAGGAAGTAGAAGATATACCTAGTCAGTTAAATAGTCAATTAGCAAAAGAACGGGAAGAAAATAGAAGAGCTTTAAGACCTAACAGAAACAATTATATTTTGCGGTGAAAATTAACTTCCTTTAAGATTCAAGGATGACGGTAAACCTGTAACTCTTCAAAAACCTAAAAAAAATGGAATATTAGTAGCCATAATTCAAGAAAAATTAACACATAGATTTTTTAACAAAAAATTAATTTTTTGTAAGATTTGTTTTTAAAAGATATTTATTATAACTATAATACACAAATATTTAAGTTACATATCTTTTCATAACCTTTTCTACTAATAATAATAATAATAAGTGCAGTAGGAAGAACGACATTACCGTGGTATTTAGGAGGACGAGGACTTATTGATATAAGTGAGCAATTAGAAAAACAGATTACTAATTTACGAACTTATTTTCAGGTGCAGGCGGAGACATCTACTCTTGCGCGATTTGTGCAGTAGATGACACAACACCGATCAAACTGAGTGAACAAGAAATGCGCATAACCCATCTTACTAAGAACGAAAAAATGCGCATCTGGATGGGTAAACTTCTGCACGGGTGACATCCGAATGAAATCAGTCAAGACTATGTTGACAATATAGCGTCGAACTATTGGCTGACATCAGGAAAGATGTTCCCTGAAACAGAAGGTTCATTACTCGCCATTCAGGATCAGGTTATACCCACCAAAAATTACCTGAAATATATCGTCCTATGAAAGCTGTGCTACTTTCGACGTCGTGATGCGCGCGAAAATTTTTGGGAGATACACCGACGTACCAAGTCACCTAGGACGCGATAACATGGAAAGAGTCCCACCAGAGCTCAATCCTTTATCTGGGATGAGTGAATTTTCCCCCTTCAACTTTACAAACCCTTATTTTAAAAATTTTTTTAGGCTTTAATATAATAAGAATAGAGAATAACAGCTAGAGGGGGAATACTCGTTACTGATCATGCATACTGATCAAGAGTAAGAAAAAAGAAGTACTTGACTCGTTTGAAAAAAACATATAAAAGTTTTGGATGGGTTGGAGTCAATAAAAGGGTTATTGGTTAACTATTTATTATCTCGAGCTTTCAGTTGTGTTTACAATTATTATCAAGAGCTGCTAAAAAAGACAAAATATCTTACAAAGTTGAACTAGAAAGGAAAAAAAAATTTTTTTGTTAACTCACCAAATAAAATTAGTTTGGTTAATAAAATTGCTGCTAACATATTTCAAAAGGAATTACTATAAAAATGTCTTTATCTAATAAATGTTTCTCTGAAATTTTAATATAATTTTAAAAAAAATTTTCTTAACACAAAAACAATTGAATTTATAAATAAGTTAGAATAACGACCAATTACAATTAAGCCTCAATGTCATAAATGCCAACTTAAAATTTTTATTTTTGACAATTATATTGCCAAAAATAAAATTTTGTTTAAAAATTCTTTTTTGTTTAGTAACAAAAAAGAAGAAGATTTATTCACCATTGATAGATGTCTGAAAAAATGTAACAAATATATGGAAAATTAAATCAAAATGTGATATTTTACAGGTTTCATATATAAACTACAAAGAAATAATATAATTATAAATTTTGGTTAGATTTTGAATTTCTGATCTTTTGTTTAAATTATTATCAGTTTTGCTAATACAAACCATTTCCAAAAAAATCCTTTTATTACTTTCACTACATAAAATTTTAATGTTATCAAAATCCATAATATGGTCTTTATCGATGATATGCTCTGCTAAAGCACAAGATAGTTTTTTAATTATGCAATCACTTTTGTGAGAAATAATGTGATTTGAAAGATTACTTCGGGTCTCACCAACATACTCAGCTTCACACTGAGTACAACTAATGCTGTATACTACATTTGTTTTTTCCAATTTGTCTATAGGAGACTTAGTTTTGGAATATAAAGATGAAATAGTTTTGATGTTATTTGTTGCTATTTTTATATTGTCAATAACCTTTAGTGTTTGTATTAATTTAGGTGTTCATGATGGTATAAAAGGTAGTGAATGAGATCTCATTTCGCAACACACTAATATTGACTTATTACATTTCAAAACACTTATCAACTTTGTTTTTGATTATAATATTTTTATATTTAATGGTGTCTTTTATAAACAAATTTTTGGTAGTCCTATGGGATCTAGTCTTTCACCCATTCTAAGTAGCTATGTCATGCATGATGTTATCAGTGATTGTATCAACAATTGCACTTTTTTCATTCCTTTTATTAAAAGATGTGTAGATGATTTAGTTTTGGCACTTCCTAAACACAAAATTCATGAAACAGTCAACATTTTCAACAATCATAATCAACATATAGAATTTACAGTTGAGGAAGAGGTAGATAATTCTCTACCATTCCTTGGTATGCGAATCGTAAGAAATATGAACAATATGTTAAAAACCAGATGGTTCAGAAAACCCATATGTAGTAATAGATTTATAAGCTATTACTCTCATCATCCAAATAAGATGAAAATGAACCTTATAACAGGATTAAAAGAACGTGTTTTAAAACTTTCTCATCCAGATTATCTACAAGAAGATCTTCAATTGTTAAAAAATATTTTAATTGAAAACTCTTATCCTCCAGATATGCTACATAGGATGATTTTTTCTAATATTGTTAATATAAATAACACCATTTTTTGTTAAATCTCAGAACATTGTATCCAACAATCAGAACATCTATTACCATTCACTACCTTTTATACCATCATTAACCCCTAAATTAATACAAACACTAAAGGTTATTGACAATATAAAAATTGCAACAAAGAACATCAAAACTATTTCATCTTTATATTCCAAAACTAAGTAAACTATAGACAAATTACAAAAAACAAATGTAGTATACAGCATTAGTTGTACTCAGCGTGAAGCTGAGTATTGTGGTGAGACCGGAAGAAATCTTTCAAATAGCATTATTTCTCACAAAAGTGATTGCAGAATTAAAAAACCATCTTGTGCTTTGGCAGAGCATGTAATCGATAAAGACCATATTATGGATTTTGGTAACATTAAAATTTTATGTAGTGAAAGTAATAAATTCAAAAAGACTTTTTTGGAAATGATTTGTATTACAAACGTGATAATAATTTAAACAAAAGATAAGAAATTCAAATTCTAAGCAAAATTTATAATTATATTATTTCTTTGTAGTTTATATATGAAACCTGTAAAATATCACATTTTGATTTAATTTTCCATATATTTGTTACATTTTTTCAGATATCTATCAATGGTGAATAAATCTTTTTCTTTTTTGTTACTAAATAAAAAAAAAATTAAACAAAATTTTATTTTTGGCAATATACTTAATTGTCAAAAATAAAAATTTTAGGTTGGCATTTATGACATTGAGGCTTAATTGTAATTGGTCGCTATTCTAACTTATATAAATTCAATTGTTTTTATGTTAAAAATTTTTTTTTTCAAAATTATAATAAAATTTCAGAGAAACATTTATTAGATAAGGACATTTTTATAGTAATTCTTTTTGAAATATGTTAGCAGCAATTTTATTAACCAAACTAATTTTATTTGGTGGTAATAATTATTGTAAACACAATTGAAAGCTCGAGATAATAGATAGTTAACCAATAACCCTTTTATTGACTCCAACCCATCCAAAACATTTATATATATATATATATATATATATATATATATATATATATATATATATATATATATGTATATATGTATATATATATATATATATATATATATATATATATATATATATATATATATATATATATATATATAAATGTTTTGGATGGGTTGGAGTCAATAAAAGGGTTATTGGTTAACTATCTATTATCTCGAGCTTTCAATTGTGTTTACAATAATTATTACCACCAAATAAAATTAGTTTGGTTAATAAAATTGCTGCTAACATATTTCAAAAAGAATTACTATAAAAATGTCCTTATCTAATAAATGTTTCTCTGAAATTTTATTATAATTTTGAAAAAAAAAATTTTTAACATAAAAACAATTGAATTTATATAAGTTAGAATAGCGACCAATTACAATTAAGCCTCAATGTCATAAATGCCAACCTAAAATTTTTATTTTTGACAATTAAGTATATTGCCAAAAATAAAATTTTGTTTAATTTTTTTTTTATTTAGTAACAAAAAAGAAAAAGATTTATTCACCATTGATAGATATCTGAAAAAATGTAACAAATATATGGAAAATTAAATCAAAATGTGATATTTTACAGGTTTCATATATAAACTACAAAGAAATAATATAATTATAAATTTTGCTTAGAATTTGAATTTCTTATCTTTTGTTTAAATTATTATCACGTTTGTAATACAAATCATTTCCAAAAAAGTCTTTTTGAATTTATTACTTTCACTACATAAAATTTTAATGTTACCAAAATCCATAATATGGTCTTTATCGATTACATGCTCTGCCAAAGCACAAGATGGTTTTTTAATTCTGCAATCACTTTTGTGAGAAATAATGCTATTTGAAAGATTTCTTCCGGTCTCACCACAATACTCAGCTTCACGCTGAGTACAACTAATGCTGTATACTACATTTGTTTTTTGTAATTTGTCTATAGTTTACTTAGTTTTGGAATATAAAGATGAAATAGTTTTGATGTTCTTTGTTGCAATTTTTATATTGTCAATAACCTTTAGTGTTTGTATTAATTTAGGGGTTAATGATGGTATAAAAGGTAGTGAATGGTAATAGATGTTCTGATTGTTGGATACAATGTTCTGAGATTTAACAAAAAATGGTGTTATTTATATTAACAATATTAGAAAAAATCATCCTATGTAGCATATCTGGAGGATAAGAGTTTTCAATTAAAATATTTTTTAACAATTGAAGATCTTCTTGTAGATAATCTGGATGAGAAAGTTTTAAAACACGTTCTTTTAATCCTGTTATAAGGTTCATTTTCATCTTATTTGGATGATGAGAGTAATAGCTTATAAATCTATTACTACATATGGGTTTCTGAACCATCTGGTTTTTAACATATTGTTCATATTTCTTACGATTCGCATACCAAGGAATGGTAGAGAATTATCTACCTCTTCCTCAACTGTAAATTCTATATGTTGATTATGATTGTTGAAAATGTTGACTGTTTCATGAATTTTGTGTTTAGGAAGTGCCAAAACTAAATCATCTACACATCTTTTAATAAAAGGAATGAAAAAAGTGCAATTGTTGATACAATCACTGATAACATCATGCATGACATAGCTACTTAGAATGGGTGAAAGACTAGATCCCATAGGACTACCAAAAATTTGTTTATAAAAGACACCATTAAATATAAAAATATTATAATCAAAAACAAAGTTGATAAGTGTTTTGAAATGTAATAAGTCAATATTAGTGTGTTGCGAAATGAGATCTCATTCACTACCTTTTATACCATCATGAACACCTAAATTAATACAAACACTAAAGGTTATTGACAATATAAAAATAGCAACAAATAACATCAAAACTATTTCATCTTTATATTCCAAAACTAAGTCTCCTATAGACAAATTGGAAAAAACAAATGTAGTATACAGCATTAGTTGTACTCAGTGTGAAGCTGAGTATGTTGGTGAGACCCGAAGTAATCTTTCAAATCACATTATTTCTCACAAAAGTGATTGCATAATTAAAAAACTATCTTGTGCTTTAGCAGAGCATATCATCGATAAAGACCATATTATGGATTTTGATAACATTAAAATTTTATGTAGTGAAAGTAATAAAAGGATTTTTTTGGAAATGGTTTGTATTAGCAAAACTGATAATAATTTAAACAAAAGATCAGAAATTCAAAATCTAACCAAAATTTATAATTATATTATTTCTTTGTAGTTTATATATGAAACCTGTAAAATATCACATTTTGATTTAATTTTCCATATATTTGTTACATTTTTTCAGACATCTATCAATGGTGAATAAATCTTCTTCTTTTTTGTTACTAAACAAAAAAGAATTTTTAAACAAAATTTTATTTTTGGCAATATAATTGTCAAAAATAAAAATTTTAAGTTGGCATTTATGACATTGAGGCTTAATTGTAATTGGTCGTTATTCTAACTTATTTATAAATTCAATTGTTTTTGTGTTAAGAAAATTTTTTTTAAAATTATATTAAAATTTCAGAGAAACATTTATTAGATAAAGACATTTTTATAGTAATTCCTTTTGAAATATGTTAGCAGCAATTTTATTAACCAAACTAATTTTATTTGGTGAGTTAACAAAAAATTTTTTTTTCCTTTCTAGTTCAACTTTGTAAGATATTTTGTCTTTTTTAGCAGCTCTTGATAATAATTGTAAACACAACTGAAAGCTCGAGATAATAAATAGTTAACCAATAACCCTTTTATTGACTCCAACCCATCCAAAACTTTTATATGTTTTTTTCAAACGAGTCAAGTACTTCTTTTTTCTTACTCTTGATCAGTATGCATGATCAGTAACGAGTATTCCCCCCTCTAGCTGTTATTCTCTATTCTTATTATATTAAAGCCTAAAAAAATTTTTAAAATAAGGGTTTGTAAAGTTGAAGGGGGAAAATTCACTCATCCCAGATAAAGGATTGAGCTCTGGTGGGACTCTTTCCATGTTATCGCGTCCTAGGTGACTTGGTACGTCGGTGTATCTCCCAAAAATTTTCGCGCGCATCACGACGTCGAAAGTAGCACAGCTTTCATAGGACGATATATTTCAGGTAATTTTTGGTGGGTATAACCTGATCCTGAATGGCGAGTAATGAACCTTCTGTTTCAGGGAACATCTTTCCTGATGTCAGCCAATAGTTCGACGCTATATTGTCAACATAGTCTTGACTGATTTCATTCGGATGTCACCCGTGCAGAAGTTTACCCATCCAGATGCGCATTTTTTCGTTCTTAGTAAGATGGGTTATGCGCATTTCTTGTTCACTCAGTTTGATCGGTGTTGTGTCATCTACTGCACAAATCGCGCAAGAGTAGATGTCTCCGCCTGCACCTGAAAATAAGTTCGTAAATTAGTAATCTGTTTTTCTAATTGCTCACTTATATCAATAAGTCCTCGTCCTCCTAAATACCACGGTAATGTCGTTCTTCCTACTGCACTTATTATTATTATTATTAGTAGAAAAGGTTATGAAAAGATATGTAACTTAAATATTTGTGTATTATAGTTATAATAAATATCTTTTAAAAACAAATCTTACAAAAAATTAATTTTTTGTTAAAAAATCTATGTGTTAATTTTTCTTGAATTATGGCTACTAATATTCCATTTTTTTTAGGTTTTTGAAGAGTTACAGGTTTACCGTCATCCTTGAATCTTAAAGGAAGTTAATTTTCACCGCAAAATATAATTGTTTCTGTTAGGTCTTAAAGCTCTTCTATTTTCTTCCCGTTCTTTTGCTAATTGACTATTTAACTGACTAGGTATATCTTCTACTTCCTTTGTCATAACTTGAATGAAATTTTCCGCTCTTAATAAACTGTTTGGATGGTATTCTGATTATAAAATTTTTCAACTACGCATTTCCATCGTTTAAAAAAGCTTTTTGAAAAAGAGGTTTCAAAATCCGTATTTATCGAGTATTTTTCAAACTTTAAACTTTAACGTACGTCGTGTACTAACTATGATCACAGTTTTGTTGTTTGACTTTTAAAGTCCCGCAATCCGTTGAAAACCGTATGCGGACACTATTTAAAATAATTTAAGAGGCAGTACTCCCTAATAAAAGGTATAGAACAAATATTAGACGATTTGTCTCTTCACAATAATCTTCAGAAAAATTAAATTATTTTTTACATTTGAAATAAAATTGTCCAATTTAATATTTTTTACGTATTTATTGAATTTTAAAATCATCAATATTTGATAATATTTCGTAGGGTGTCCGGACCCCTGGACACCCCCCTGGCTACGTCACTGGTCATGGCAACATTTATTGGTAATCAATATTCGCCTCCTCACTTCCCCTGCAACGTTGTTATCAGACGTAAATAGGGATCCTAAGTATGTAAAGTTTTTTACCCCCTCAATGCTGTATTATCCTATTGTTAGATTTTGTAGCCGCTTTATTTCTGCGTTTTTACCTGCATGCATAACCCTTTTATTGACTCCAACCCATCCAAAACATTTATATATATATATATATATATATATATATATATATATATATATATATATACATATATATATATATATATATATATATATATATATATATATATACATATATATATATATATATATATATATATATATATATATATATATATTAAAATAACTGAATAATTACAAACACAGGTATAAATTTTAAAAGACATTAAAATGTGTAATAAAAACTATAAACATTTTTCAAAAAAACTTACCACTATAACATCTTCAGCATTTAACTTACCTGAAAAAAAAAACAAATATTTAGTATTTTTTAATATTATTATTATTTAACATTTAGTGTTTGCATTGCAAATTCAAATTTTAAAACATTCATTTATATATAAATATATAGTTAAGATTTAATTTTGGTAAACATGTTTACAATTTTATGTTGGCAATAAAGTTTAACTACATTTGAGTACATTTTATTTAGCTCAAACTCAAAATTAATAATAAAAATCAATATCGATCGTGATCCATACATTTTACTACCGATTTTGTCACCCAGTCCTGAGCAATACGTTCAGGATATTTTGACTGATATACATCATATCCCCAATAAAATAAACTGTATAAAAATTATTTTTAATTCTAGTACTCAAAAACCTATCGTTTATATTAAAAAACAGAATAAGCCAATTAACCTTTAATTTATGGATTTAGTACCTAATTAAAAGAATTGATGGTACTCTTTACAGGGTTTCTATGTATGTATATTTAATTAAATATTACAAAATTTTTCAACAAACCTAAAATTCTGTGACTAAGCAAGTGTTTTTTTATTTCTATCTACAGAATAACAACTGTTTAAATTTGAATTCAGTGAAACAGATTCAATTTTAGAAATTGCTGGAGCTTAAAAATATTCAAAGACGTCTTCGGTGGGGAACTTACTAGACTCCAATAGGGTTGGGATTATTAATTATTTAATATCTTCATATCCTTAAAAATACAAATATTATTTGGTGATTCGTGGATATTGGCATGCTTTTTAGTTATTATGGGTATTTTGTAAGTAGCATTCTGTTTTATTTTTCATAAACTAAATTCTTATTATAATTTATTATTTTTTTCCGTTGTAATTTTCATCGTGTACTTCTGAACAGCTAAAATAATAATAATTACTTAATTATAATAAAAACTTATTTTCAGATGCAGGCTGAGACATCTGCTCTACATCCCACGATTTGTGCAGAAGATGACACAACACCGATCAAACTAAGAGAACCAGAATGCGCATGAACCAACTTTCTAAAAAGTAAAAAATGCACACCTGGATAAGTAAACCTCTGCACGGAAGACATCCCAATGAAGTCAGTCAAGACTATGTCGATAATATAGCGTCGAACTTATTGGTTGACACTACTGAAGAAGTCTCGAATGTTATAAAAGAGCTTCATAAATGAATGTCGATGAAGTTGGCAACTTCTGACTAACGAAGTTTGGGACTGTTTATGAATAACGTTAAAATTGTATGATGTGCAGTAGATTTCTAAATAAATTACCAAATACATAAATTTTTGAGTAAATGATCCAAAGACCCTATTAATACTTTTTATAATTTTTCAGTGATTCCTTGAAAAATAACGATCGGGCACCATTATGTACTATTATATCATTTGAAAACTCTTATGACAGCCACTATGTTTCTAGATTTTTGTGCGATTCTGCCAAGGAAAAACTTATTTACTACCTTATTATAGGGTAACCTTCCTATTGGGTATAAGTATAAAAACGACACTTTTATATATTTAATTAGCATATTTATAAAAAGAATACTCCATTGTGGTGGACAAATGACATCGCCAATGCAGTACACAACAAGAAACAAGCATATCAAAAGTGGCTACAAACAAATGATCCAGATGATAGACGAACATATGCAAGATCAAACAGAGAAGTAAAAAATTTAGTAACTAAAGCAAAAAATATTTTCTGGGAAAGTAAATGCGAAGAACTCAACAAATATATAGGGTCAACAAGATCAAGGGAAGCATGGAAAACGGTAAAAAATCTGAGAACAAACAGAAAAGAAACGAGTAGAATAGATTTAATAGAAGAAAGATCTTGGATCGAACACTACTCACAACTTTTGACTGAAACAAGACCTCAATTCACGAACATCAGTTCAACAACATATGAACTGGAATTCAGTGAAGACGATGAAATAACAGTACAGGAAGTCGAGAATGCAATACAAACTCTAAAAAATCGGAAGTCATGCGGACCACAAGGTATACCAAATGAATTATTAAAACATAGCCCACAAGTATTACGGGAATTACTGGCGTATGTCTTCACCTTATTCTATAATGGACACGACTTACCACCGGAGTGGACAAAAGCACATATTAACAACATCTACAAAAAAGGAGATAGAAAGAATTGTTCAAACTACAGGGGGCTAAGTGTCATAAATTCACTCTCAAGACTGTATGGAAAAATAATAAAAAACAAAATTGAAAAAGAGATGACAGATGTTGAAGAACAGAATGGCTTTCGTGCAGGCAGATCCTGTATGGACAGTATATTCTCTCTAAAGCAAGTTATCGAGAAAAGATTAGCCCACAACCTTTCAACTCATATAGTCTTTATAGATCTGACAAAGGCATACGATAGTGTACCACTTTCAATGCTTTGGTTAGCAATGGAAAAACAAGGAATAAGCAAAAAAAATATACAAGCCGTACAACAACTCTACAAAAATATGACGGCAAACATTAAAACTGGAAATAGATTAACTAGAGAAATTCCTATTAGTAAGGGCCTAAAGCAAGGCTGCTGCATAGCACCTACACTCTTCAAAATATATCTAAATGAGGCACTCTCAGTGTGGAGAAGAGAGTGCTGCAATATGGGCATCCCAATCGGAGATGATAGATTGTACACGATACACTTCGCTGACGACCAAGCCATTCTAGCTGAAGACGAGAGTGATGTAGGCTACATGCTTAGAAAACTGGAAGATGAGTATACCAAATGGGGCCTCACAATTAATATACAAAAAACTGAGTACTTAGTTGTAGGAGAAAAACCAGAAAGCCTACAAATCGAAATGGGAACTATAAAACCAACAGACAATTTCAAATACTTGGGAGTCCAAATAACATCAAAAGCAGGAAGTAGCGAAGAACTACACTCCAGGATTGGCCAAGCAAGATCAGCCACCAGACAACTACACGGACTATTATGGAATAAAAAAATAACAAAAGAAAATAAAAGAAGAATCTATAAAACAATAATAGAAAGTATTGGGCTGTACGGCGCCGAACTCTGGGAAATAAACCAAAGAAACAAATCAAAAATTAAGGCCATGGAAATAAACTACTGGAGACGATGTTGCCAGCTCACTAAACTTGATAGGGTGAGAAACGAAGATATTCGGAGAGAAATGGAAATCGATCTAGACATAATAGACACAATCGAAGCCAAAAGACTTAACTGGTATGGACACCTTCAGAGAATGCCTGACAATAGATGGCCAAAAAAATAGAAGAATGGACTCCGCCAACTAGAAGAAAACGAGGTAGACCAAGACGATCCTGGAGAGACGATGTCGACGATGCAATGACCGCCAGAGATTTAACAACTGAAGATTGCTTCGACAGAAAACGCTGGAAATTAGGATGCGAGAAGCGGCGCCAGCTGTAGAAGACTAGCTTGTTATATATATATATATATATATATATATATATATATATATATATATATATATATATATATATATATATATATATATAATTAGCATATTTAGATATAACATAAACATTATGAACAGGGACTTTAGTTCAATGATCCAAAAATTTATCATTTTATGTTCTATGGCCTAGGAAATAGTAAGGCAAGGGTTGGGGAAGAGGCTTTAATCCATACAAGTTATTGTTTTTAGTTTTTAAGCCGTTTTATAATTTTACGGTATCTATGTTATTCATTTAACTGTTAAGTATAGTATAAATGTAGTAATTATGAGTTTGTACTATGTGGATTTGTGCTATGTGTACTATTGTTACTTAGTGGCTTTTTCCATATTTGATCGTTTTATTATGGCTTTTTACCAATTGTCATCCTAAATTTCGGTAGTGTGTCCGCCAATTTTAGTTATCTATAAACAAATTAAATTACAACAGTGATACAGTGATTTCTTTTAGTTGTATTTTTTGTTGGACCTTTCTATTATCATTTTACGTTTTTTTTCTGTTGATTTTGAAAACATAGCGTGGCACAAATTGTATATAAAAGCGATTTATATTATCCACTTAACATCTAAACGTTAAACAGAATCTGATTTGGTACAAGGCTTTTTTCACTTCTTTAGTTACCCGGGCACTTTTATTAAAATCTAAATTCAAGTTAATTGCCAGTGATTAACCAAATTTGAGACTCATGGTACAGTATATAGTCCATTAGCACTTAATATATAAAATTAAAAACACAAAAGTCATAAAAACCCAAATGAAGCCTTAAGCCTACCGAGCTGACATCGAACTCTCTATTCCTGTAGCCATTAGTGTGGCCACCCGCAAAAAATTCTCCGATTCACACGGTTCGATCTGCAAATTACAAGAATTCGTAACACATTCCGGTATAAACTTTTCGTATCACGTACGCCACTGAGTCCGGCCGCCGTATATGGTCCTTCGATAGTCATTTCAAGTGAGCGTGTTTCTCCAGAAACACGCTCACTTGAATATCGGCTACCGGGCTTTGGTGTCCGACGACTTCTGAAAAAGGGACCAAAAAATATCTTAGTTGGCGGGCCACGTGCTATTGTTTTTGGGAATTTGGCGACGTACGTTTGAGCTTTTAGGCCAGTTCAAGTAGCTCTACAACGGATGACCATACCCTACAAATAGGTCATAGTAGATAAAATTAAAGTATATATAAAAACGAAAGAATACTTTGGTAAGTGACGTTATATTAAATAAAAAAATACAAAAAGTAATGAAGATGATTACATAGAATAAAACATTATTCTTGCTGCGATCTTTTATTAACTAACGATTTAAAATATTTGGTAACTAGCTATTTAGCTAGTATTAGAATATTATCCATTAATGGTTGAAAGAAAATAGATTTAAGTAGATTCACTGTTATGACTAATATCGAGTAACTTCTCAATTTTTTTATAAATCACTATTAGAGTCGTATATATCTCGATATCATTTACATAATATGATCAGAATAGGAAGAATAGTTAAATATTTTGTTTATATGGGAAAGTCACAATTGATTTTAATGATAATTACATTTTTAACTAAAAAATTTGATGTGTTACAAAATTGAAGTGTTAAAATAGTATGTAGGAAGAAAGCGCAGTACATTTTTTATATATGCGTAAGGACACAGGCAAACCTTCAGTTCGCAACTGAGTCTAAGTTTGTGAGCTTTCTTTCCAATTTTGGTAACACGTTATTAGTCAACCAGGTAATAAAATTACAATATTTTGTGATATCAAGACACGGTAATGAGTCAAAATAAATGTAAATATATTATTTTCTATTTTAGATTCGGCTAAATGAACTATAGATGAGATTTTTTGCTACTTTACTTACTTTTATTTGAAAATTATATTTCAGTTTCAAAGTTCGACGAACTTCAGACATTTCACTGTTAAAACTGATTTTTACTGGCCTAGCTCACCGAAGTGGTGTTTGCTCGTTTCCACAAAATTTTTCGGAGTTTTTGTTTCACGACGGAATTTCTTGGACGGGTGGAAGAAGTATGTATATGTGAATAGTTTCGAGGAGTACAGTACTGCATAACTAATTTATGGTTTATTCGCTAATAAAAACTACCAATTTTATTTGAATTCTTTATTTGTTTGGAATTTATCGTACAAAAAAATACAGAAATATTGTTTAACAACTCTATTTACATACATAATTTTAATTTTAAAATCATGTTTAAGAATAATAAAATATAAACAGTAAACATCAACTACTTTATTAAGAGTTACTTCGACCTATGTGGAATAAAGCAATCATTTTTATATTCGTTGACACTCTTTAAGTTTAAACTGTAAATTATTATCAGGATTATTTTTAATCTCATTTAAAAGTATAATAAAAAAAACTCAGCATTTTATTATTTTTCCTTTGTAATTTGATGGAATATGTTACGAGCAATTTCCGAAATTGGACAATCCTAGCATTGTACGGAACCTCTTGTCCACTTCTAGCATTGTACCCCTTTACTGTACAATCTTTGAAATCGACATAATCTTCGGAGTTTGTATAAAACAATTGCTGTAAAATGTTTGAATTTCAATAAGTAGCCAGGCGTCAATGGGAGACTATGACAGATGTCGATTCATATCGATTTTTACGATGAATCCCCATTTGTTATTAAAGGCAAACAAACATTGATGAGGTTCTACATCATTGAATCAAATTAAATTATTAGACACATCTCTTACAAATCTAACATGTTTCACAAACAACTTCCCTATATTATAGTGATCTACCTATTTCTTGAAGCTTTGAAATGTTTCACTAACGTTATCACTAGACTTCGGCAAATATGCATATTGCATATTTTGCATATTGTGCATATTTTATGCAAATATTTCATATTTTGGCATATTTGTATAAAAGTTTGCATAAAGTGCATAAAAGTTCAGATTTTTATACTGTATTTGAAAATTTTTAAACATACCAATTTATTTCAATTCTTGTATAAAATTTGGAGTCATTTTAATCAAGAAATGATCTAAGTACGTAATCTCTACAGGTACAAAACATTTACAATTTCAAAGAAGATCAATTTAAGTAGCCCTCAACATTCTTAGAAAGTCTCGGTCACTGAGGATAATCGCTAAGGGTTCGCTCATTTGCATTTTATGATCTAATCCCCAAATCTATCTACAATTTATTGTATCTTAACAGCAGGTAAACGGCTAATAGTTTTGTTCCTAATTTAGGGATTTTCCAAAATCTCCCAGTTTATTGAATTAGGTACCTAAACATTTCTAATTTGATGCTCAGATTTGTAAATAATTTTTGTTTTGATATTCAAAGCGTAAACACTCGTTGTGCGTAACAAAAACGAAGATTGTGATTTTATAATGCCTAAAACAACCAGTGCTTCAACTTGGATTAAACCTTATAAAGAGCTGTCTATGGATATGGGATAAATCTACTGTTCAGTCTGTGGCAAAATTGTAAGTATCTAATATTTTCTATTAAATATCTAATATTTCATACATACAGGGTGTTTCCAAATGACACTTACAACGTTTGACTGTAGATACTTCTCGAAAAATTGAACAAAACGATATAGTTAATGAGGGGTCAAACTTATTTACTTTTCGAGATACAGGGTGTTAAAATTAAAAAAAATTAAATTCTTTTAGTTAATAACAACAATAACTTTAAAACCAATAAACGTATTTACTTGAAATTTACTACTCGTAGGTTGTTTTTAAATGAAAAATAGCTTCCTTTAGTGAGAAAAAATTGTCCATGGTACAATACAATGGTGTGTATTTAGAAAAATTTTTTACCTTTACTTTTTTTTTATGAAGTCAGCTATTCTAAAACACAATTATTTTTATTGTAATTGAATTAACAAAAAAAAACTTTTGTTGAATTTTAAAGTTATATGATGTACTAATGGTTAGTAACAAAAACTAATTTGTGGATTAATACTGCATTTAAAACACTTAGCGAGTGTTTTTTTTTTCCAAACCAGTTATTTGATTAACCAAAAACACCTTGTATATTTTTATATTTTAAAGGTTGGGCTAAAATAAAGGTTTTTATTTTTATTTATAGATAGCATGTGAGAAGAAATTTCAGATAGACCAACATGTGAGAACTGCTTCACACATTGCAAAAAAAGGAAAAATAGGAGGAAAACATCAAACTTCAATGGCTAAATGTTTCCAATCTACTTCAAAAAAATTAGATGAGCAAGAAACTTTTAATGAAGACTTGTGTCGCGCATTAGTGTCTGCAAACATACCGCTTTCAAAAGTAGCAAATGTAAATTTTAGTTCGTTTCTAAAAAAATATTGCAAACTTAATGTTCCAAGTGATCGGTCTCTAAGAAGAAATAATGTGAACGGGCTATACTCGTCGGTGTTAATTAATATTAAGGAAGAAATTGCAGATAATTATTTTTACATATCTGTAGACGAAACCACTGATTCCTCAGGAAAGTATATTGCTCATTTATTGATTGGTGTTCTTAAAGAAGATACCTTACCAAAATCTCATCTTATTTCATGCCAGCAACTTGAGAAAACAAATGCTTTAACAATTTCGCGTTTTATACAAGAAACATTAGCAACTTTTTTTCTTCCGACAACTATTCCTTCTAATAAATTACTTACTTATTATATGGTGAAAGCAGGACAAAATTTAAAAATATTTTTCGCAGATTTAATACATGTTACTTGTGTAGCGCATGGATTAAACAGAGTTGCAGAGGAAATACGAAAAAAGTTTCCTCTTGTAAATACCATGATATCCAGTGTCAAAAAAGTATTTCTTAAATCTCCTATAAGAATTCAACTTTATAAAGAAATGCTATTAACATTCCTCTTCCACCACAACCTATTTTAAAGCGATGGGGAACATGGTTAGAAGCAGCTAATTTTTATGCAGATCATTTTGTTAAAATAAAGAACATAATTGATACGTTAACAGATGACAGTTCCCAATCTCTTTTGGATTCTAAACAAACTTTTCAGAGTAACTTGCTTCAACAAGAACTTTCATTTATAAAATCAAATTTTAGTTTTGTTCAAAAAACATTTACTCAGTTAGAATCACCAAAACTGTCATTGTTCGAAAGTACAGCATTAATAAAAGAATTTGCGTCATGTTGTCGGAACGTTAGAGGTAATATTGGAAAAGATATTTTAAAAAAATTTGAAGCTACTATGGAAAAAAATAAAGGTTACCATATTCTTTCTGAAGTAGTCAGTGTTCTAGCTGGAAATATTTCGGAAACAATTAATTTAGAACCAAATGTTTTGGTTGGTTTGAAAAATGCTCCCGTTACATCAGTTGATGTTGAACGAAGTTTTTCCATATATAAATATATGTACTCAGACAGAAGCCACAAGTTTTTGTTAGAAAATTTTGAACACCGCTTGGTCATTTATTGTTACCATAATTCTAAATAAGTTTATTCATACTTAAAAATGATGTAGTTACTTAAAATAAATGTAAATCTTAATGAATAGTAGGAAATATTTAGTTATGTACACTTTTTTTTAAATAAAATTGTTACTATTTTACGATTTTTTTATTTATTTCTATGCATATTTTGTAAAATATTTGCATATTTTCGGGTAAACACGTGCATATTTATGCGCATATTTTCTACATTTTTATTTGCATATTTGCCGAAGTCTAGTTATCACTCTAATGCAGAACAATTTCTTCTTATTATTTATATTTTAGTTTGACAAAGCATTTTATCACATAGTCGATTCGAAAGAGAACAACTCTATATATAAACAGAGAATATAAAAATATCAAATAATTAACAAAAAATGTTCGATTTTTGATTTGGTACGCCACTTGTCAATAATAATCAATTCGAATCGATGAACGTTTCGATAATCATTTTTCCATTTGTCGACAATCATTTGTCCAATTTCGGGCTTTGCGCGTAACATCTTATATACTATATGTATATATAATAAGTTGTGTTGTATACCATACTTATTTGCATGGTAAAGTTTTTTTATATATTTGATTTATAGATTATTGCAAGATTAGTAGTTTATTTCAATGTTAATTAACAAAATTATACTTAAGTCAAATACCAAAACCAGATAAAATATATTCAGTACATGATCATATCTAACGTAGGCTCGGAACTAGTTTCTGAAATAACAAAAGAAGAAATAAAAATAGCCTTATTCCAAATAAAAAACGGCCGCGTAGCGGCGCAAGATCGAGTACTAATCTAGATGCTCAAAATAAGTGGAGAAATCACTCTAGAGCAATAAAAATCCTATTTAACAGCTGCCTTACAACTAAAGAAATCACAGAGTCGTTTAACAACGCACAAGTAACCATTTTGCATAAGATGGGAGATCGAATGAACATGAACAATTACGACCAATTAGTCTTTTACCACACCCACGTAAGTTAACATCAAAGGTTATAACAAATAAATTGGACTCTAACCAAGCGTCAGCACAATTGATCACCTTCAATTAGTACGCAGACTCGTAACAAAATACACGGAATATAAAATTCCGCTTCAGTTCACATTAATTGATTATAATAAAGCTTTCTATTCCAGAGAATAACGGGCAATATTTCATGCCTGGAATATTTTTAGAATAGACTCCCGCTAGAATACATTTATAAGAAAGCAATATTTAACATTCAATCAAAGCTATCCCTCAATCAGGCAATCAAAGATATCGCCTATTTAGACTTGCCTTAGAGGATATTTTTAAAAAACTAGAATGGGAAAACCAGGTATACACATAGATGGACGCTGCTTAAATCAGTTGCGGTTTGCAGATATTATACTAATTAGCACTTGTATAAAGGAATTGCACGAGATGTGCAACAGAATTCAATCAAATATCAAAGATTGTAGGACTTAAAATGAATATTGAGAAACTACGGTAATGTTAACTAAAGATATTGATATCACGCTTGATGATAGAAATATTGAAAATGAAGAAGAATGCTTATACTTGGGACATAAAATAAAATAAAGAAAAGAAAAGAAACAAAATCAAACTGCAGAAATTACAAGAAGAACAAGATTGACCTGGGTGGTAGATAATCTAAGTTTTAATATAAAAGCTCTAAAAATCAAAATTAATTTAAAGCGAAAGGTTTTTGACACATTGCCATGTACCTTTATGTATTGACTTATGGAATAAAGACCATGATACTTACTAACCAACCTGTCAATAGACTTGAATCAACTAAAACAGCTTTAAGAAAATCATGATAAATGAAAGTAATCATATTAGAAACGAAGATCTGAGAAGAAAAACAACAGTAGATGTTATCCGCTTTTTCTGATATCGATGAGCTCACGTTTTCCGCCCATTTGCCATAAAACTTACAAGCTAATGGTGTAGGTAGTCCCAGATATGCTTAATATTCGTCGATATACTCGTATTGCAAACGCTTCTAATTTATTTAGATTTCTGCCTTTTACCGTCCACGTTTTAAATTCATACAAAATTATGCATGTACACTTCACAAAGCCATATAGTATTTGTTTATCAAATTATTTATTCTGATCGAGTGATTCATATTCTTACCTATCCAAAGGTATTCGAACTTAAAAACTGTAGTTGTGTCTATTTCCTACACATTTATGTATGTTGGTTAAATCGGGTTCTGCTTTTCTATCAATACCTTGGTTTTTGCGGTGTTAATTTTTAAACCTTGTTGATATCGTTCGGCTACTATTTTGTTGCCGACCACCTTGTTAAGTAATTGCTTTAAACCCTCAGAGCTGTCATCACCTATCACTGTATCCTTAGCATGTCTTAAATTATTTATCAATGTTCTTAACCGTCTATTTAAGCTTAAAATGCGCTCTGAAACAGAATATATGTAAAATCATAAACTTCAGTAAACAACCTTGATTGGCTCGGATACAGATTTTGTTTGGATGTTTTTAAGTTATATTGACTTACTGACGCTACCTGGTGATCGTACAGGTACTAGATAAATCTTGTATCTTGGACGTCTAAACCTTTTCTTATTAAATTTCTAGAATGTTTATACTCTGTTTAACCGTCAAATGCTTTGTTTGAGTTTCTTTAGTTTCTAGACCTTCTCGAAAACCCAACTGTAGTTTACTCATATCTTGCTCGTATTGTTTGCGTACTAGATTATGAAGAACCTTTAGAAATAATTCAATATCTGACCCATTAGCTGATTCGTCGAAACTCATCACATCTTTTGCACCTACTTTTTATTTTTATAGTTATAGTACAATGTAGATTTTAACCAATCTAGGGGTATATATCCACTATTGTAGATGGGGTTAAATATCTACGATATTTGGCTACGATTTTTTCATTTTCTACATTTATAAGTTAGGGAAAATATAGCAAAATAAATAGTTTACACATATTTTAAAATCAATGTGTTTTCACGTTAAAACATACGGATACATTTATATTATATTATATTAATTAAATTAAAATATTCTAAGGTAACAAACATAGATACACAAATGGGTCTAGAATTACATTAATAATAGAATTCGCGAGACCAAAAAATTGTTCTGGAACGGCGTGCTGAATTGAAGGTAAGGCATGTGAGTTCAAGTTAAAAGTAACCCATTGATTGTACCCAGCAGTGATACGACGAACAGTGACATATGGATTAATACTGTAGAGGAAAAATACAGCACTAGAGATATATATTAAGCTAGTTTAACTAACATACAGACACATGCTCCTAAATAGCAAAGGAATTCTGGTCTCTCCCCGCTTATTTTAACGTTTTTACTCTACTCGGCTTTTAATCATCATCGATGAGAAGTCTTGTGGCTTCATATTTCTTCGAATAGTGGTCTCTACAATCGTGCATTGCAATATTATTTGATAATAATTACCAAATGAACGGTTCGTTTGTTTTCACTTCCGAGTCTCAGAAGTTCCTCCTGAAGATTGGAAAACCATGAAATACTCAGAAAGGAATGGTTAGATTCCAATTGGAAAGAAATATCACTGTCGAAATATCTTTCTTTTGGACCATACTGACACTTAGCAAATCATGCAAAATAGCGGTGTGTTGAATAGGCATTAATTGTTAAGAGTCACAAACATTAATGGAATAGGATAAGGCGATACTAGCATCTAGAAAAGAAGTTTTATTGATCTTCAAAAACTTTATATGGATCTGGATTGGGAGTTCAAGAGAAGAACAGAAAATTCATTGATTACTACGGCTTTCCGATAATAATTTTTTTAATAAACTACCAAGAGACGATAACATATCTCTGTTATGAGTTCGTTCGTATGAATGAGTACAAGGAAATGAATCAGAAAACTAGTTCTCAAAACAAGACTGTAGATGACCTACCTTTCGAATGTCTAGAAAATTAGAAAATCCGACAGAGACAAACCCGTAAGAAGAAAATCATTGGAACCATTGGCAGTAGGTTTTCGTCTAGTGTATTGGATTTAAGCAGTCAAAAGTTGAGCAAAAGTTCAGTAAGAAAAGAAGTTTCAAAGTCAACTGATGAAACACCTCTACTACAAAGGCAGTGTAAATAAACTATAGAGGAGGACATACTGTGTGATATGAGCACCGATAAACAAAATATTAAACCAGAAAAAATCCTTAAAGTTTCCGTAAGACAGTTGCTGGCTATATTGAGAAGAGCCGCTGCTACTACAACCAATATTTAATAAATATTAAACAAGAAACATTGGATACATGGGATGTAAGGGATAGTTTTGCGCAACGTATAGCCTCTCCGATCCAAATGTCAACCTCACCTGCCCGTGTAATGGTCTTGATCCTGCCTATTCGGTGCATCCTGCCAGATAACTAACGAGGCTCTGACGTCCGAAAGATTGCCGGTATAAGCAATCCCTTCACTTACTGGCCAACGGCTTCGGGCGGATCAGCTGGTAAGTGGCAGGGCACTTCTTTGCCCTATGGTTGGGAAACTGGCCCTAAAGGCGGATGAGCTAAGACATTAGCCGACAGCATAAGAATACAGAAGGCAACGGGAAACCACTGTATTAAAGATCGTAAGATATCCCTAATCGAATCATCATGAAATGAGAAGACAGGGTAAGCAGACGTGTACTGATCATGGGTATCGAAGACCAAGATCGGGCAGAAAATGAATCAGAGCTTTTCAGGTCGCCAACCAGCGAAATCCCTACCAGAAAAAGAAAAAAGCTGACCATCAATTTAAAATTGGAACGTCGAATGTGACCAGCATGTTCAAATCCGGAAAAACACACAATATAATCCAAGAAATGAAAAGAATTAACATCAATCTTTTAGGAATAAGTGAAACCCGATGGATAGGAAATGGAAAATGTAAAGTTGGAGACCATATGACATACTATTCGGGTAATAATGATACACAACATCGACATGGCGTGGCAATAATACTGAACAATGAAATCTCACAACACCAGTGGTTCTTGTCAGTTAAAACGACACAGACCAACTTTTGTCGTTTTAACTGACAAGAACCACGTGTTTAAGTCGAGCAAAGAAACATGTTGCTCTTTAAGTATTAAATTTCTATCCAATGTCATCGACCTAGAGTCACATTAGAATTTAAATTTGGAACAATGTAAAACCATATATTGATGTCACAGCTACAATTTTAGTGTTAGCTTCAATTACAAAAGAAGGCACTAAGGATGATCTGATCTAGATCGAAAACGTCACCTTATGCTCCTGTATAAATTTTGAGGACACTTTTTAAAAAAGTTTTAATTATATGTTTTATACCTAAATACAAATGTGAACTGCTTTACTTCTGTATAAGTTTTTTAAACGATGGTATACAGCTAACTACTGGGATTTTCCCATTAATTTTTATAATGCTGAGAATCTGATGGACAGAATAACCAATGAAGAAGTACTAATAAGAATAGAGAACAGCAGGGAGATACTGGATTCCATCCAAATAAGAAAACTACAATATCTGTGTCATATAACACGTGGTGACAGATATGAATTCCTAAAACTAATAATGCAGGGAAAGATTCAAGAAAAGTGCAGCATAGGTAGAAAAAGAATGTCCTAGCTGAGAAACCTCAGATAATGCTTTGGATCCAGCTCAACTGAACTTTTTCGGGCTGTAGTGTCAAAAGTTAAAATAGCAGTGATGATTGCCAACCTTCGTCGCGGAGATAGCACGTCAAGAAGAAACAAACATGATTGTGTAGCACATATATTATTTTGAATTTTGATGTTTATAATATATTCAGATAAAATTGAAAATAATCAGCTATTCACAACTTAAAAAGCTCCCCAAAACGACAACGAACTACTGGTTTTAATAAAGCCATAAAATTTGGACCGAATTTAACGGTCAATTCGAAACGTTTAAAGAACTCACCGGAATGATGGTCGTATTATTGAAGTTTTATGGACTTATTTCGAAGTCGGAATAAAAATTCACCGAATATCAAGTGATTTTCCGTAATGGTCGTATAATTGGGTCGTATTTTAATATTTATTAAATTGCTAAATTACTTATATAAACCATTATTCTTCAGTATTTAGAAATAATATTTCAATACAGGAGCTCAAATACAGAAAGAGACCGAAACTTAAAAGCTACCAGTAAAAAGAAGTAATTAATAACCAACGGAAATAATGTTACTGATAAATGTGAAGCACTGTAGAACCTTGATTGTTGAGACCTTTTTGAGTCATCGCTAAGGGTACACCTCGGGATTGAGAAGCGCAGTAATTGCAGCACGAATCTCGGCATAGGATGAATCAGTTATGATGCAGCTGTCTAGGGATATGCTAATTCAGCATGATGCACATATTTGTGCGTGTGTGTATATATGGGTGAGTGTATGTCATCCTCAGTCAAATCTACCGTAAGTTACATAGCTGTAGCTCTTATGTTATGTACTTAGTTGATTCCTGGGTGATTTTTTCGTTATACCCTATGTCCCATGACCAGTCTCATACCGGCACGGTACATATTTGAGTCGACTGGAATGAAAAGAACACTGCAAACAATTGGTTTAACGTAAGGTGTAACGTCAGAAAAAAAGGTATCTGTACACAATAGGTTCGAATATCAAACATTATCATTGTTAATACCGTTTTATGAGGCTCTTTAAAAAGTAGTCAATTAAAATCCTGTAATCCAATATATTAAGATGATAAGGAATGCGATCTTCTGATCTTCAGAAAAGTTATCGAATTAAGAGAAACTAGATCGGAAACGTTGTGATAAAAATATATTCTTAATATGAGTTTTTTAATTATAGAAAAGAGCTTTTAGATTAGAATTACCAAAATAAAATAATTTCTGGTGTTGTTAACCCATAAACCTTATAATGATTATTTCAGTAATTTTAAAGCTTTTTCGACAAACTAATTTCAATAAAATTCATCTGATGAAATTATTAATCAACTTTAAATGAAGGGTCTCTATAATGATTGATCTATGTTAAGACAACATAGCGCATTCTAATCAATATACCAACAACATTGTTTTGTACAATCTTATATACTAAAACGCTAAGACCTTTTCTTGTCCACCACTTTACTCAAAAACCATATTAGATCATTAAAATATTTTTTCGGAATATTATTAGTATTACGTATGAGATTGTCAAGATATACTTTTGGTACAAAAATTCACTTCCGGTTTTGAGATGACCGGAAGTTAAAATTTACTTTAAGTTTTAGCCCCACAATGTATATATGGATCGAAAGGTCTCGTCGAGAGGAATCTAAATATGTACTTCCGGTTGCGATCCGACACCGGAAGTGACCTGAAACGCGCATAAAACGTCAAGATAGAGCAAATCTGACACCGGATTTGTGATCAGCATGCAAAATTAACTGCTAAATGATACCCATGTCGACATTTGATGAACTAAAAATTGCATTCTTTATTAGTCAAATCAATAGAGAATTCAACGTAGAGTTCAAAAATGTAAGTTCACGAAATTATCATTTATAGTTTTTGAGTTATTGATAAAAATATTTTTACTTCCGGTCATTGTATATGTTGTATATTTTTCTCGCAAAATAAAAATTTCATTTAAAAAACTCGATGTCAAGTTGGTCCGCTAGTGATTACTATTTCACTGTAAATATAAGAACAATTAGGAAAATACTCTCGATAATATAATTATCCCTATTCAGTAAGTACTATATTTTATATTTATATTTTTTTTATTTCAAACGCCGTTAAATGTATTAATATATAAATGGTCCAAGTTTACTAAGCTCTAAAAGTGTGTAATTTGTTTCTAGCTACTTATTTTAAGGTGGAAAAAAAATTTACTGAATATGTTCTTGAAAAAAAAACGCAGATTGTAAAATAAACAGAGAATTTGATAGATCTAAGATATGCACAAATTCACCGAATATGGAGTGCAATGGTCATTAATATTTTTGAAAAAACTGGTTGGTCAAAATTAAAATTATATTAAAATTTAAAGATGCTGCATTTATTTTAATGACTCAATATCACATTTCGGTCAAATATTTTGTGGTGGTGCATCCAAAAAATAAAATGCTTCTAAAAGTCAAATATATAATTAAAAGTAATGCATTTTGATTATAAATCAAATTATAATTATAATTTTGATAGTAAAAAAATTGATTTTTTATATCTGAAATTCAAAACACTAAGTAGACAAGGGGAAAAGCTCGGGTTCGTTCGAAAAAATATTCCCCTGAGATTTTTTTTGAATATTTACTTTCAGAATATACCCTAAAATAAAGTTTTTAGAGGTCGCCCAGGCGAAAAGTTATTATTTTTGAAATCATCAAGTGCCTAAATTGAAGTTCAAGATTTCTTCTATCAGCTCCCGATGAAAATTCTGGTCTTATTTTATTTTAAAACATTGTTTTTAATTGTTAATGAATTGTACATGGCAGATCGGGCGCTTATTTGTACAATGAGAATTTAAACCAAAAAAAATTTGTGCCATAGATGTCGTCTTATACACGCCGCAGCCCCAGCGCCCGTCCTGTCATAAGCTCATAAGCGCTTCATTTCCGATTAAAAAACAATGTTTTAAAATTAAATAAGCCCAAAATACTTATGGAGAGATGATGAAACAAGGTTTGAACTTCAATTTAGGCCCTTGGTGTATTCAAAAATAATATTTTTCAGTTGTGTTTTTGAGTCTTAAAAATCGTAATTTTGAGTTTTTTTCAGTTTTAAATTGTTTATAACTCGAAAACGATCGAGTTTATAGAAAAATTACAAAAAAAACTATTTTGTTCAGAATGGTCCAAAACATTTAAAAAAAAATGTCCGGACCGAAAAAATTCATTGTTACAATTTGTTTAAACAAAATTGTTTAAAAAAATTTGAACAACTTTTTGCATGGGCGACCTCTTGAACCATATTTTAGGGTATCTCAGGAAAGTGATTGCGCAAACATTTCGGAACGAACGAACGAAGTAAAAGTAAAATATTATATTATTTTTAAAAATTATTTTATTTTGTGCAAAAGTTTATATTTAAAAATTGGGAAGTCTTTTTTATCGCTATATAAAATAGGTTACTAATTGGTAACTTTTCTTTTAGTTCGTTTTAACGATGTAAAATAAACATTATGTAATTCCCACATTTATTCTAAAAAGAATAAAATCATCGCGGTGCATTATCCTGGCCATCGCAACATGTCCTCACTACGAGCTAGTCCTCCTGATACTGCCACTGCAACCCATATATGGCACCAGATCCATGTATGGTACCTTCGGCTCCCTGCCGATAACCACCGACACTGACTCATGGATTCGCGCACCCAGCAGTTCTTCAGCGACCAGCGACCAGCCTCTATGTGAAATAAGCTCCGAAAGCGATGTCGAAGCGTCGGAAGGTGGTGCGACGAGTGCCCAGATGGTAAGTTTTTGACAATTTTTGTGGTTATATGTGGGGTTTGTTGGTAAATTGTTGTATTTTATGTTTGGAAGTGTACGAAATTTATGCTTCACGCTCGATTTTCTTGCATATTGATAATAATTAGATACCACCTGTTATTATTTCATTTTGTATATTGTTTACTATATATTAAGCTTTAAAAATAGACGGGTATATTAAAACATGTTATTAAAATTTTTAAATTTTTTTATTTTTATTGTAAATTGTATTAAGATGCACAAGAAAATAGCTTCAAAACAATATTAGAAATTTCATATTTTTTTTTCGTATCAAATGTTCGCACTAGTATTATAAGTATTATGATGTTTCTTTAATATTCATATTTCTTCAGCTCTAATTTATAAAGCACATGCATTAAATAAAACATTAATATATAAATTTTTTTTATATATTAATGTTATAAATTTTTTCTTCGATTTAGGTAGCTCCTAAATTTTTTTTGGGATAAAAAATGTCAATTATGATTTGGCGTACATTTGTTTGAACTTTTTGATTTTAAATCCAGACGCAGGTTTCAAAAATATTATAAATTAAGAAATTATGTAAACCTGTAGATGTATCAAATGACGCTTTCTACAGGTTCTACAGAACGTCAAAACAAATATAAACTGTAATTTTCATTACAATCAATTGTGGTTTAATCCCATCCATATACAATATTTAACTTAAAAATGTCACAAGAAAACAGTTTTAGAACCTATTTTAACTGGTATCCATTTTGATTGTTTCCTACACTATTTTAATTTTGTTTTCTATTCAGTATTATTGCTTTTTTCTTTTCTACAGTGTATTTTTTCTTAATAAAGTTTATAAGCATTCTAAGGTTCTGCAACTGTTTTGTTGTGATTTGTCTAAGTTAAAAATTGTGTTTATATGGGATTAAGTCACAATTGATTGACATAGAAATTACATTTTAACTAAAATATGACGGTTCTATTTCCACTACGGAAATCGTTTTCAAACAAGAATTTAAGAACAGTGTGAAAAGAGTAAAACGGCCAAAGGGGATTATACTATCCCCTCAACAACTTTGGCGGTTACAGTCCTTTCACATAATTCTTAAATATTCTTTTTTGAAAACGATTTCCGGAGTGGAAATCCAAACGTCAAATTTTAGTTAGAGTGTAATATTCAATACAATAAATTGTGGATTAATCACATCTAAATACAATATATGATCATTATGTGATGATATTCTCTGTTGCCAATTAAACTTATTAATTTCGGTATTACGGTTTACTGTTTACTTTTTTGTCTAGCTAAAGTTTTGTCTTAATCGATTTTATATAAGTATTATCGATGTTTGTACCTCCTCGGTTTCTTTTTTTAGTTTTTATGTATTTTACCTATTTGTTTGATCTATTATTATTCAAGTACTGAATAATTGTGGTCAGGTTTTTTTTAGTTAGCTTGCTGCCTTAATCTACATTTCAGCTTTTGCTTAAGTTTTTACATTACTTCCCAAGTTAAGCTTCTCCATCAACCTCATTCACTCCTAGTTGTTATTCATTAAATATTATCGTATATTATTGTTTGTAGTATGTGTATATTTGTTGTATTCGGTAAATACTCCACTTCTATTGGGAGGTTTCTGATCGACTAGTAAGTAGATCTACCTAATAATATCCTTGCTTTTTTATTAATAATTTTTAAAATTAATCCAAATTTTTGACTATTACAAGTTTATATTGTCTATCTTTATTAAAATTGTTGCATTGTAAATTTTAAATTTTACACTGAAGATGGAGATGGATATAGGTATTCCATTTTCATTGCAAGATTTTTATACGATTAGGTCAATAGATCCACCTTTAAAGCCTTAGACTTCAGAGATTAATTGACTACTTTTATTAGTACTACTCTATATTTTTCAACTATGTTAAAAAACTATTTGTATTTAAGTTTGGTTTTGCAGTTCAAATTTTACGCTGAAAATGTAGATTTTTGAGTCTTCTTGAATGTTTATTTATTTTTTTCATTTTGTTTTATTGGGTATTAGCTACATGTACGTTTGCCACTTGTGTTTTTTTATTATTTTTAATTCATCATATTCGGCAACCCTTAATAAACTTTATTGGTCTATTATGCATTTCTCTCTTTTATAAAATATGCGTTATTAGTTAATATATCTTTCTATATATGAATATATTTCTATATTCTTTATCAACTATTAGCTGCTCGATTTATTCAGTTTTATAAATGCAACTTTACATTTAAATTACTATTCCAGTATAATATTATCCCATTAACATTTATTTTATTATTGTTTCTATTTTCACTGCTTCTATTGTACTCATAGAAAAACCCTATTGTATCTATTATATATATATATATATATATATATATATATATATTATATATATATATATATATATATATATATATATATATATATATATATATCTTTATATATATTCGATTTGGATTTATGTGATGTCAAATGTCATATAAGTAGTATTTGTAATTGGTTTATTGGTTGGGTTACTCGTCTTACTACATGTTAACGTCACTCATTATAAAATCTACCAATGTATGAAAACAAAATGTAGAAAATAAATTATATTTCCTAAGGAGTCGATTTTGTCAGTGGAAGTATAAGATTTCTAATAGTTAAAATTATGTTGAACTCAGATCTTGTTGAAATCATAATCATAGAAGTCTGTGAAAGGCTTCCAGTTCTACACGCATTATGACTAGTTGGTAGTAATTTTCTTACTCTCGTCTATTTGTGGTGTTAGTGATCTTCCTTTTTTTGTATGCCGGATAAAAAGGATGCAACTCATGTATAAAGGTGATCAGTTTACTATATTGTGATCGTTATAGCCTAGTAAATTCCAATGTTTGTGATTTATAAGGTGATAGATCCTGATAGATATCCTGTAGTTTTTACGGTGTGTAGAATGCAATTAACTATAAACAAAAGCTTTAAATATCTTTTTATTACACATATATTAAGGTATAATTTTATGTTTATATGTCTGATACTACTTTTATTACTATAATCCTAAATTTTCAAAAAAAAATAAAAGAATAAGCGACAGAAACTTCGCTCATACAAATCCGCCCAACATAAATTTCGTACACCTCTGACCCGAAACAACCTCTTCCACATAAAAAAGCTATCTAAAAATCGAAAATCCAACTATGATTCACGTCTTTTCAGAATCGCCGCAATGCGAGTCCATCGACCCTATTCCATATGCGGCTAAAACCATCAACCACTAATAGCACCGCAGACATATCGACCCCTGAGTCTGATGTATCTCTATTGTATACCTGGAAGAATCATTTAAAGAGGGGTTTAAGCTCGTGCCTATAGCAGCAACCCCGGGAAGGGGTTAAAACCAAACAGGTGCTGGTCGCCGAATCCCCTCCACTGACCGAGTTGTCTTCAGCGCCTAGAGTTGATGTTGCGAGTCGAAATTCTGCTTGACGGTACCACGTACACGAAGTAGCCAGGCACCGTGGTGCAGGCACCACTCACGTACGGAGAGTAACAGGTATCGTATGTCATTTACGAGTAGATAAACGTGCATGATGATTGGGTTATGTTTTTTGTTCTCGAGAACTTGTCGACTTTTGATTTGTGCTGGGTCATTTAAACATAAGCGATGAGAGTGGAATGAATATTTCTTTCATAAGTATTATATACAGGAAGAATTAAAAAGGCAAATAATAAATTTAAATTTATTTAAAGAAATAAATTTATTTAAAGAAATTTAAATGAAATCAAAAAAATATAAAACATTGTTAATGATTAAGAATTACTATAAAATAAATGAGATAGTCATGTTGGTTTTCTGTATAAATTCATGTTCTTCGTTTTTCTTTGCAATTAGACGTTTTTGGTACCTTAATCTTAAAACTGTTGAGCCGTATCTTTATTTATTCCCTTTCGGTGATCTCAAATTCTTATTGATTTTGTGATATTTAACATTTGTAATAATAATCTATCTTTATTACCGAGTACTGTGTTGTAGCAGGACAATGTGGGTAAAAGAAACAGTTCTTTATTTCAAGAGTCTAGAATTTTCTCCAGTATTACAAAGTACTATTTGTATGCATCAAATGTGTTCAAGTCGATCTGGATATTTTTTAACACTTTAACGTTTTTTGTCTCTGTTTTCGCGAATATTGAATTCTATTAATTTAGATTCAAGTTGTCTTATCATATTACATATCTATATAGATATACAAATTCAGTTTTTGAGAAATATTTAATAGTTTTTAACATATGTAGTTATCACTAGACTTTGGATTACATGCAACAAGAAAGGGCCATATGCCTGCGATATGTATCATAACGAGGCCGAAATTGCATAATCGGAAACATTATGTACATGATCAAGTGAACACTAATTGGACGGTTTGTAGTATATATATATATATATATATATATATATATATATATATATATATATATATATATATATATATATATATATATATATATATATATATATTGCAAGGGTCCCACAGCTCCTGCTGCTTTGTTGAGCGTTCCAGTCGTTTCCAGTCGGGCGTCTCGGTTCCATGGTTCGAAGTATTTCGGGGCCAACCTCGTTTTCGTCTATTTGATGGAATATACACTAACATATTTTAGACATCGTTCATCGGTTATTCGTTTTATGTGCCCATGGAAAATTAATTGCCGGGAAGCTATTCTGTCGTCAATGGTATTTTTGCTTTTGAACATTCTACAATTTTTTGTTTCGGATACGGTGTAATCGAAAAATTCTGCAAGACCTTCATAGAATATCCATTTCTAGCGCTTTAATTCCTCCTCATTCCTTGAGCCCATGTCAGGGCGTGGTGACATTCTAAATAATATTGGCTTGCTGTCTCCCATTTCCCACCAGTCTTAATTTGGTCTATCAACGTGTTGCAGATCTTCCTCTTGGCCTTCGGCGTTCTACCTTTTCTTCTATCACCAATAATTCCGTTGTCCCCGCTCTTCTAGCTATGTGGCCGAATTAAATTAGATATGCTCGGTTTAGATTTTTTAATAGCATGTCTTTTATATGAAGCTCTTCCAGAATGGAGAGGTTGGATTTTTGTTCTGTCCAGGACACGCATACAATTCTTCTATAGACCCACATTTCGAAGGCTTCGATCTTATTTCTACCGATTTTTTTGAGAGTCTATGTTTCAGCTGCGTATGTAGCAATGGCAAAAATAAAAGCATTGACCAACCTAAGCTTGGTATTTCTTGTTATTGTTCGGTCTTTCCATATTTTAATCAGTTTAGCTGTTGCAGTTCAGACCATTACTAGTCTACGCTTGATTTCTGAGGACCAATCGCCATTGTTGGTTATCAGGGAGCCCTAGTCTACAAATCTGTCTACCACTTCAAAATTAATTCGCCACTTGGTGTATGTGCGGTAGATTATTATTTGCTCTGTCTATGATCATTATTTTTGTTTTTTCCGGTGTTGATCTGAAGTCCGAATTCTTCGCTTATCCAGCTTAGCCGTTCAGTGATGGTAATCATTTTGACTTCATTCGCTGCTAGTATAAGTGTAGCATCTGCGTATCCAAGTCTGCTGATTTTTCTGCCTCCTATAGTGATTCCTCTATGCCATCCATCTAGTACTTTTCTCATTATATATTCAGATAATATGTTGTACAATAAAGGTTATAGTATACAGCCCTTTGAATGAAGATGCAACGCATCTGAATATATTCCGCGTATTTTAACTTTGGCTGAGTTTTTATCATACAGATTTCATATTAGGTTAACTAGGTGGTTAGGTACTCCCATATTTTCCATTATATTCCAGAGGGGATCCCATTTTACTGAATCGAAAGCCTTTGTGTAATCTACGAAACAGAGCAGCATTGGTATGTTGTGTTCTCTGTATAAATTCAAATTGTTCTTCGGCTATCTCTGGGAGTAGAAAGTTCTTGAGCTGTTCATTGATTATATTTATATACTTTAATTAAGTATATTATTATTTCTTTGTGTAATTTGTCAACAATCTGTGCCAAAAGTTCTAATGATGTTTATACGCCTTACGACCGTTTATAATCCTATTTTCCGTAATCCAGTTTTTTGTCTGTTTATCTTCAACTCGCATTTAGTATACTCTTCGATCACCCTTCTGGTCATGAAAGCTAAGTCATGTTCAACATTCGCTATTAATATCTGCTTATCTACAGCCTTCTTTGATTTCAATTCCCATTTTCGAAAACTTTGTTCTCCATACCTTCAGAGTTCTTTGCAGCTCTTCAGAGAAGAAATGCAATATGCTTGTTTTGGATTTTTCAAATGGTTGTGACAGATTGTTTTCCATTTTTATATTTTAATAGGTTAGTTATATTACTTTTCTAGGGTTTTTAAAAATAAATTATTTAAACCAGTGTTCTAAAACAAATCAAATAACTTGTTAATTGGCACACTGCCGTGCGTTTTTTTTTCAGACCTATAAACATAAGTTTTTAAATTTCCGTCCACCCTTTTTTCTACTTGTTATTGTAGTATGAATGTAGTTTCCAAAAAGAATCTACCAGTGCAAAAACCGCTTTGCTCTTCGATGTCTGTGAAATAGTTTTCAATTCTTTTTTTATTAACTGTACCAAACAGCCTCCCTCTAGAACTGGTTAGGTTAATAACTCTATAATTTTTTACATTCTTTTTTATATCTTGAACTGATAAATATCTTTTGAGATTCTACCTTCAATCATAAGATATTTATTTTTTTTACAATTCTTCCTTTGATATATACATATATAATATATATATATATATATATATATATATATATATATATATATATATATATATATATATATATATATATATATATATATATATATATATATATATATATATATATATATATTACACTTGAAATTTTCGCGGAAGTTATATGTGCTATCTGTAGTTTTCCGGGTTTGACTCCGCTTTGAATAATTTTGGTTTTTATAAGATTTGAAGATAAATGGATAAATGCTGGAAAAACTAAATGCATGGTAATAAGTAAAAGCGCACTTTTAAGAATACAACTGCAAGTAGATAATTCTCCAATCGATCAAATGAAAACATTTAAAAACTTGGGAATGATTATGAATGACCAATGGGATCCTCAAAAAGAAGTAAAATGCCGTAGCGAACAAGCAAGACAAGCTTTTATCAAATTTAAACCGCTATTATGTAACCGCAATCTTTCCTTCAATCTCCGCTACAGGATGGTTAAATGCTATGTATGGTCCATATTGTTATAGGGCATGGAAATATGGACGTTAAGAGTACCTTCCATTAATAAGTTGGAGGCCTTCGAAATGTGGACGTTGCGAAGAATGTTCCGCATATACCATGGACAGATAGGGTGAGAAACGAGGAAGTCTTAAGAAAGGCAAATACTGAGAGAGAACTACTCAATTTGATCAAGGTACGAAAAACTGGATACCCCGGCCATATTCTGAGAGGAAAAAAATACGCAATCCCTCAACTAATCATCCAGGAAAAGATTGAAGGCAAGAGAGGCATAAATAAATGTCATGGCTACGGAACACAAAGAACTGGACAGGCATAAATAACACTGACAATCTTTTGCATGCCGCAAAAGACAGACGTCTGGCCTTAAGATAATTCGCCAACGCACTATAGGTGCACGGCACTATAAAAGAAGAAGAAGGTTTTGATAAAAACCATTATTTTGACGACGTTTCGGCAAGGTCGCACTTGCCATTGTCAAGTCAGGTAGTAGCGCTTTTCGCTAATGCTTGAAGTTAACTAGTTACAGGAGTAGAAGGAGCGACATAAAATTAAAATTTGTTCAATACAATTCAATATAATGTTAAAATCCCTTGGAAAATTATTACACGTATAAACAAATCACTTGAAATATCAATGTTTCCCTATCTTAAGTAATTAAACTGCGCAGCCCAAATTAAATTAGCTTTAACAAGTAACAGATACTATTTTACAGAAAATTACCAAAAGGAAACCTTACAAATTAATTTTAATTGTTTGTTAAGTTTCAAAACTTATGACTCTGCAATATTCTTATCAAAAAACCAGTCAACTTTAAATTCTAAAATGTCCCTGACATTCGTTTATCATAAACTCTCTAACTAAACTCCTTCATTTTCTTCTCCTTTCACAGAGCACTGGCTATTTTGGCTGCCAAAAATCTCTTTGTCTGTGATTTTTCGATGAAAATCTGATTTCTACTTGCAAAACTTAATAATGGCAACTTATCCCAATCAGCATTCATAGACCAGAACTGCTACCATTTTTTAAACTCTTACTCACAAAAAAATATACTTTTACACCGTGCAAAACTACCGGCACTAGATTACTTCTCAGGATTCGATAGTCTTCCTTCTACGGTCAGAAACAGATAACCCTCCTTCTCGGCTTCCAATAACCATCAAACATCCAAAATCTCCTTCCACCCTCTTTTTTCAACCAATCAACTTTTAGTCTTTCAAAAACACCCAAACTTCGGGGTTCTCAACAAATTACTCAAAATGTATCATTTTTTATTTCGATAAATAAATTCAACAAAAAAACCTGCATATTTAACTTTCCACGAAACTTCCCAGAGGTTCTAAATCCGATAAGGGCAATAGTAACCGTTAATCGCTTATCTTTTGTTTATTCAAACCATGAAGAAAAATGCAGGAAAAAAAAAAGGCTTTTCACATGAATTTTGCTAACGAAACATTTTTTTAATTTTACATATATTAAATTTAATACTATCTAACATTCTAAATTAATTTAACCATTCACCATATATGTCTATAATACTTCGTCTATATTTACTTTTGCCGATATTTTTAATATACGCCAAAACTATATCAAAACATGCAAATGCATATGTACATATAATCCGAAGTCTAAGCTTCGTCTCTCTGTTCCTTTCCTATTGAAGATTGGATATCATAAAGGCTATTCGAATTTTCTTTACAGCTGTTCTAAAGAGTTCGATTGTAATGCAATCATAAACTACTCTCTTAAATTTCTCATGCAAGACATTCTTTTGTGACCCGTATTCGTCCTTCAATCTTTCCCTACATTATATAATGCAGGAATGTGTATTCTTTGTTACGCATTAGATAGTAAAGTATTCTATTTTTTTTTTTATGGTAAGTATCTGTAGGTATATATTTTGACGACGTACTACTTCTTCATTTGTAACTCCAATCCAACATTCTTAAAATTCGTTGATAGCACCACATCTCGAAACTACTAATGATTTTTGTATTGTTCTGTTTGAGAGTCCATGCTTCCACGCCATACAACAAGGTCTAACCATTTACAGTCAAAAATGTATTTGTTATTCTTAGTTCTTGTTTTAATTAACATTTAGTTTTTACTTAATAAATAGTAATTTTACATCGCTACAAGAAAATAACTATATATTAATATTTATAAAGCATTTATGCTTTAATATAAAATAAATTGTTATAATTATACCTTCGGTGGTCTAAAATTAATATCTTGGAATAGACATATGGTGTGCTATTAATTTGACAAAAAGTGTGGGATGTTTCAATAAAGAAATTAATGTATTACTAAAACGAGTGGGTGGGTTTACATTGAAAATAAAGTAATTTGAGATATTGAAAACGTAGCGATACAGACCATTAAATCATTAGCAAAGAAATGTAAATAAATTGCAATTATATAAAAATAACTGTGCAGAACGTGTTAAGGACTTTCAGTGCATCAGTGTTATTCTCACTGTCAGAATATAGAGGACATACATCTAGAAGAGGTTAGAAAAAAGAAATAAATTTATACCTTAATTTTTATACCCAATAAACTGCTTTACAAAAAAGGATTGTTAAGAGAAATTTATCGAAGGATTAGATAGAAATCTATCTATATATATATATATATATATATATATATATATATATATATATATATATACAAATATTTTTATCTTAGTAAAAAAATCAGTGTTGCAATATTTACAAAAAGACGGTCAAAGGAAGTTTACACTACATTAAGACTAAATAAACATGAATCTAAAGTAGTTTAAGAACTATCCACATATATTAAAACTAAAACAGGATTACAGACTAGTACAGGATAAATACTATAAATATAGTTATAGTATAAAGTATAGTTATAATTATAAAATTTATGAGCAACTCTTGACGAACACAAGGAGAAGAACATAACACATATAATCGATACAATATATTGGAACCGATCGATACTAAAACGTTATAACTAAAATAATTTAAAACGTTGGTAAACAAAGAAAAACTGCAAATTTATTATGACATTTATTACATATCATTACAATGAATTAGAGAAAAAAAAAACAAAAAGAAAAATACAACTATTGGTACACTTAACAAAAGTGATATATCAGAACATGAATTGATAATAAAAAAAAGAATAAAAACCTCATTTACTTGTTTAGAGCATGAACTTAGTTGATTTTGATTAAGTAGAGCATTTAACAAATCAAAACTAACCAGTTGATACCCAAGTTCTAACGTAACTACTGATGATTAGTAAAAAGTAAGATGCAGCAATGTAGGTTGAGTAATTTATCGAAGAAAATCTTATTCCTTCTACTTTTCAAAAACGCGTGTAAAGTCACATAACAATAAATGTATAATTAAATAATTGATGAAAATCTATTAAAAGTGCAATTTTAAACAAATGTTCGTCAGAGACGAAAATGCCACTTAACCTCTAAAAATTATACGAACGGGCTGAATTTTGCCGAGAATATTAATCTTGGGACCTGAGAAAGGATGCAAAAAAGTTTACCACTTTTACCCCCTGGCTTTCCCCTAAAACCCCCTCGCATGGGGGTAAAAACGCAAAAAATCGATTTACCAAGAATCTGTACGCCGTAGAACAAAATGTTTCAAATAAAAATGTAGCTGAGATAATTCTAAACAAAACTGTTAAATGTCACTTTTTGTGTAGAATGAACCGTTCTCTCAGAAACAACGCTTGAAGCTACCGTCGATTTTGAATGTGAGCATTTGAAATATGCTGAAAAAGCGCGGGATTTAAACTTTCACATAACAAACAATCAACTTTTTTTTTCAATAGAACAAGTAAGTTTTTTAAAAGAAACAAACTTCTGCTATAAACTACACTCAAAACCTTTTTTTTGAGATATTTCCCGATCATGGCGTGCGATCATTTGCAATGTAAAACATTAAATTCCACGTTTTTTATTGATATTTCAAATGCCTCATATTTGTTGTCACTCAAACTCAAAATTGAAATTTCATGGCATAGGTTTAATCTTTAAAAATAAAAATTTTACTACGACTGGTCAATGAAAGTGATCAATTTTATTAATCTCACGAGAATCTTAAAAAATGACAAAAATCACGCCACGTTTACTTATTTAACACCTTTTAAAAACTCAGTTTATTCGCGGCAAACTACAAAAACTGCGTTCGAAAGCTGCACTTTTTACTTTTAAAACGCATCTTGATTTTTGTCGATAGGACACTTAGATCAAAAGATATCGAATTTTTACCGTCGAGCTGATACAAATTTTACAGTAATAAAAAATTCCTTCATTCCAATAATTGCAAAAAACTCTAATAACAAGATAACAAGATATTATTTCTACGTAATGGCCTGGTAGCTTTTTAGTATAAGAGAAAAATTAGTAGGTATTGTGATAGTAAACAACACCACCATACCTAAAAACCTTACATTTTGCAATTGGGTACATCTACAGACTTTAAGTAAGTTTAGTATAATTACAAGTCCATCAAAAAACTAAACGAGATCCAGTGCTAATATTAGTTGAATATGGTGATAGAAAACGTACCTAAGACGGAGCAAGTCATCTTTTCAACAAATTAAACCCTTAATGCCATACCATTCCATAAGTAACTCAGCAGTATCGAGAATAATAACGAACTTTAATGAAACTGTTCGAACTGCGAAGTAGGAACGAGAGAGACTGGCCGAATTCTCTTAAGAATTTGACTGGTTTGATGGTACTGACAAATATCTTTTTCCAAGGTTCTTAGACCATATACAAATAGATTATATATTGATCAACAAGAGATACCTTAATTCCATGAAATCCAGACATGGCATCAGATCACAATCCAGTATGTAATAAATCATGTTTAAAGAAAATGATTGCACAACAAAATAAACAAACAAAATAAAAAAAAGATTTAAACTTGAGAATTAGTGAAGAATTAAGCAAAACATCAAAACATAACTCACCACAAATGAAGAGATTAATGAAAAATGGGAAACTGTTAGAGATACAATAATGACTCCAATTAAAGAGTCTTTAATAAGACCGACGAAACTAAAATACCATAGATGGACTAAGATACTACAACGAATGGACAAAAAAGACTATGTAAAAATAAGAATGTGTACAGATAAAACAGCCGACAAACAGAAATTAGAGCAAAAATAAGAGTCGGTAAGAAGAAATGGTACCGTGATGTACAGAAATAGTCAAACTACAAAGAAACCATGAAACTTTAAATTACATAAAAAAATAAATAGCTAACAGGCATAAAACTATCAAACAGCAGTAATACCTTGGTTGATAAAAATGGAAAAATAATATCTGACATCACAGGCAAAGTAAAGGACAAGTGAACTAGTCAGAAATCGTCCATTCTTGTATTTGCAGAAAATCTGTACAAACCATGGTGCATAAACATAACTTTCATCCTTACAAAATTTAAACCCACCAAGAATTATCTGAAGATAATTTTGATTGAAGATTAGTTTTGTGAAAATGTGATAGCGAATATACGGATCAAAACTATTTCTTAGATGTTGTTGTATTCAATGATCAATTCACATTCCGCTTAAATAGTAATGTGAACAGACATAATTCGCGATACTGGTCCCATTCTAATCCGCACTGGATGGAAAAGATTCATAAACGAAATCGAGAGAAATTCAACTTTGGTGTGGGGTTTGGTTAAAAACCATTCAATCGGTCCATTTTTTATTGAAGGTACGATGACCGGTGTCCGCATCTTATATAAAGTACGTGCCCCTAGTGGCGACTTAAGGGTGGTAACTCCAGAAGGTGCTTTCTAAAAATGCCCTTTTACCTTTAAAGGTACAACTAACAGAGTAACAGTACTTTTATTAATTAAATTAAAACTAACTTAAACTTAAAAATTTACAATGTTTAAATAAAATTAATTGATGATCTGTACGTGATTTATGTTGAAGCTGATGGGTTATTAAACTGCAAAACGGATGATATAAGTCTTATTGTACCGTAATTTCTCCATTCCCTAAGGAAGTTTTGTAAGGGATGAACAAAACTCGGTGTACCGTTTCTGTGGACCTTTGGTCACTGTAGTTGGATTCTGCACATATTTTTCTTTTTTTCATTTTTTGTAGCTTGAGAAAACCAAAAACTAAAAGAAATACTACATATATATATATATATATATATATATATATATATATATATATATATATATATATTGGCAGTGTCCATTAGTTCACTTAGTCCATTTGGTTGGTCTAAAGAAATTCTGTCTAATTTTGGGGGTTTACTTATTAAGTGTTTCTTTGGAAGAGTGGTAGTCTTGACTTTTGATAATGTGGTTTTTCTTTAACCGTTGTCTTGTAATTGGTGTAAACTTTATTTTTTGGTCGTTGTTCACATCCTGGGGCTAACTCAATTAAAAAGGTTCCTTCGAGAATTTCTATTTTAGTGGTGGTGCAATAGGTAGATACTTGCATAGTATTTAGGAAAAAGTGTAGGAAGTGAGTACAAATGGAAATACGTGAACGACTTGGAATGAAGGATAAGAAAATATAAAATGAAAACAAGGGTGTGAATCGTGTAGTAACCATAAATGCTTAATATTTAATTAGATCTTCTTCTTGAATATAGAGAATCTGTGATGCTGCGTGGCGTTTAATGAGACCGTTGTGTAAAGTTATGTTTCTTGCAAATGTAATTGCAGTTTGTAGATCATTCAGTGTTTGTATAATTGTTTGAAAATTTAGATTTGTCTGATCAAAAGTATTTCAAACTTGCATATAATTGCAATAATTAAAATTGAAAACAATTAGTTCATCCCTAAACTAATTTTATTTGTCTCTTCGGTTATGATATCTTGGTTATGTGTAATTAAGGAAATGGTTTGGTCAAAATTAGCCATTATTTTTTTATTGATGCTGAGTTGCCTATTGATGTTGGTTATTTTCAAGTGATTTAATGACAGCGTTGTTTCTTTCCATATGTATCCATATTAATGATTTCTAATGGTTTCGTTGGCGTTGCTGTAACCAGAAATTTCGGCTTAATGGCACGTATCACAAAGTTTATAATCTTTCTTCAGAGTAGGCAAGTGGTAGCGTTTTTTATTTGCGCTTCGGTTTCGTTAGTTCCTCTGTCGATGGTCTTCACTTGGTGGTAGTTCTGTATATCTTCTATCTTCTAGGAAGTTGATACATTTGACAAGATCGAATGGACGTTGAAATTTAAAAGTTTCGCGTAGAATATTGCATAGAGATTTGTAGAGTTTGTCATTCTCGGACAGAATAGCGAATTTCTTTTTTGGTTCTATATAGTTTTTGAAAAACTGGAAAATGTCGTTATGAAGATCGTTTTTTTCCCAGTTAGACGCGCATTCTCTTGTTTGTTACAAAATATTGTATTCTCCGGATTAAAATTGACGATCTTAAGAGTTAATGTTGCTGTCGGTTGGGTTTCATTCCTTTCAAAATTTAAGTTCATCAATTTCAAAAAATTGGAAAGTGAATGAAAGTATATATATAGTTAGTTTTCAAAATTTTCTGATATGTCTACGGTCGGTTCTTGGGTTCCCCTCCTATTGTTTGCCTTAAAATATTTTAATGTGGGAAAATAAATAATTTGCGTAAATTCAGGATTCCGTTTAACCTAGATAACGAAATCAATCGAACGAAAACACTAGTACACTTTTAATCATTTAATCAATGTGAAGAACCCATATAGCCATTCAAAATTCAGAAGCAAAAGACAGTTTTTATAGGTTACAGGAACGTATATGTCCACTTAAAAATATATTATGGAAAATGTAACAATAAATACGTCCCAGTATGCTATAAACATGCTACTGGCGACAGATAACCCGCCAGCTTGTAAAATTTATTAATTCCAACTGAATTTTTACCGTTTGCAGATTCTTAATGGTAAAATACTGTTGTTTTTTTTTCAAATACATACTTATTTGCATTATATTGGTTATTTTGAATAAATTCTTATAGATTTTGAGAAAAACTTTGGAGTTCACGTTATAGGTTTTATGTTAACCTATTTTTTACTTCATTAATATATTATTTAACAAAAATATTAATACAGTTCCATTAAAAGATTATTAAACGGTTAAAAGAAGAAAAACAAAGTAAGACGGTAATAACTAAAAAAAATTACGTGATTCACGCAAGCCTAGCATAGTGTATAAGATTTGTTTATAATGGATATTGTTACCCTTTTAATTGTACCCTGTATCTTGTTATATTTTTAAAAGCTGCGTAACAACAATTTTACAGGGTGAAATTTTGAAATTATAAGTGTGGAAACCACTTATGGAATAAAATTGTTTGTGTACTTATTTTAGATAATTAAAAAAAAAACGCTCGGATATGTCAACTTTCAAATTCAATTGCGCTTTTTAAACACCAATTTAAATATACAGGATGGTTTACGCAAGTCTAGCAGAGTCCATCATACGTCATTTCGTATTTTCAGTTTAAATGTCCATTTCTCAGAAAATTAATAAATAAACTCGTAAAATGTGGAATTCAAACAAAGATACTGATACTTTTGTGTTTAATTTTCAAAATGGTGTTTACTATTCAACAAAAAATTTAAATTATATTTCTTTTGTTTTGAAATAATGACAGTGTTAGAGCTGCAAATATATTTTATGAACTATATCGCCACATGTCTAATACTTATGTCGTCGAACTAGTGAGAAAATTTAATGTGTGGCAAACAAAAAAAAAGTAATCAAAAATCCAAGCAGTTGAGGTAACTATTTTCGGTCACATTGCAAATGGAACCAACCTTGAGTACAAGAATATTGTGAGATGTTATAGCTCTCCGACGAAAAACCGTTCGATGATTATTTTACCCTTATACAATTAGTTCACTTCACGAACTACATAAAGATGACCGGCGTTTAGAATTTTTGTGAGATTATCACTGTACGAAATATTGTAAGTTTTAATGATGTTTTTAATATTTATTTTTAAAAAGTCAACCATCGTAAACGTTTATTGGTTGGACAATAAATCCGAAAAATATTATGAAATATACACACTTGACATCCACAGACACTCAACGTTCCGGCGATGAGTGTTTTATTGTTTTTCCAAATTCTTTACCAATATATCTGGATTTGTTGGAAAATTTATTATTTCCTTTTTAACAGCAACAATTGAGTAAGACGATCGTAATCGTAAAGAAAAGTTATTTTTTCAACGAAATGGACTCCTTCACATTTCGCTCTACCTGTCAGACAATAATTGAGCGAGACAGTTGTTATCAAGAGAATGGGACAATATTCCTGTGAGACAATTTTTAAACAAGAAATTCAAGAATGTAAGAAAAGCGAAACAGAATGACCTACACGTTTACTACATTTGTCGCCATTGGACTTTTTGTAGGTCCATTTAAAGACAAAATGTTAAGCAACATATATCGGATCATTAAAAGAAATGCTCCAAAATGTTGGACTCATGAAGGTTGGCGGGGGATATTTCGAACATCTATAAAAATTATTGGCCAATTGGTTACAGTCAGGGCCATAAACAAAACAAATACACACTAATATTACTTATTTATCGATTATTAACATTACTTATTTATGATTTCAGCAGCACCTCGTATTTTTATTTTAGATGGCATATTTTCGAGAAATTACGTACTTATACTACGATTACTTCTTTAAATTTATTTGCAGTAGCTCTAACATTATTTCGAAAAAAAAAACATTCAATTTGAACAGTTGAAAACATTTTTGATAATAAAAGATAACACTTATGGGATCAAATAAGGCACTAAACTATTTATTTCTTAAATCTACCTGCTATTTTTCCCTAAAATAGCAGCTAGACAAGCCAAAAGTCGCATTTTTGTCAGTTGGTAAAATTTTTTCCAGTTAATTTTTTTAGATTCCTCATATGTATTAAGAATGTTGTTGAAAAGTTAAATATATACCTTTAAATTCTTGCATCACAGGATAACCTTTTTTATTTAAGATTTGAGGGATGAAGACCAACCCCGCTTTAGGAATTAATATCTGAGAATAATTATATTTACAAAATATGCCCCCCCACAAATATAAACTCTAATAAGAATTTTATAAATTAGACAAGTAGACAAGTAAAGTTCCATATTTATTTTTTTTTTCCTCACACGATTACTTAATTTTTAATTAAAAAAATTAAATTTGACCATGAATTTAAAGTTGAGCAAAGTTAACCATGGATGTAGTAAAATGTAACTTATCTTACAAAAATTAAATTTTTTTGAATAATAATTTAATTTAGCATTTAACAAACAATCCGGACCTGATTTATTCAAACTGGAAAAAATTCAGGTCCGGTTTTAAAAAATTAGTTCGTTTTGTTCATAGAACAGTTTCACCCTTATACGACTTTTAAAAACTCGTATAAGAATTTTATAAATGAGACAAATACAATGGCATATTTATTTTTCCCCACATAATTGCATTTTCAGTAATTAAAAAAAGCAGATTATTACTGTACCCTTCTTTTGAAAAAAAAAAAATAGAATTATGACACTTCAATAAAACCACTAACGATTGGACTAACAATGAATTGCTAAACAAACGTTGTACAGGAGGGCGGACGTAATTTCGGCCGGAAAAAGAGCAGGTACTAAAAGCCGGTAGGTAAATTCGGCCGGAGGTTTTAAGTTGCTTCCTTATCTCATAGGTATTTTCGGCCGCAAATCAAATAAAATAACAGAATGCTTTATATTAAAATATTTCTTTATTTCAATAAAATTATTACATCAACTTATTTCTATAAATTAAGTAAACTATAAATTTTTAAAAAACGTTTTGATGTGATACAGATTTAACGAAATTAATTCTAGAAATATTGTCAGATCGAAGCATATTTACCATGTTTTCGATAAATTTTAGTTTGTTTTTTACTTGTTTGTCTTTAATTTTTGCTGGAATATTTAAATTTTTTATTTTTAAATATGCATCGATCTGACAATCTTTTAATTTTTCTATAAAAATAAATATAGAAGGGTGACTTGAATAAAAACTAGAATTAAAGTGCGAATGGAATGATTCGCAGGCATTTGTGGTTCTTTTAATTGATGGGTTTTCATATGCCCATATATTTGGTGGAAAATGAGATTCTGGCGCTATGTAGTTTTCTAATAAATAGTCTGCGTATTTATCTATAAGTTTATGGTCCGGTTTGTATGACATGAGATCAAATATGAAACAATCTTCAACTTCAGAGGGGTCTAAATAAGTTAGCCCAAAAGTATGAGTAAGCCATTTGCTTTCCTCGCAGTTTTTATCTTTATACATTTGGGTTAACCCTAATGATTGTATTTTCCTATACCACGCCTGGTGCAAGTGGAATCTACAACCATTTAGTTTGGTTTTGGGAAAGACAACTTTTAATGCGTTATGAATTGCGATTTCAAAATCCACAAATACCTCCTTCGGTTCAAAAACAATATTATAAAGTTCAAAAATTTTAGATTTTACCAACAGAAAAAGTCTCATATATGTGTCACTGGTCTTATTGGGCAACAGACAATACAAAAGAGGAACATAATGCCCATTTTCCAGTCCATGGATGGTAAATAACTGATAAAAATATTTTGTACAATAAGAAAATGTGCCATCCATGTAAAAATCTTTCATTTTACATAAACTTATTATATTTGTATGGCAAGAAAAAACAATGATATTATCAGCTGTGCTGTTAATAAACAAAAAATTTTCACCTGTTGTGGTTTTCGGTCCATAACTATCGAGTACAGAATGTACATCGTGAATATCCTTAGGCAGGGCTGGTAAGAGCTTACGGCGGCTGTTGTACAAATTTCTTCTTATTAGACTGACATCTATCGATGACAAATTCTCTGGCAAATGATTTGAAAGAACGCTTTTAATAATTTTTGAAGGTTTCTCCGATATGTCTTCCTCAGCTTTGCGCTTGCATGAAGTCGTCACTATTTTTCTCTCCAACGTAGTTTCATCGGACTCGTGGTTGTGGATTAATTCACTTCTAGTAACTGTGTATTCCGCACCAACAGTGTACAGTTTGGCTAAACATCTTAAATTTTTCTTTATACACCTCCAACGTACTTCACCACTTTTTAATACGTCCTGTTTACAAAACTGAAACTTTTCTACAACTAGTAAGTCACAACCGCGTGAACTCTTAATTACTGAAACAGATGCCATTGTATACAAATAATATATTTTATGCTTTCTATCGACTAGTAGCTTCAAGATAAGTTATAATACTGACTAGCTATAATAATTTTATACCTGTTATTTGTGAATTTTATACATTTAAAGGAATAATCTTAAGTAGGTACAACATAGTTATTAGAATAAAGAGATAAGTAAATTAAAGGTATTTCCGACAGGTACACAGGATTAGGTATTTCCAAATAAATACACAATTAATATTTTACAGAAACTATGAAGCGTAATTACCAATATTTTAATCTCATCGTAAACATCAACCCCTCGGCCGAAATTACCCCTGTCATAAATGGTACCCCTTGATTTATGCAGGTAGGCCAAGGGATTACCGGCCGAAATTACGCCCGCCGGTACAGGAGTATGTTTTAGTATTATTCAAAATAACTTGTACCTTCTGAAATTCTGGAAATTGGCAAAAGAGTTATATTATTTAAAATGCAAAGTAAGAGCTTTGACAAGAAAAGTAACATTTTTTAAATCTGTGGTTCAGTTTACCAAACTTATATCGGCATAGGGTAGATTTTATGCCAAAATTTTCAAAAATTTAATCAATACTCCTGTATCGATTAGTAAAATGGCATGGAGAAAAAATTTTTACAAAATAAAATTTTTTCTCCAATAGAAAATTCAATTTTCACGAAAAGTTTCCCAAAAAACCACACAGTTTTCACATATTCTACTCTCCTTGATTTCACCGTTCAGTACTCTCAAACGCATAAGCGAGAAAATCGTGGACGAACTTCAACGGAAATCCAACAGGCTAATAGCATTGCATCGTTAGTATAGCATAGTGGATTCGTCTGGTTTGCTCACATTTTAAATCTTTTTATTTTACGTATTTTTATTATTTAGTTCATAATGATGTTATGAAATAAAAGAGACTATAATGCGTGTCTTTGGCGGATGTAATTCCAAGCCAGTATTGGTTGTACAAGTTCCTCGATTAGGTTCGCTTTGATTTGATGTACTTATATAAAGTTTGGTTGTTCGTATAGTTATAAAGAAGGTCTACATCTTTCACTTCAGCTTTTAAGAAGTAATCACAATCATATGTATGTGCTCAATTGACTTCTCAGGTATTTGTCTTAAGACAAATATACTACGGCTTCCATATAAGACCTGCCTAATCTGAACGGTATTTATCTTCTAGGAAAGAGAGTCTATTAATTTATATCAAAACTACAATATAAAAATTAGATTGCGTGTTTTATTTGGAAGAGTTCCTCAACAAATCTTAAATTATTATGTATGGACAACTAAACGATTAAGGGTCGCTTGGATATTCTTTCTACTGTAAACATTGAAATAGAAGGTATTGCCGTAACATGACTAATTACAAGAGACGATATCTACTTCACGAACAACCCATTTTTTTAAATTTCTTATGACTTTCCTGTAAAATGAGGATTTTTATAGATTTTATGTTTAATAGTTAAGTAATTGTTCTCTATTCTAGTATTATTTATTATTTAATATACTCCCCATATTTCGGTCGTAAATGCTAGTAAAAAATTAGTTACTAATAATTGGAATATGCTAATGTGCTCAGTAGTAATAATATCTGGCCGCTCAGTGATTCATAAGGTAAAATTGTTAGATTTTCAAAGTTTAAAGATATTAAAAGTTGGATAATCCGCGTATTGTAGTAGGACAAAATAAAGTATTTGGAATGTTCATTTGAAGATGAAGTTACCACTACAAATAACTTTGTATGGTGAAATATTTGTGATATGATAACTTTGTGTGGTGAAATAGTTGTGAAAAGTAATAGTTTTAAGTACCTGGGATCGGTAATATATTATAAGACCAGCTATGATGTGCTAAGATCAGATAACGTCGCAAGGAAAACAAAATAGCAAATATACAAAACCTTAATAAGACCTGTACTCACATTTTATTCAGAAACCTAGACACTCACTAAAAGCGAGGAAAGATTATTAGCCACATGTGAAACAAAAATTCTAAACAAAATAAGCAAAGAAATTCTAGTAGGAAAAAAAATAAGAGGAAGATTAAAGCTTAGATACATAGAACAAATAGAAAATGATAAAATAACCTTAAAAATAAAAATTGGAGAAAAAGCACGAAACAGAATGGAGAAGAATCCTGGAAAAAGCCAAGACACAAAAAGGGTTGTCGACTTAGTGGTACGTAGCTGAATTTTGAGCAGTTAAAAAAAAAAGAGAAACAAGAATGCACGTAGCTGCAATGAGAATTGTTAGGTGCATAAGTGGAAAGACAAAAAGAATACAATTGATGTCAAAATGAGAGAGTATAAGTTAAGATAAGCATATTCAACGTCAAGACGATAATCACCCAATACGAAGAATTACTGATTTGCAAGTTCCTGGAAAGAGTAAGAGAAGAAGGCCAAAGTAGACCTGGGGAGAGATACTTAGGTAGGACACGTCGGTAAAGGGGATTAATATTGGTATAAACCAAAATCGAAACATGACAAAATGTAATTAGGGAAGCGTACCCCGTATAAGGATAAACGCAAAAAGATAATTATATGCCTTGGAAAACATACATTAAGTACGTATTCAAACCAATGTGGAATTTTGCGGTAGACGCAGTATACCAAAAACAATATATGTTTCACTCTATATATCACTCTATAAGGCCAAATGGAAGGTTTAATTTCGTTATATTGTTGATATTAATGCCCATCCACATTCTTGTGAGCTATGCCGTACATTACCGATATATATGGTGTATATATTCGTAAACGATTCATTTTTATTATAGTACCTAGTTTCGGTTTAATATCATACCTTCTGCAAATTTTGCGTTCTGCAAATTTTTATTAGTTTGCATATACCCAAATAAATGTACCCAAGGCTTAATTAACATTCTGTGTCGACAAACTGACGAGCTCATCTAATAATATATAGATAATAAAAAAATATTCACGGAAAAAAGTTTAAAAAATGGAAAAATCACCGATTTTTAAATTTTATAGCGATATTTTCAATTAAAAATGTTACGTAAAGTTTTCTCTCTTATACAAATATTTATTTCAGATATAAAAAAGAACTCATGATTTATTCCCAAGTTTAAAAATAGCTAATGACATTTTTTCGCTTCTATCCAACTGGTCAGACCTCTGACATTCCTGCATAGACTGGAAATTTTCTTCTTCGAGTCTTTAATTTCCTTTTGTGGCCATTGTATTCAATGCGGATGGATGTTTTTTAAATGACTACTCGACAAAAATAACACAAAAAGCCGCTAAAAGGCCGATGCCATGGATTTAACTTAAGTAAATATTCCTATAAAAAGTGTGTTGTGGCACGGGATACGCATATTTTAGGTGGAGGTAGATATTTTCTGAGATTGCCGCTGTGTTTATACAGTATATTGTTCATCTATTTTTTTTCGCATAATATACAGAGTAAGGAAAAAGAATTTCAAATTCTGGAACAGATTTTATAACAATTAATCAAATCGTTTTCTTAATACGATAATTACGGTACATGTGAAAATTTAAGGATCGTTATTTTGTTACACAAACAAAATAAATATATACAAAAAAAAAATAAATATGTATACAAAATGTTATATCACTTCGCTCTAAGGACGCTTACATTATACTGATTTTATGGGATCACCTTTAAAATTGAATTTAGAGATATTTAACGTTTTTATTGAGTGACACTTTCGTTAATATAGTTTAGGAGAAGATCACCGCAATAAATATAAACCATTTGTCAGCGAGAACAGTTAATAAAAAGAACCTATGGATGACTGACAAAATTCTTCAGCTAGTAGATCGGTGAAGACAACATAAGAATAGAAATGAGATAGAATATAGAAAAGTATAAAAAAAAAACGAAAAAAATTAAAGAACCGAGAGAAACATCACTCCCGAGAAATCTATATTAGAATCGAGAAATCAAGAAGTATATTAATAAAATGAGGAATGTACTGTGTATCTGACGACTTCTTCCTCTTCTTCCTCTTTATAACCAATTCTGCTTGTTCATTGGCGGATTGATACCTCTATGGAAGGTTGTCACTGCATCTTTTGCGCGGTCGTCTGATACTTCTTCTGCCGATTGGTGACTTATCTCTTGCTATTTTGAAGACACGGGTCTCCTACTCCATTCTGCTTATGTGGTTATTCCATTATTTTTTTCTATTTTGTGTCCATTCATTTATACACTGTACGTTACATCTTCTCCTAATGTCTTCACTTCTCTTTCGATCTCTCAGCGTATTGTATCTGGCGACTTAATATACATATTAGATTTGAGTGCTCAGGTGCTGTTTTTCTTGTGGCGTGAAAGCTTGGACCTTGTCAGAGGCTACCAGTAAGAAAATAACAGCTGTTGAACTAGGGTGCTACTGCAGAATGTTACGAATATCGTCGACACATCATGTCACCATTAAAGCTGTTTTACAAAGAATATGTCAAAAACAAAACTACTTTTAACGGTAAAACAAAGAAGATTGTCATATTTAAGCCACATAATGCGAATAGAAAAATACCACATCCTTTAAACTTTTTACGCAGAGCAAAGTGAAAGGGAAAAGAAGACCAAGTAGGCGAGGTATTTATTTTGTGGCTTAAGAAAGTGGACCGGAAATTCGTTGGAATTATTTAGGGAAGCCGTGAATAAGGTTTGTGTGGTAGAGTGATTACCAATTTCCAATGACTATAGGGCACTACAAGAAGAAGAATCTTTAAAACTTGTGGCTCTTTTAGGAAATATTAAAGACCAGAAATGTGTGATATAGTTGGTAACTAAATAACCAAAACCTGCAACGATTTTTCGTTGTATTTAGAATAATGAGTTATCTGTATCTAGTAAAAGTCATTCACGAACGTTCATGAATCTTACTCCAGTTTTTAATAAGGCAAATATCTTTACGTTCATAGATACTTCTTTGTTATCTTTGTAGATCTTTTGTGTAATTTTTCTACTACTTTATATTGTTTGTTATATAGTATATATCAAGACATAGTCTTTTATGGCTTTGACTTCTAAACCTTTTTACAACTATAATACTCTTCAATGCTAACCATTCGCGGTGCCGGTACGATTCTTTTATATAGATCTTGAGGTATTAGTCGCATGTAAGGCTATCCAAAATATATGTAGAATTAAGGTGTTAAGATCAAAATTATTCTTAGGAAGAAAAAATCGCAAACGTGATAAAGGAGAAAAATAGTGTTATTGAGTGAGAACGAAATTATTAAGAACTTCGAGAAAGTCCAACTGTTGCAAGTGTTGCAAGTGAAATCCAAGTGTACAACTGTTTTTCTGTAAAGCTAGCGCTTAGTTACATAAGTAAAAAATTGCATAAACAAATTTACCACGACCTAAGATGTATTTTTATCGACATGTCGAAACAAGCCGGATTTAAAAAATATTTTAGCACTATCGATCAAGGGTATCAAGTAGGGACAAATCAAGGGATACATTTCCCGGTAAGTCTATCTAAGGATGTGACAGTTTTCCAGGCGGAAATAACTGAAATCCATCACTGCGTGGAAGAAATAGAAAGACAGGAAAGAACGTTCTGTTCAGTTGCCATCTTCACAGATAGTAAGGCAGCGCTTAAGGCACTCAATTCTGTAGAGGTCAATTCTAAGCTAGTATGGGATTGCCTGTATGCCCTAAATAAACTAGGAGACAGTAGCAAGGTTACGGTAGCCTGCGTACCGAGGCACGAGGATCATAAGGGCAATGAAAAAGCAGATGAAATGGCCAAACAAGGCTCATCATTGCCATTCATTGGACCGGAACCCTTCTGCGGAGTTGCAAAATCATTAACAAGAACGGCTACAAGGAAGTGGGTAGCTCACAAATCTCTGGAATGGTGGAGGAATTCACCAGGACAAAGACAGGCGAAACAGTTCAGTAGAGAACATTTGTCAAAATTTACGGCAGACCTAGTAAGCAAAGACAGGAAAACAGTCAAGGCCATAGTAGGTCTTCTAACAGGGCACTGTAAGCTGAATAGGCACTTAAAGCTGATGGGATTATCAGATGATGACCTGTGCAGATTTTGTCACCTCGAAGAAGAACCAGCAGAGCACATTTTATGTCAGTGTGACAGTCTGGCAAATGTGCGGTTCTTTGCATTAGGAGAAGAAAATCCACCGGCAAATAGCTACATGGAAGGTACAGTCTCGAAGCTACTAGACTTTATAAAAAGGGTCAGGCTAGAGAATGTTATCTAGGACTAGAGGACCACAATAGATCTGAAAAGGTCGCAGTGGAATAGGCCGAAAAACCACCTCTCTTAATCTAATCTAATCTAACTATCGATCATTTACATACAATGCGAATTTTAATAGGAAAATTCACTGAATATAATGTGCTTATTTACTTTGTATTAGTTGATTTACAGAAGGTTTTCCATACAGTAGAGTTATAGGAGACCATAAGCTGTATGGCAAATACAAGAATCAATTCAAGATATAATCAGATCATTAAAATATGAAAACACTACATTAAATGTAAAGATTGATGAATCAACTACAACAAATAAAATAAACATATAAAGGTATTTGTTTGGTCCTAGAAGATATATTTAAACAACTGGAATGGGATGATAGAGTTAACATTTAGATTTAACAAGGCTATTACCTAAACCATCTGAGATTCGCTGAAGATATTGTTTTAATAGCCAGTAACACTAAAAAATTAAATGAAATGCTTTAACAGTTAAATCAAGGATATACGACTAAAGGAAAACAATAATCATAAGCAGGTTCTTACAGGTTCTTGATTCAGAGTCAACCAATAGAAAAATAAGTGTCTATTAAGACGAAACATACCATGAAACTACGCAAAGGAAACTAAAATGTTATAACGCTATAACGTTATAAAATCAAAAGTGTTACAACGTATTTGCTAGTTTGTACATATAGATAATCTTCCAAAAATCTAGAGTAATAATGAAAAGCCAAAAAGATCTTAATCTAAATAAAAGAAAAAACTAAATATGCACCTCTACTTAGTAGTAGAAGACAGGTAACCGCCAATTAGACGACTAATGTAGATAGGGATCGACTGATTAAACCCACTTACTGCCCAACGGCTTTAGGTGGATGAGTCGGTAAGTGGAAGAGCACTCTGTTGTCCTGGTGTTAAGAAATCTACACCAAAGGCGAAAGAATAAGTAATTAGTCAACGGCATAAGGATGCAGAAGCCAAGGTGAAATCACTGCACTAAAGAGGCAGCAGAATATGACTAGTGTTCTATTACCGCAAATATAAACCAAAGACGATCGAAATCGTAAACCAAGCTTCGACAAAAAAAAGTAAAATGTACTTAAACCACGCGACCTCCCAGAGCGTTAATAGGAAAAATTTTCGTGTAGAAAATAGAGGTAATCGTTTAAGATTGAACAAAACAAGTCCAATACGAATTGGTCACCATTTAAGATTAAACAAAACAAGTCGAATATGATTATCAAAGTGGAATATAAAAACTTGTATCAGTCAGCGAAGCTAGACAACTATATATAAGAAATAATGGGTACGGAAATAAATATACTAAACAAAAACGACGACGTCCAGTAGGCAGGCACAGGCAAACGCACAACCAGTAAACTGCTCATCATTGTGGACCTGCAATTTTTCTGATTCTAAAATACCATAGACTCAATGAATTACAAATGCCGAAGTATTGAAACAGATACAAAAAGATTACAATGACATAAAAATTAATAAAGTAGGAAAGTTGGAATAGTTGGGCCATATTATTAGAGATGAGAAGTATAAAATACTAAGACTAGGGTAAAAGAAATAGACCGAGGATTTCCTGGCTATGAATTGCAGCTCAGTAGATATTTTTAGAACAGCTGCCAATGGCAACCAGACTTGTGGATGATATGAATTTAAAACGATCATATTCATTTTACTAAATTCACAACGATAAAGCAGATTATAATAAAATGTCGCAAAATCGCCTAAATTATGAAACTGTTATTATCTCACACACTTTTGCAAAACAAATAAATTTCGCAAATTCTTGACCAGGTTTAATACCCATATACTTTACAAAAGACCTTGTCCATTTAAACGCATATTCATATTACTAAATATTACATATTTCGTAACCTGTACATTTAATTCTCGATCATAAAAATAAATAAAATAGTTTTACTAAGAAATGCTTTAGTAGTTTTACTTTGAATTTCATAACAAACAAGTTTTAGTACACATTCTTCATTTGAAATGTTTGTCGGTATTATGTATGATTTGAGGTATATTCCTAATGTTTTAAAAACAATTTAAATGCTGGTTTAATTGAAATTCTTAGTACATAAAAAACTAGTGCTTAAATCTTATGTAAAGAGTCCTGTAGCTGTTATAATTGTTGCAAAAACAACAAGAATAGAAAAACAAAAAGGTTAGAAACTTACTGACTAGTTGTTTACTCTGTTTTTACTGTTTTACTTTTTTTATTTATTTATTTTTTATTAGATATTTATTTTTTTTAATACTACGCTAAGGCATAAACCCGATTTGACAACTCAGAGGTTTAGATCTTCTTAGTAACTTTTTTTATTTTATTCTCCATTTACTTTTTTTTTCGTCAGAGCTTTAATATTAAACAATTAATATAACTGTATAAAATTTAATATACATCTAGATTCTTTGACCCTAAAAGATGTGTTAGATTAAAAGGTAATTGAACATTAACTTAAACAAGATTGGTATAAAAATTTGAGATTTCAATTGAAGGACATTCTAACAGTATATGTTATGGCACAGTGGCTCCCCAGATATACATTAATCATTATTTACCATTCCTATTTTTCTTTTGTAAACTGTAGTCATACAATGATTGCTTATTATTCGACAAATTGTTTTGATGAAGCCTCTGTTGAAAAGTTGGTTAATCCATGTCTTAACGGGAAGTGTAGGTTGGATGTTTTTATAGTATTTGTCTTTGTCTGGATTTAGTTGTAGTTATATTGTCCCTATCATTTCGTCCGTTTGAGAGACCTAATTACAAATAGTCCCAAATATGTGTATCGGATTTATCTCCATTTAATCTAACGTATACTGATTGATTAATATACAAGTTAATAATGTTTCATTTTATAGTTTCAGGTATTCCTATTTTCAATACAGCACTAACTGTTTTCTTATAAGTAAAGGAACTATAAATGCCTATAAATAAGTGACTGAGACTTTCTTGTGTGGATTTATCTTTTCTAAAACTAAACTTAGTTTTTGGTAATAGGTCGTTCTCTTCTAACCAAAATTCCGCACTTCCAGACACAGTCTTACTAATTTTTGAAAGAATCGATAGCATCAAGTAATGGATATCATCAGCACCTGGTGCTGAATTTGAATTATTCTTCAACGAAAAGAAGTAAAGTTCAGTACCAGAAAATGGTTTGATTAGGAAGCGGATTTGTTCTGGATAGTCAGGACCGCCGCTAAGTTATTGGCCGCTCATGTGCAACTTAATATTTGCCGCCCCCCTTCCAACACTTTAGACATACATACTATTATTTAAAGAAATGTGCAGAAGATGCATAATATAACAATAATAATTTGTAAATAGATAAATACTTAATTGAACATTTAGACTAATCTCCATGATCCAACGTCCATATATTATCCTAATGTATATTCTAATATCCCATCCTAATATAATAATTTAAACGTCCTTTATCCCAATTTAATAATCATGATCCAACGTCCAGAATATGTATATCACAATATATCCTAATTTAAACGTCCATTTAATTAAAATAAACCGTGAATAGAAACATACATAAAAAAACTAAAAACGCACTTTTCGGGCTTTCGTCTCGGAAAACTTTTTGACAATATCTTTAATGTCCAATGTCTCACACACTTCATGTTCTATAGATAATATTGCTAAAGCAGAACGTCTATCTTGCTTCATTGAGGATCGCAAATAGTTTTTAATATTCTTAAGTTTTGAAAACGACCCCTCACCCGTAGCTACAGTAACAGTTAAAGTTAGGAATATACGTACAACTATAGTTAAGTTGGGAAATATTGATACAAGATTATTTTCGTAAATATATTCAAGAATATCACTAGGACTTCTTTCTGCGGAAAAAAATGGTTGAATAGCTTTAATTTCTTCATATAAATCGGTTGCACTAATCTCAATCTCTGAGCTGTTTATGTCTGTAAGGGCTTGATTTACTTTCTCACAATTGGTTTTAAGTTCATCATCGTTTTTAACTTTGGTTATGCCATATATTATACTAAAAATGTCTGTGTGCTGTTGAAGTAATTGAAACCGTTCTTCAATTGCTGTTATGACAGCATCCAAAATCTTAAAATAAAAATTTATTTTAAATGACAATTCCGGAGATACTATAGGTTCATCAGCTCCTTCATACTCAAAATGTACTTTTCTTCTTCTAATTCGTTCGGTAGAGGAGCTAGGGAAATCTTCTTCTATGTTAGCTTTTTTTCCCTCAGTTTTTGCCTCTTTTATTTTTCTATATTGAAAGCCTGAAAGTCGTTTTCTTTTCCTTTCGGACATTTTGAAATTATCACTTAAGAACGAAGCCGGGCGAATTTAACAAAATAAATCCAAAAACACTTCAAATAAGTTGTCCAAATAATATGTAAGGCGTATACGAATAAAATTGCCCTGATCTCGACGTTACTTCGAAATACAGTACCTACTGTGCAAAAGAATCGGGTACACTACTATATTTTACAAACAAAATCGTTTATCAAAAGCGTGTCTAAATTCATCGAATTCTGAACTAAGACTGAACATAAGACATAATAACCCATCTATAAACATAACCATAGGAAAAATATTAATAACAGAAACTTTTCAACCACTTGCCTAAATTTTTGTAAAGTATCTACGCGTGAAATCCCAAATAACTGAAGTCCGAAAGTCGCCAGCCGCTTTGAATTAAAAAGTATTCCCGAAACTGCTTTATGACTGTACCTGCAAAAGGGCGGCAGTTCATACAATAAATAATATTTTCTGACATTTTTTTAGATTAGGATGAAAAAAAGAAGTACTTATACAATGATAAATGAAACGCATTTGAGTATTATCACGTACTGAATAATTATTATTGTTTGGAATATTAGAGTTCACAGAATTATCTGAATCATTACTATTTAATTATTTGAATTTATTTTCGTTTTAAAAAAGTATTATCATCAGTAGACTGCTTTTGGCCGCCCCTATTGTTGGCCGCCCGTGTGCGATGCACACATGGTAGCGGTGGCCCTGTGGATAGTCATAGTGACCATTAATTTGTAAATCAGGAATTACTAGTTCTGCAGACAGTGAAGTGATATTATGGTGGAACTCATCTGTCCACGAAGTTTTTCTATTTTTTAGTCGATTAATTTTTGACGATACATCTTTAATAGGCACCGACATATGTAGAGACCCGCCATAATCTCTCCAGCTGTTTCTATTAGCTTGTTTAGTGATATTCTTGACGTGGACATCATCCGTTTTACACTTAAGTAAGTTTTCTTGGTTTGAATTATCTTTGAATATACAAAAACTTTCTTGTCTTTTTCTAACTTCTTCTACACATTCTAAATCCCTCCAGTATTTTCCTCTGGAAGTTGCTTGTTTATTTTAAATTTGAAGATGCAGTTGTATTTATATTGCGCAAATTTCATACGAATTTATATCTTTAGATTGAGAGAAGATATCTTCCGAATATTGTTCATATAATTTCCAGTCGGCTTTCTTTAAATTCCTCCTTTGTGAATAACCTTCCCTTTGTACCTTCCACCCTTATAGGCGCTTGGTCTGAACCAAATAGGTTTTAAAGTGATTTCCAAGTAATCAGATGGCTTAAATCTGGAGTACAAATGGTCAGGTTTCTTGCCGATTTCAAAAAGTTCCTAAAGAAAGTAGGAGACCCTTTTTGTATACTAAATTATTATCATCTATACAGTCCAAAGATTAATAAAGCTCTTAGAGATAGCACTTACCATCTAAACAACTATGTTAAAGTCCGTTACAGGATATAATTTGAAAATAAAATGATGGCATGATTAATAAAGATACCCACCGTATAAGTAACATCTCATAGTAAACTTATACAATATAGTAAACTGTGGGAAAATTTTACTTTTTTAAACCAGTATAACACAGGCAATAATTAGTAATTAAAAAGAAGAAGTCTTTACAAATCTAAGAACGCTCATATAAATGGAAACTATGGAGTTTTGATTGGTTATTTAACGGCAACTTTAGTGAATCTTAGTGTAATTAAAAGTTTTAATTGAACGATCTTTGTCGAGAGAATCAATTAAGGTCGTTTTTTAAAATTAAAATAACTATTAAACCATCGTACTGTCAATGATATATAGGCCGTATCGAAGTTTTATTCTGGAAAGATTTGGTGCATCTAGACGAATTGTCTTTTTTCATAATGTCTAAGTATATTCTAAACATATTTCTTAATAAACAGCGCGCTCAGGACTTTTTTTGCCGAAAATTGATTTTAGCAGTTTGTATTACCGAAAAGTAGCTTGTTTAACTTTGGAGTGAAGATTACTTTTAGATATTATAAGAGCTTATTTTTTATACATTTTAAGTTCTGGATACGTGTGTTCTCGATGTTTTCTTATTACTAGCTGTGTACGTTAATAATTGTACCTATTCTCGTGTAGGTCAGTTTTTTTGATAATGTATCCTCATTACACGACCTAAATTCTCTGATATATTGTTACGGTGAAATTTGTACGATGAATTATTTCTTCATAAATTCTAATTCTTAGTGTCTCTTTGAGGTAGTTCAACATTTTACAGCATCGGTAGAAATACGTTCTACTATTGTTTTGTATATACGAAGCTTTTGTGTATGATTATCAAAGCGACAGACAGCAGCAATTTTTTAGATCTTTATCAATCTTAAGACAACTCACATTTCACGTAAAAGTATATTGGTCTCATATAAATATATGAATGAGAATTACAGAAATGATTTGCCGGTTTGGAAATCACTATGATTCTCTTGACCTTCTATTTGCTTTCCGCTTCTCGTTTGTATTAATCGGCCACATTTACCTGACTGTAGAGTTAGTGAAAGTAATACTTCTGTAGTTTCTATAAACTTCTTTATCTCTCTTTTTGAATATTAGCTCTATATATAACAGTTTTAAGAAAACAGTTTCAGAACCTTACATTAGGTTTGTGGCATGGTTTTCACTAATTACATATTATATATATATATATATATATATATATATATATATATATATATATATATAGTTATTAAATTTTTTATGACTTTCATGCTTGTCCTATTCTTGTACCAGCGATATATTGTTATACCGTCGGACATACAAAATCTTCATAGTATAATTAATTACCGGTTAACTAAACTGACTGTAGACTGTATTATCTTGTCTTTAATTAGTATAAGTTAAGACAAGTAAAAGTCGAGGATAAGTGATTAAAAGAATTTTTAATTCCTAATTTATATACTTTAAGCTACATTTTTCGTCGTGTATATCTTCGATTCTTCTATTATCTTGTGATACCCTACAATCGTGTAAAGATATAAAGCACATTTTCATCACATTTATTTCTTAAAATAGTATATTTTACTACAAATAATAAGTATTCAATGAATCACATAAAGAAAAGAATTAAAAACTTTCTCTGCTTTTATAAAACATACATTTTTTCCTTGTCCCCTTACCAAGGTCCAATTTCGCACGTAGACTTAACTGATAAATTTTCATCAGCAAAACGTGTCTAAAAACAATTTAAATTTTATGTTTTTATTCCAGAAACGTAAATTTATTAAAATTACGTTAGACAACCATGATTTTAACAAATAACAAAATATTACACCAGTCATACACTGAATGTCATGTTACAGCTAAATGTTTATGAATTCGGGTCAAAAACATTATTTTAATTTCATAAATATGTAATATATGCAGTTATGTATACTAAACGAGGAATTGCTACAGAATTAAAAGTGCAACAAGATTGTAACAAGAAATTCAGCGACAGAAATTACTGTACAATATGATTTAGCGTTTTTTCCTAAATTAAAATATGTAAAATAAATCAAATTAAAAATGAAAATGAAATCGAGATCACCGACAAAAATCAAATCGTAGTGATAATAAATAAATTATACTGCCACTGCCAAACAAATTATTTAAATAGAAGAAGTAAGTATGCAGGTTAAAATAAAAATAAGAACTCTACACTTTAACTAGAAATTAGTAAATCGGAAATAAATAATAAATCAAACGATATTTTCGAACCAAAGAATAAATTTATTAAGGAATCTATTTAAATCGACTAACGCGTTGTAGATCATAGGACACCAGTTATCAGGCCTAAGACAGATAATACAAAAAAGACGGAGATATACAGATATAATACAAAACAGAAGTTAAAATTGTATGTGTTTGGGTGGGATATACACACACACACACACATATATATATATATATATATATATATATATATATATATATATATATATATATATATATATATATATATATATATATATATATATGTATATATATATATATATATCGTATATATATATATATATATATATATATATATATATATATATATATATATATATACATATATACGATTTCATTCGCCTCATTATGTTTGACGTTGGTTCTTGGGAAAAAAAAAAAGAAAATTAGTATTAGTATATAAATAAAATAAAAAAAATTACATTATGAAATTGGTAAACTATTTTTTTACAAATCCAACGTTACAATTTCGTACAGTGTTATTATCGATTTATTAAACGTTTAAAATAAATTTTTGATAATTTTTCTTCTTCTTCTTCTTAAAGTGCCCTCTGCTCAATGGAGGTTGGCTACTACAATTTTAAAATCTTCTCTATCTACAGCTGTTCTTATTAGCTGTTCAAAATTTAGCCCTGTCCATTGTCGGATGTTTCTGAGCCACGATAGTCTTTTCCTTCCTAGGCCTCTCTTTCCCTCGATTTTTCCTTTCACTATAAGTTGGGCATATTGGTACTTATTATTTCTCAGTATGTGGCCTAGGTATGATGTTTTTCTAACTTTTACTGTGTTAAAAAGTTCTCTTTCCTTGCCTATTCTATGCAGCACTTCTTCGTTTGAGGTATGCGATGTCCATGAAATTTTAAGCATTCTCCGGTAGATCCACATTTCAAAGGCCTCCAATTTATTTACGGTTGATGTTTTTAGAGTCCACGTTTCAACTGCATATAGAAGAGTCGACCAGACGTAGCATTTTGATAAACGTAGTCGAATTTCGAGTTTTATTCGAGAATCACAAAGCAGTTTTTTTATTTTTTCGAAAGATTTTCTGGCCTGTTCTATTCTCGATCTTATTTCTAGATCAGGATTTAGGCTGCTATCGATCCAACATCCCAGGTACTTAAATCTATTGACCTGTTCTAAAATGTGCCCATTTATTGTGCAAGGTTGAGGTACGTTTTGATTTTTTCGGATTGACATCACTTTGGTTTTTTTAATGTTTATTTTCATACCAAATTGCTCACAGGTCGAGTTGGTCTTGTCGATGAGTCGTTGTAGACCTACGTCGGAATCCGCAATTAACACTGTATCATCGGCGTATCTGATACTGTTGATATTTACGCCATTCACCTTGACTCCATCCTTGGAATCCTCCAATGCTTCTTTAAATAGAAACTCGGAGTAAAGATTAAACAGCAGAGGCGACAGAACACATCCTTGTCTAACTCCCCTCCTAATTTCTACTTCTGCGGATGTGGAACCTTCGATCCTAACTCTGGCGTTTTGGTTCCAGTACAAGTTTTTTAAGATATTGATGTCTTTTCCATCTAAACCGACTTCTTGCAAACGTTCTAATAGTAGGTCGTGTCTTACTCTATCAAATGCTTTTTCGAAGTCTATAAAGCATATAAATATATCTTTCTGTTGGTCGTAGCATTTTTGGGCGAGAACTAGTAAACTGAACAGGGCTTCTCTCGTTCCCATGCCGGCTCTGAATCCAAACTGATCGTCTCCGATGATTGTTTCGCACTTTCTATAGATACGATTATGTACGATTTTTAGTAGGACCTTTACTGCATGACTCATAAGGCTTATCAGACGGAACTCATTGCAGTGTTGTGGGTTTGGCTTTTTTGGTAGTGGGATGAATATTGACTCCAGCCAATCTTGGGGTATTTTACCTGTATCATAAATGCGATTGAATAAAAGGACAAATATTTCGATATTTTCTTCGCTGATTAATTTTAACGTTTCTGGGTATATTCCGTCTGGACCTGGGCTTTTATTTGTTTTAAGATGATTAATTGCATTTATGATTTCAGATTTCAGAATTGTTGGCCCTTCGTTGTTATTTTCCAATCTTGGTTCTTCTCGTATGTCGTGAAAAAGAATTTTAATATAGTTTTCCCATTCTTTCAGTTTGTCTTCCGTTGATTCTAGCAGTTTGCCATCCGTGTTCAGCATGGTGTGAAAAGTCGTTCTCTTGGTAGTCGATGTAAACTCTTTTACCTTTTTATGTAAATTAAAAAAATCGTGCCTTTGTTGTAGTTCTTCTATTTCCACGCATTTTGTTTCCAGCCATTTCTCTTTTGCTTCGGTTATTTTTTTTCGAATTATTCTATTTAGTCTTTTGTATTCTCCGTCCTTGTCATTTTTTCCTTTGGATTCTCTTCGTTTGTTCATTAATTGTAAAATCTCTTCTGTCATCCATTCCTGTTTGTTATTTCTAGGTGTTACTTTTAGATGTTTTTCCGTTACATTGTTCATTTGTTCTTTAATAGTTTTCCACAGAACGTTTATGTCATCGTACTCGCCAATTCTATTGTGGTCGATATTTCCTAAATTTTTGTTTAATTCTTTATTTACTGTCTGATATATGGTGTCGTTTTTCAATAATTGGACGTCTAATAGTTGGTGTTGAGGTTTTTGCTTCTTTATTAGTTTCCATCTTGCGCGAACTTTTGCAACAACAGGATTATGATCGGAATTGATGTCAGTTCCAGGATATGTTTTTGCACTGATGATTGCATTGTGATATCTTTTGTTGACCAATATGTAATCTATTTGGTTACGGATTACTCTGTTTTCATTGTGTTGTGGTGAAGTCCAAGTGTACAATCTGCGAGGGTGTAAATTTTTCTTGGGAGTATATTTTTTACAATATTTATTTATTTTTTAAAATTTTCTTTTTTATCTATTTTTACAGTTTTCTTTTTTAAATAAAAATATACATTTTTTGTCGTTTCTTAATATTGTTTGATAATTTCTTATAATTGGAATGTTTTTTTTGTTTTAGTTACTTTTATTTATTTGTTTATTTTTTATTTGTTTTTTATTTATTATGTTTCGTATTAAGTTCGGTGACATTTTATTTAAATTTTCTGTTATAAACTATTGTTTTAAATTCTTAGAAAGATAGAGATATAATTGATGAGTATTCGACTGATGATGTAAAGCGAAGAAGAGAGGCTCTAATGATACAAAAGAGAATGCTAACGCAATGAAGACGGCAATAGCACAAAAAATATTAGTACTTAGGTGGCAACGGTGTTAATTGGTAAACAAGAAGAGCTACAGAATAGGAAATAAATAATAGTACTGAAGCTGATCACATAGAGGCAATTATTGAATGAAAAGGATATCAAAAATTAATGGGAAAACTGAAGAATCGCAACGTGGTAAGACATAACGGCACTAAAACAGAACTGATCTACTTCTTCTAGTTCCATCTCCACTAATGAAGGTTGGCTATAATCATTGCAAATTCGTCTCTATCTTCTGCTTTTCTTAAGAGCGTCTGTGATGTTTAACCCGGTCCAGTCGCGAATGTTTTTCAGCCAGGATATTTGTCGTCTAGCAGAACCCCTTTTTCCTTCGATTTTACCCTTCATAATCAGCTACAACAACTCGTACTGATCATTTCTAAGTATGTGCCCCAAATATGCTGTCTTTCGCCTTTTAATGGTGGTCAAAAGTTCTCTGTCTCTTCCCATTCTGTGCAACATTATTTCGTTCGTAATATGATCGGACCAAGGTATCTTCAAAATTCTCCTAAAAGGCCAAATCTCAAAAGCTTCCAGTTTTCTTAATAAGTCAACATTAATATTCCAGGCTTCGACACCATAAAGAAGAATAGAGTGGATATAACATTTTACCATCCGATATCGGATTTGCAGATTGAGTCTTTGGGTACTCAGAAATTTCGTCATCTTCAAAAAGGCTGCTCTTGATTTCTCTATTCTTGAACGAATCTCTGATTTCGGATTCAGATCTTCCGTAATCCAGACGTATTTCATTTTGTCCACTTGCTTAATATTTTTGTTTTTATCTGGATTCTTGTAATGACTTAATGATAACCATGGTTTTTGTTTTCTTTATGTTTATTGTTAAACCAAACTGTTCCCCAGTATCATAAATTGTGTTTAGTAACGTCTGCAGGACTGTCTCACTTTCAGCGATAATGACTGTATGGTCAGCATAACGGATGTTATTTATATTTTCACCATTTATCTTGATCTCTTCTGTACAGTTTTGAAATGCTTGCGTAAATAACTCTTCGGAATATATATTAAATAGTAATGGCGAAAGTACACAGACCTGTCTCACTTCTCTACTTATCTTTTGCGCATCCGTGCTATTTCCATCTGTTGCCACAACCTGTTGGTTCCAATAGAGATTTCTCACTATGTTAATGTCATTTTTGTCGAGTCCTTTTCTCTTTAGATATTCCATGAGAATGTTATGTTTACCTTTGTCGAAAGCTTTTTCATAGTCTATAAACGCAACGAAAAGATCTGTTTGTTGGTCCCGACATTTTTGGTCAAGAGTTGTAAAAATATACAAAGCTTCCACTGTTCCGAAGCCGTTACAAAAGCCAAACTGTCTATTACTTATATCCGCTTCGCACTTTCTGAATATCCTTGCATGTATAATCTTTAAAAATGTTTTTAATAAGTGTGACATTAAGCTGATTAATCTATTGTCATTACAGTGTTTGGGGTTCTTGGTTTTTTTGTAGCGTTAATTTCTTCATTTCTTGATTAATACAAGTTAAAGCCTCAGCACGGATTTTATTTATCTTGAGTAACTGAGTATTCACCTTAGAACTTTTGAATTTTATTATCTTTTTTACCCTTAGTTTCATTTTTGAGACAAGGAGGTTATGGTCTGGGGGGACATCTGCTCCAGGAAAAGTCTAAACACTTACAATGGAATTTCTAAATCTTAGATTGGTATCAGAACTGATCGAGTATACAAAAGGAGAATTAGCACAGCTACTATTTAAAATAATTAATACTGCATGGTATACGAAGGATAGGACCTGGCAACCATTATCCCGATAGAGAAGAAAGGTGACACATATGCGTATTCAAACTACAGCGGAATATCGCTTCTTGCGGTTGCTAACATAAGTTGAAATCCTGTTAGAGCAAAAAGCCACCAAACAAGTAGAAGATTTTATGTACGTAGGATCTACATTAAGTGCAAAAGGAGGAATATATCCTGAAATCGGATTCCGAATCCGACGAAACTATGTTACGCAATAAAGAGTTTTATCATAAAAAAAGAGGTTAGCTTAGAAGCCAAAAAGAGTTGATAGAGCTGTTAGTGAACCAGTTTTACTATATGCGAAAACATGGACCTTAAAAAAGCTGAATCGAAGTAAAATTTACGCCTGTGAGATGCGGCAACTTTTGTTAACAATTTGAATGACGATATAACAAATCCAGTTTAGGCATTTTATGACACCTTTCGTGATTTTACTAATAAATCCTTTTTAAAGGGTTTTTTAAATTTTTTAATTTTTTCATTTATTTTCTTTTATGTATAATATCTTTATTGAAACTTTTCTGCCACATCATAAGTTTTTTTATCGCTGACTCATATGGTACATTCAATTATATCCTTTTGCATATATCTTGCGTTAAAAACTGCAGACCTACTTGTTGAGCGAGGTTTACTTAAAAAAATAATTCATTCATTAAAGAAACGGTATTATATAAAAAATATCAATATAACGACTATTTTAGCATCAGATTTGTTTACAAACAGATCCAAAAACGGCATCACAATAAGATCTGTCTCAGGTAGCTCGAAAAAAATCTTGACTTGTCTGCTGGAGTGTCTGCGTTTGAGAATTTCCAAAAATAGCCACGAATACCATTTTTAACTACCGCGATTCCATAGTCATTCCTAACCTAATATGGCTTCATACCGTGGAAGGTTATCGCCCACTTTTTTGAATAGCAAATGACAAAAAGCCAAACCAAAGCAACTTTATTAGATTTTTTAATTGATTGTTGATAGCATGTTATTTAATTTGTTTATGTAAAAGAAACTGTAATTAATCTTTTTTATGTTGCATAAATTGTGTCCCTAGATGGATCGGAATCAATACGGAAAAAAATGTTATGTGATTAGTAGTTAATATCGCTTTTACATAAAACTTTCTTATGATAAAATCTTATTAAGGTGATTCTTCGACTTATATTGCTTGATGCTTAAAAGAAACAAAAAATTAGTAAATTCGGGTACAAGATGTAGAGGAAAAGTTATCGCTCTTCATATTAGTTTATTGTGACAATAAACTCCTTAAAAATACTAATGCCGAACACTATTTTGAACTTCCACTCAATATATTTATCACCTTGGCATGTGTTTCGGTATCAGTATCAATACTTTTCGAGGCTAAAAAGGAAAATTGATTTATGAACTTTATTGGCAATATTGATTTTTTCTACGCACCGTAAGTTGCGTGTTAGTATACACTAAAACATGACTATCGGTTTGCATTTAAATCAACCGTGGTAAGTTAAAATAAAACGACTTGTGACACGGTGAATAATGGCAGCGTGCTCGAGCATGTAACAAATTATTACATAGGCGGAGTCGAGACATTGTGACACAATGGGGCCACAGACAGATTACCAAAACAAAAAAGAGAGTTTTGCAAATCTTAGTTCTTAATGCCGGTAATTAAGATTTAGTCTAGTTAATTCAAACATTATTTGATTAAATTAAATGGCATGCTGGTTTGGCTTCAACATTTTCCTTGATTATAAATTAAACATTAAAACTTTATACTACTATATTTACTACTTTTATATCTCAATATATAAAATCTTGTTTTTCATGTAATACGTCCATAGAATCCGTACCATGCAATAAAGTATAAACATTATAACAGAAGGTGATGCTGTCTTAAAGGTTTTAAGTCGGTTCCTTGTGGTGTTGTTTTAGACTGTTAACAATCTCCTAAAAATTCAACAAAAATTATAGCCAAAATATCGATCCAAGCTCACAAGGGAATACCTAAAAATATGGATGGTGACAAATTCGCAACGAAAAAGTATCCCTGCCTTGCACCAAATCCTTTCCATTAGTTAACAAAAAGTCTTATTAGAGAAGTAATAAATATCTGGGGAAATAATGACTAAAATCTCATTGACATAGGAGGAGAGAGACAAGCAGAGGCAAGATTGGTAGACCTTACCTGTATACAGGTTTTTCAATAAAATGTGCACATACATACATACACACACAATACAGATAGTGTGGACTGACTTTTTAGATGACAAAGCAACTTTAAAATGTTTTTATACAAATTAAAGTTTCTAGAATGTATCTTCCAGGCAAACTCCAGGCAAGTAGCCAATTACACATTTTATTTTTAAATACAGAGATTACGATAAAGATACGGCCAATATTCAACTGCAGTGCCTAACAAATAAAATAAGTAGGTAAAGAAAATGATAAAATCAATGACAAAACCAAATACACAGTTATTTAATTGCATAGCATTACTAACTAACGTACCAATTTCTTTGTAAAGCATTTCCTAATTTGTAACTCACTTTTGGATGTACTTATGGATTTTATCTAATAATTTGGAATAATATAGACAAAAATATTTTTTTATCAATATTATCTCGTTTTCTTCCCTAATTTCCTGTTTGTATGTCTCCTGTTTAATTATTTATAAATGTTCTTACCTGATTTCATTAAAGACCTTTACAGTGTTCCTTAACTCTCTTCGATTTTCTGTTTTATATCTTCGGTTGATAAAATATATTTGCCTTAGTTCAGTCGTTAGTCTTTCTCTTCTCTTTCTTCCAATGGTAATGCTATATAAAGCCGTTTTAGAAATTCTTCTTCCTGTTATTATACACCCTATTCTGTTAATATACAACCTTATCATCATCTCATTGATCATCGAATGATGAAAAGTTTTGATTATTGGTCCTGTGTTCACAATGTTCCTAGTTTGTTCTTCTTCCTCCATCTTTCTTATTGTTTATTTTTTTCTATAATATTCTTTTATTTTACGCTTTCACCGCAATTACTAGCCGTCTTAATAATTCTCCTTTTTGTCATTATACACCCTATTCTGTCAGTATACAACTTAATCGTCTCATTGACTATTGAGTATTGAATGATGAAAAAAGTTGTGATTGTTGGTTCTTTGTTCTCATTCTTCCTGGTTTGTTCTTCTTTCTCGATATTTCTTAATAATTATTCTTTCCTGTATTTTTTTGGGTTTTAATCTTTTCAGCGGTCCCTCTTCACTTTTATTGAGTACTCACGTGTATTCGCATGCATGTGTATTACTTTGACTATACTTCGAATGATTCTACGTTTTAATTTATGGGTGAAAAGTAAGACTTTAATATAATTTTCGTGTGTTTACATATCTTTTACGTACAAAACTGGTACAGCTTGTGTCCGCCTTCATGAAAATACCAAGAAGTTTCGAATAGAACGTGGAATTAGACAGGGTGATACTATCTCCCTTAAATTGTTTACAGCTGTTATTGAATACATGTTCAAGAAAATGTAACGAGAGGATAACATGGGAATTAATATAAATGGGGAAGATCTAAACCACCTAAGATTTGCCGATGATATCGTTTTAATATCTGATACAGTTGATAAAGCTCCAAAAATGCTGCACACGCTCTATAAAGTGTCAAAAACAATTGGTCTTAAAATTAACACCTCAAGGACAAAATGTATGACTAACCTTGTAGTCAGCGGTAATTCTGATTGAGAAACATAGCATCGACCAAGTAATAGCTTACAAATATCTAGGGCATGAGATTCGCTTAGGCCGAAATACAAAGAAGGATAGGTCTCACATGGGCTGCCTTTGGTAGATTGAATGACATTTTCAAGTCTATTATCCCAGTTTGTTTAAAAAGAAAGGTTTTTTACCGGTTCTTACATATGGTGCAGAAACACTGACTCTGACAAAAAGAACCATAGATAAAATAAGAGTTACACAACGTGCTATGGAAAGATCAATATTAGGTATTACCACCAGAGATACCAAACTAGAGAAGTACCAAACCTAGAAATAAGAAGAAGAACAGGAGTCACAGATGCAGTTGAAAAAATAGCCATGGCTAAATGGGCTTGGGCCGGACATGTTGCCAGATTGATGGATGATAGATGGACCAGAAAGATTATGGAATGGCAACCAAGGTAAGAGGCATATCGAAGCAGAGGATGACCACCATGCAAGAAGCTCAAGATAGAAATAGGTGGAAAATTTTACGGGGTAGCCCTCGTTCAGCAGTGGACAAATATAGGCTAATTGATAATGATGATATATCTTTTAACATCTATTGATCGTTTTTTTTATCGTTTCTTTCCTTTTAATGGACGTTTTCTCCCAAAAGACATCCCATGTTTGTAAACTTATTGATATTATCAAATTGATATCTCATGCAATAGTTATCTTAAGCTTTCTGATTCTTTTCCAATGTAGGTACATACCAGTTAAGTTCGTATCATTCTCAATTCATTTGACAATCCATAGGACTTGCCTGTTTGTGGCCAGATACATTGTTTTCATTTTTTAGTAGATTCTATTATTTCACATAATTTGTTCAATTTACTTGTTTCTTAAAAATAATATTTGTTTATTAAATCTGTTATACATTTAAAATCTTTTTAAATTTTAGCGTTAAATTACAAATTGTCACTTCGAAATTAATAATATTTTTGCTTCATTATGGTTTACTGGCTAGAACTACTAGGTTATATATATATATATATATATATATATATATATATATATATATATATATATATATATATATCAGACTTCCCACATATTAGAATTTTGCGTATTAAAATGACTTATTTAAATTTATGTACTTGATTTCTTTTAACCCAAATTTCTTGTAGATGATTTTAAAAAAATATAAATTTAACTTTCCTCTTTTTTGGAAATTATTTATTTCATAAAGTCTGTTATAAATACATTTGGTTTTATTCGAAAGTCTCTAATTCATGTCTTTGTGTAAGTTTCTTGTTTCATTTTTTATTTTAGTTTAATTATTTTATACAACCTCTGTTCAGTCCATTAATTTCAAGTCTTTCAAATTTTCTTTACATGTTTTCAAATTCCCAATATTGCTGTACCATCCGATTATCGTCCGCCTTTTTATTCTCATTTTTTACATTTTACTTTAATACAATTACTAATTTATATATAAACAATAAAAAAAAATTAACTTTATTCCTACAGCAAAATGACGAACTCAAATGGTTTGGGCCCTAGAACTTGTGGTCTAACTAACACACACATATATTACCTTTAATATGTAATTCTTAAGAAACTTCGCTGGCACTACTACGACACTGCAGTACCGTAAGTACTATAACGAGTGATTTACTTAACAACTATCGCTAATTCGTGATTGTTGTATAGCGGCGCTAGTTAAATTCTAATTCGAAGTTGGATTTTACGAGATTCGTGAATAAAATGGAGGAGAATGGGTGTAGGGTCAATTAAAATGTAAATTTTTGGATAATTTTAAGTGACGTTTTTAATACCAGGTAGTCGTTCGGTTAATTGACTATTTTCAGGGCGCATAAAATTTAAATTACTGCTGTTATTACACCGAAGTAATCACAATGCAAATAACGTTCTGTGACGATACATTAAAATACAAATTATTGGATTTTTTACTGCTTGACCTGTACAGGTCATCACAATTTTTTTAGTGAAGTGCAAAAATATCATTATTTTAGGTTAATTTAGAATAAATCCCATCAATATATCTATCAATATTTCATCAGTTTACTGATGAAATACAACTTTTAAAAAATATACATTTTTTAAAATGCTATTTGTGAAATACCTATGACCTCTATTTTGAAAAATCAATTTTTTTATTCCTCCGGTCTTAAATATTCTTGAGATATTTGTTTTATTTGGTTTCCGGAATCCGCGTTCCAACCAACTCACTCGCTGTGTCCTAATTTTCTGTATTATTTTGGGTTGTCCGTAGATCACCATTCACAGGAGTACCTGTGACCAAATTTTCTTAAGATTGTTCGTAAACTAGATGTCACCTGGTCCATCTTAGCTTTTTTGACATGAAATGTCCAACAGAGCACAGCACTGATTCTACTTTTCAATAAGTGCTCACGTCCTTATTGTGGCTACAATGCACAACACTAACTAAGCCTTGCACAACTTCACACATTACAAAGGTCGGTCACAAGAACAGTTTAGTCCTCTTGAGTCTTCGCATCTGAGGTTGATTAACAAGAAGTTGAAGTACTTAATGGCCGGGATGCTTATGGAGCCTCTCTTCATGTCTCCTGGCGACTTTCTTAATTTCAGTTGGAATATATTCGACTTTAAGGTCTCTACGTAAATCGTTATTCCGAACATACTAAGAAGCACCTACAATATTCCTTAGTATTCGGTTATGAAGCGGTTCTAAATTTATATAATTGCTTTTTTGGTTCAGCCTAATTGTAGGTCATAGGCCTACAGCGGTTTCAATATCTGTTTGTAAATCAGTACTTTGTTCTGGACGGAAAGTTGAGAGTACCTACCTATCTGCCAATACATATTTTTGTATTTTATCTTCAAATGTTCAGTTTTCTTTTGGATATGCTCCTTTCATTTAAGTTTGACGTCCACATTTAAACCCAGGTATTTCACTGTTTTCTTATTAGGATTTATTTGGCGACACTAGACACATTTTCTGCATCCAGTAGTATGTTTCATAAACCCAGTCTTCTTATAAACTTTATTAGATAGTCTTTTATTCATTTATCTGTCTACTCTTTCACAATTTGTAACTGCTACATTTTCAAACCTGTATTCTTTTTCATTATTTCTTAGTCGTATCCATTTATTTTCTTCGGTTAATTTCCCTTACTCCAGTCGTAAGAGACGAAAATGCCACTGAACTTCTAAAAGTCATACGAACAAGCTAAATTTTGCCGAAAAGGTCAACTTTAGGATGCTAAAAAAGATATTAAAAAGTTTACCACTTGTACCCCCGAGCTTCCCCCTAAAACTCCCCTCGGAGGGAGGTAAAAACGGATAAAAATCGATTTACCAAGAATCTATACACCGTAGAAAAAAATGTTTGAAATAAAAAATGTAGCTGAGATAATTTTAAACAAAAATGTTAGTAAGCATTTTTTGTGTAGAATGAACCGTTCTCTTAGAAACAACGTTTAAAGCGACCGTCGATTTTACATGCCAATTACGCACGCGAAATCAAAGTTTATTAAAATTTGTATCAGCTCGATAGTACAAATTCGATATCTTTTGGTTCAAGTGACCTATTGACAAAAATCAAGATGCTAACGAGTTCAGCTTTCGTATGCAGTTTTTGTATTTTGTCGCAAATAAACTCAGATTTTATACAGGTGGTAAATAAATAAACGTGGCGCGATTTTTGCCATTTTTTATCATTCTCATGAGATCAATACAATATATCCCTTTGATTGAGTGGCCACTATGAAGTTTCGATTACTAGAGCCTAACCTTTAAAACATATAGCATGAAATTTTAGTTTTGAGTTTTGGCAACAAATGTGAGGCATTTGAAATATGCTCAAAAAACGCTGGATTTAAACTTTCACACTACAAACGATCTAAAACATTTAAAACTTTTTTTCGAATTACTCTAGTACGTTTTTCAAAAGAACAAAACTTCTTCAATAAACTACACCCAAAACACTCTTCTTAAATGCATTTTCCGGGACGTGTGAAAGTTTGTAATGTAAAACATTAAATTCTGCGTTTTTTATTCATATTTCAAATACCTCATGTTTGTTAACTCAAAATTGAAATTTCATGCCATAGGTTTTAAAGACTGATCTCTAAATATGGAAATTTAACTACAACTGGTCAATGAAAAACTACTGCCAAAAAAGGCAAATACAAGGGAATGCAGCGAATATCGTACGATAGCTTTGATGAGTCATGCTCTAAAACTGTTCCTGAAAATAATCCATAATAGGATCTATAGGAAATTAGACGTAGACATCAGTAACACTCAGATGGGATTCAGAAAAGGGCTGGGTACAAGGGAGGCTCTGTTTGCAATGAACGTTCTCTCACAGAGATGCTTAGACATGAACCAAGAAATTTACACCTGCTTTATTGATTTCGAAAAGGCCTTTGACAAAGTACAACATAAACCACTAAGACAAATTCTAATAAAGAAAAATATAGACAGCCGAGATATTCGAATTATATGCAACTTATATTGGAATCAAACAGCAAATGTGAAGGTTGAGGGTAGGCTAACAGAAGAAATTCAAATCCGTCGAGGAGTCCGGCAGGGATGCATCTTGTCGCCACTTTTGTTTAATCTGTATAGTGAAGCTATTTGTGAACAAGCACTCGAGGAAGAAGATCTTGGTCTGATAATAAATGGTGAGACGATCAACAATATAAGGTATGCTGACGATACGGTTCTCCTAACGGGAACGCTAGTAGAACTACAACATCTCGTTCAAAGTCTCAATATATACTGTAACAGTTACTGCTTGAAAATTAATTTGAAAAAAACTAAATTTATGGTAATCACGAAATCAAAGAACATCAGAGCTAATCTTGTAATAGACAATACAACGATTGAGCGTGTGTCCTGTTATAAATATCTAGGTGCTTGGATCACAGACGATACTGATCAAACAAAAGAGATTAGATGTAGAATAGAAATCGCTAGATCAGTCTTTAATAGAATGCGCAAACTCTTTTGCAATCGTGATATCAATATAAAGTTACGAATACGAATGCTGCGGTGTTATGTCTTTTCTACCCTGTTGTATGGAGTAGAGGCTTGGACACTAAAACAGTTGACCACAAAAAACATCGAAGCTTTCGAGATGTGGTGCTATAGGCGCATTCTCAGAATATCATGGATGGACCGCGTCACTAACACGCAAGTACTCCAAACTTTAGACAAAAGATGCGAAATTCTAAATGAGATAAAAACTAGAAAGATGGAATACTTGGGGCACATTGTGAGAGGTGAAAAGTACGAACTTTTAAGAAATATCATGCAGGGCAAAATTAAGGGCAAAAGAAGTGTGGGAAGAAGAAAAATATCGTGGCTTCGTAATCTACGTGAATGGTTCGGGTGTAGTTCGATTGAACTTTTTAGGCGCGCTGCTAACAAAGTCGCAGTGGCCATGATGATTTCCAATCTCCGCTAGGAGTGGCACGAGAAGAAGAAGAAGAAGGTCAATGAAAGTGATTAATTTTATTGATCTCACTAAAATCGTAAAAAATGGCAAACATAGCCTTTAAAACGCATAATTATTTTTGTCGATAGGACATTTGGATCAAAAGATATCGAATTTTTACCGTCCCGCTGATACAAATTTTATTGAACATTGATTTCGCGCGTAACTGACATGCTACACAAAAAATGTTTATAAACATTTTTGTTTAAAATTATCTCAGCTACATTTTTTATTTGAAACCTTTTTTTTCTACAGTGTACAGATTTTTGGCAAATCGATTTGTATACGTTTTTACCCCCCTGCGAGGAAGGTTTAAGGTTTTTTTTTGCATCTTTTTTTCGGTCCCAAAATTAATATTCTCTGCAAAATTCAGCTTGTTCGAATGATTTTTAGGGATAAACTCTCTGAAGAATGGACTACCTATTTCTATTTTTTAGTTTTTAGTTGGTTTTCACAACGCAAAACAAGACTGATAAAATTTTTTTATATTTAATTTATTTTTTGTTATTATAAAATTTCCATCAGTGGTTAAAATTTAATACGATAATAAAATGATAAAGGAACTCGGAACTTTTATAAACAATATGAGTTCTTGTAAATATACTTTTTTATTTCAAGTTCACATTGACCTAAGACAACAAGCAGAGAACATATCACCATAAACATCACTAAGCACTTGTAACTTTTATCTAAAAAAATCATATCAAAGTATTTCTTGTTCCAGAAACGGACCATGTGGGCGAAACCAGCAGAGAGAAATTCGACCATCGCCATGAACAGCAGTGGTACAGGTTGCACAGTACCATTAACTCACTGACGTAAGCTAGATCGCCGACAAAGACAAAACCTACACACATTTTGTTCGTATCAATGTCTAGGTCACTACGTAGTATCATATACAGGGTATATCAACGCAAAACACTTTTGATTGGATTATAAGAGGCTGTGAGTGGATATTAAAAATATAAGATATTCGAAATATCTCAAAATTCTTTAATGTTCATTTATTGTAAAATATTACTACTAATGTGGTAGTTTGGTGAAAAAATTAATAATACCGAACAAAAAATCAATACTACATATCTTATGTTTATAATCGATTTATTTATTTCTGATATTTTTACTTCTTGGTATGACTGTACGGTATAATTGTTAAATGTTTTTAATTTTTATGAAATTCCCTTTAATCATATTTTTTTATTAACCAACTTGTACATACTTTATACAATAATACTATGTATAACAACCATTTATTTAAAAATTTAAGAACTCACGATATCTACTTTTAATGTCGCCATATTAAATGTTTCTTCGTATTTGTAGTCATCTCATATTTAATGCCATCATTTATTCACGATGAGTTTAAACTCTCAGAAAAATATATTATCAACCGTTTACCAACTTCAATTATCTTTCTCCTTCCGTTTCATTTTTGTATAATTCATTTCAGTCTTAATAAGTAAATGGCTAAATCTCTTGTTATGGTATCTTCTTAGGCTGACGCAGGAACCGAATCAAACTTTTTTTGATTATTGTTCCCTAGAAAATTTTATTAATTTTTTCAGTTGTTGTTGAATAAGAATTGCTTTATTATCTAATTTTTTGCTACTTTATCTTCTTAGAGCAATGCAGTAATCTACCTAATCAAACCTTTTTTTATTATTGTTCCTCAGAGAAGTTTATTATTTTTTTTTTGCAATTATGTATCGTCGAATAGATATCAAATGTATTGGTGGTTGGGGATTTAATTTAAAACCCGTACGTCTATCATTTCCCAAGATTCTTGAGTATCGATAGAATAATTTACTATAAAAGAAAAAATTTCAAAAAAATATATTTTTTCATACTTATTATAGATTTGAATTGCAGAAATATTTAATAAAATATAAAAAAGTTGACTTTGTCAAAAGCTCATTCATGCCCTAAGTTCTATATTAAACTATAAACCAAATTAATTCTGGTTTGCTTTGAAGCTTAAATTTATTTGGAATGCAATTTCATTTTCGCCACAGAATGCATTTGTGTTATTTTCAGAATATACTTCAAGATTAATGTAAACAAAATATTTTAAAAAGCAGGTAAAACACTATTAAGGTATAGTCACAAAACGGTCTGTGTAGTTTTCTTCAGTAGATGAGGAAGTATCCTTAAATATAACACAAATTTGTAAAACGGTACGTAACGTTCAGTTAACTTTATGTATGATTCTTTTGTAATTTGTTTTCTGGTTTTTCTGTTATTTTTTTAAAGATAGGGACTATTATGGGTTACTATGCTTCCACAATATTGTCCCTCCATTATTTTACAGCTTGTCCTACTGATTACCATCACCTTCCTCCTTATTACTACTCGTAAATTATGTCATTGTATTCACCAGGTCTATGAACATATTGCTATGTATTTATATTTTATACTGTGTCCACATCTCAAATTCCAAATGTCCAAATTTCATGTATGCTGTTTTGATCAAATTAGTCCCCAAATTTCAATTGCCACGTTTTCCATTCCTAGAGATTTTCTGTTCAACACAGATTTTTTCAATATATAAATAGAGATATATATTTCAATACCTTACCGTAAAAGACTCTTATAACCTTCCTTCCAGAATCACTTTATTTAATTTTTCTTTTAAGGTCATTTCCACTAACTTAATAAGTTTCGTAGGTATTTTTAACAACTCCTTCGTTTCGTATAGTTTTTCTCTATTAATTGAGTCATATGCCTGCCTAAAGTCTATAAACGAAATAAATAAACTTAGATTTTGGTCATAGGTGTTGTGCAATATTTTTTTCATCGTAAAAATCTGATCAAAATTGTAGATCTGCCTGTCCTAAACCCTCCCTGATATTCGTCTATTATTTCGGATTCATATAGTGTTAGTCAGTTTCTTAATATTCACAAGGAAACTAAATTCCTGTAGCTGGCTGTATACCTTGTATCACAAAAAATTTATTAAAATCCTTTATAAAAGGTATATAATTAAAAAACCCAATCGGGCTATATCATAAAGACAAAACGTTTTCGGAATCCATATTCCATCATCAGTGTCTAGGTATAAATGTTTAAAGCCACTAAATATCTGGGTAAAAACCTGTTGTAGGTTAACATTAAGTTTACATTATTCGATCTTATATATTAAGATGTTAAAGTTACCAGTGGATTTGATAACATGGCAACGTTATCAAATCCTGGATTTCTATATGAAGTTGCTAGTCCTGAGACAAAGTGTCTACAAGGACTTGATGCTATCATCTACAATGCTGTTATTCACCTACAGGAATCAACAAAACACTTGGGTTACAAGAGAAGTGTTTAGTCAGCGGTTCCACCAAGAATTTGCCCAGAAGTAAAAAGTTTATAAATCTGTCAAAACTATCCGACACAAGTTTACCCGTATTTCATAATATAACAGACCACCAAAATGGACAAAACTTTAGATCACAGGATAAGCAGATCCCAAGCACGTTCTTGCCGCTAATCTCTCCACGTTTACTTCAGCTTATCGATCAAAATGTTATTCAGGGTATCTATCAATCATATTATTCTTTGAAATTTTCGAAAAAAAGCTTTTAAACAAAAACTATCAGTTGCAAAAAAACACAATTGAAAGATCATTTCGAAATAAGTTAAGTCACTTCTTGTTCTAAATGTGCCTATCTTCTAGAGATGTTGGCGACCACATTGACCCATCTTATTCTATTCACAGCAGCTCGAAATGAATCAGTTGATGTTAGACCAGTCCATTTCCTAAGATTGGCCAGCCAGGATATACGTTTACGCCCAGGGCCTCTCTTACGCTCAATCTTGCCCTGTAAAATCAACTGTAGAAGTCGGTATTTATCATTACGCATGATGTGGCCGAAGGAAGCCACATCATGCGTAAGTAATTTTCTGTTTTTTATGGTGTTAATAATTTCTTTGTCTTTTCTTAGCCTCTAGAGAATAGTTATGTTACTTGTGTGGTGTATATATGAGACCCTAAACATACGTCGGTAGCCCCACATTTCAAATGCCTCAAATCGTTTTATGGCATCTTCTGTAAGGCTCCAGCTTTCTACTCCATAGAGGAGGACACTAAAGACGTAACATCTAAGAATTCTTATGCGTATATTGATACTTAAAGATAAGTTGGAGAGAATCTTCCTAAGGCTGTTGAAACCTGAGTTTCTGGCTTTTTCAATACGAGTTTTTATTTCGTAGCTGTGATCCCAAGTATCCTTAATATTGCAGTCCAAAAAGCATATTTTTTTCACTCTTAACGGTGTATGGTTAATTGTAATTTGGGCGTTTATGCCGGTGTTCTTACTAATGATCATTATTTTTGTCTCCTTGCAATTTAGTTTTAGTCCCTATTTGTGACATGCTTCTACAACGTTATCCATCATCCTTTGGAGCCCCTGCGCACTATCTGCCAGCAACACTCTAATGTCATTTATAAGTTGGCCATTTACAGCTATCTCATCTTCTGATTCGTCCAAGGTCTCTCTAAAGATGTTTTCAGAGTATATGTTAAATAATGCCGGTCACAATATGCAACCCTGTCTAACTCCTTTTTTGACTGTGAAGATCTCGGACAGTTCATTTTCTAATCGTACTGTTGCTTTTTCTTGGAGATATAAATTTGAGATCAGTCTTATATCCTTATCATTCAGTTCTGATGTTTTTAGGATATCGATTAGTTTCCCATGTGGGACTTTATCAAATTCCTTATTGAAATCAATGAAACATGCATACACATCGCAGTTGACATCTCTGGCTCTCTGTATGAGAACTTGCAAACTAAAAAGTGATCTCCTCGTTCCGAATCCTGCTCTGAATCCTAATTGAACTTCACTCAGATGTTCTTCTAATTTGGTGTATATGCGCAAGTGAATGATTGTAAGGAGTACTTTAAGTACATGGCTCATCAAACTAATTAATCTATGTTCTTCACATTTTCTAGAGTTGGCTTTTTCAGGAAGTGGAATGAATATTGATAGTAGCCAGTCTTTTGGTAAGTAACCAATCTCGTAGATGTTGTTAAATAGCTTCAGAGCTATGATTTGGTGTGCCTTTAATAGCTTTAAAATTTCACCATGCACCTCATCAGGTCCTGGTGATTTCCCATCTTTAATCCGCTTAATGACCATAGTTACGTTAAGTCACTAGAAATACATATTATGTGATTATATAAAAAATGTTTACTACAGAATCCCTTACTAACCTAGTGTATGTACACATGAAATTATTTATTTTATTAATCTTAAGTTTTCTCTACAATCCAGTAGTCCAAAAAATTAACACATCACAACAGAAAATAATTGTTGCTTAAAAATAATAGTTGGTTGTTATACAATCAATTTGTAGCGTTGCTACCATCGTGATCCTATCCCAAGTTAACTTCATCTATTCTAACTTGGCTGCACCGTATTGATCCGTAAATACAAAAATTCAGTTGATTTTCATATTTTTATCTTTTTGTTATTTTTTTAAACTTCTTTCATCTTTTTGCGAGCTTGACCGAGATTCTTTTTAGCTTAGTTTATACCGTCTACTCGCAGTAACCTTCCATCTAATACATATATATATATATATATATATATATATATATATATATATATATATATATATATATATATATATATATATATAATAGTATATATTTATATCTAGTACGTCTTAGTTAAATGTGCCATATAATTTAAAATATAAAATAGATAAAAAAAAGCCTCTAATAGGACTACATAAACGATGCAGAATTTTGCATAGGGATATTTTGCATAGATATTTTGCTAAGCTGAAAAAAGGAAAGTTTACAGAGGAATTGTCAATGTAAACGGGTTCTAAATGGTCAAATAATAGGAAATATGTGTTTAGAAACTATTTTCATTTATATAACATTGGACAATAATATAATTCTAGTGTTAGTTTTTATTTTAATTCCATCAAGGTATTTTCACAACCACTAACAAAGTTTTATGGGAACGCCTTTTTTCACTTCGGCTAATACTACAGTCGTCACTGAAGCTCTAAAAATCATACAAACAAGCTGAATTTTACTGAGAATGTCAGTTTTGGGACCACAAAAGAGATGCAATAAAGTTTACCACTTCTACCTCTGTCCTTCCCCCTAACCCCCCCTCGTACTGGGAAAAAATTTCGATTTACCAAGAATGTGTACACCGTAAAAAAAAACGTTTCAAATAAAAGATGTAGACGAGATAATTTTGAACAAAAATATTTATTAGCACGTTTTGTGTAGAATGAACCGTTTTCTAAGATACAAAGCTTGAAGCGACTGACGCTTATGAATGTCAGTTACGCGCGCTAAGTCAATTTTAAACAAAACTTAAATTTAAATTTGTATCAACTCGACTAATCGACAAAAATCTACAATCGACTCGAATATACAATTTCTGTATGTTGCCGTAAATAAATTCAGTTTTTATACAGGTGTTAAATAAATAAAAATTTTTTTCTTCAAACGTCAAATAATGATGACATTACTTATCTAACTTGATCCTGCCAAAGTTTGATGTCTCCGCCGGCAGCAGTTTTTTTCCCATTTCTTGACGGCGGAGGGACAAATGTCATTAACAACAATTAAACATCATTTTTATTTCTAGTAATATTAAGTACAATTAGTTAATGAGGCATTTTCAAAATTGAAACCGTGCAAAAATGTTCCCGACTTTTGATACGCATTGGTAATTGTTGATGATACTGATGGTCGAGAACAACTTTCAGCAATCATTCCCGATGTTGGCGAATCATGAGGGTTTAAAATTTTTTAAGCATTATCGTTCTTATCGGACTTGGAGGGCCCCAAACGTGCTACTGCATCATTAGCCGCGGACTCAATTTCGTTTAGGTTTTCCATTTTCGCACTAAATTTGCGCTTGCGGTTGCAACAACAATAAGCTGTCTTTAATAATTGCAAACAACTGTCAAACAACTGTAACCAGGGAGACGCAAATCCCACCGACGACTTAATTATTTTAATTTCTAACATCTAGACGACTTTGATAGTTGTCACGTTAATTTCGAGTAAAAATAGCGTATGAATTGTACTATTTATGGTTGAAAATTGCTACGTTTGAAGAAAAAATAGTATACTTTATTCGGCAAAGAAGCGACTTTTCTCGACTTGCCCTCTATTACGCGCCTCACTTCGTTCGGCGCGTAATATCGGGCGCGTCAAGAAAAGTCATGCTTCTCCGCCTCATAAAGTAATATACTATTACGATTCTCATGGGATCAATAAAATTTATTACTTTTATCGACCGGTAACTATGGAATTTTCATAGATGGAGTCTAATTTTTGAAACCTTTAGCATAAAATCTTGGTTTTGAGTTTTAGCAAGAAATGTGCGACATTTGAAATCTGCGTTATTTAGGCATATTTCAAATTTCTCATATTTGTTGCCACAACTCAAATTCGAAATGTTTTAAAAACTAGGCTCTGATAATGAAAATTCCACTACGACCGGTCAATGAAATTGATATTATTATTGATCTCATGAGAATCGTAAAAATGGGAAAAATCGCGCAATGTTTATTTATTGAACAGATTATAGAAACTGACTATAATTGAGGCAAATACAAAGATTGCATACAAAAGTTGCACTCTTCACATTTAAAACACATTTTAATTTTTGTAGATAAGACACTCTGATCCAAATATATCGAATTTTTACCGTCGAGTCGATTCAAATTTTATTTAAAATTGATTTCGCGCGCGTAACTGACTTTTAACATCGCCGGTCGCTTCAACCGTTGTTTCTGAGAGAACACATTCTACGAAAAGAGTGCTTATAAATATTTTTATTAAAAATGATTTTAGTTACATGTTTTATTTAAATCAGTTTTTTCTACAGCGTACAGATTGTTGGCAAATCGATTTTTCCCCTGCGAGGGGAGATTAAGGGGGAAGCTGGAGGGTAGGAGTGGTAAGCTTTTTTGGATATTTTTTGGGATCCTTAAAATTAACATTTTCAGCAAAATTTAGTTTGTTCGTATGATTTTTAGAGGTCAATTCTCTGATAAATGGACTATACTACCTTTAATAAATAAAGATAAGACATAATAAGAAAAAAATATTAAGAAAAACTACAATCTTTCAGTCTAATTGGTAATATGTTTAATAAAACGTTAAAATTAAAAATTCAAATGGATTGCAATTGTACAAATTGTTCAGAACGAACGTTTTAGGCCTTATTAGACAATCTTCAGTAAACTTAGAAGGCAACTAAGTTTAACTAGTTTTAGATGACTGGTATCTTTTGATCAACACAGATGCGACTGTAGTTTTGTATTGTGTTTCGTGAGTAGTGTCCCCGAACAGTTGTTCTTTGAACAGTGTTCTTTGACAATATGTTGTTTCAATTTATATCTTTAAGCATTTAATACATATTTAAAAAAACATCTCCTGCTTGGTGATGAGGTTATTAACAATTTGAACAAATACCAATATATCAACATATACCAATTACACTGGAAGTTTTCACTTCAGTGTAGTTTTTTTAACTACTCTGGCATACAGGCAACCCCCTGGAACTTTCCTACTTTAAACATATATTTATTTAACATTCGAGAGGAAGAAAATGTAGTAGTACCGTATAAGTGTCCAGTCCAAGGTTTAATCTTTAGTGTCCTTTAGAGTCATTATTGGATAAAATGTGTTTGTAATTTGTTATATAAAATGTACATATATTAATATATAATGTAAAAAAAATTCTCAAGGGTGCCATCTTAAATTAAAATTAGTTTATATTTCTTAACGTCCCACTTTCTATTTTCTGTATATAATTAAACAATGCGAGAATTAAATGCCATATTAATAACTCAACGTAAGTTAATTGCTACATGAGCTAACCGTACTATAACTATCTTTATACTAAAACCGAGCAATGTAAAATACTGATAGATCTATTTGAACCTTTGTTTGAAAAGTCAAATTTCATTTTTTAAATTTTTTGAACTAAAATACTACTGAAAAAGTTAAAAGTGAAATTTAACTTGTTTAAATTGTTCCATTGTTCAAATAAATCCATCAGTATTTTAAATTGCCCGGTTTTAGTATAGTTTGTCTCAAAATATATCGTTTTGACTTTCCCGTCGTTAAAGGATTAGTGGTATTATCGCCATTATTATTAGACAAATACGTTTTAAATTTCTACCTGACCGCTCAGGGTTGAATCAGGTACGGCTATAATGTAATCAGTCATTAACAATCTCTACTTGCTACTGTGTGTATAGTATATCAGTGAAGATTGTTCGTAACAAATATGTTTCGTCCACGGAAAAATAATCGCTCGAGATCTACTAAACATAATCAAAAGCATTTGTCATTGGACGCAAAAAAATAGTTAAAAATGTGTGTCATACTTTAATAGATAGGGGCCTAATCAAACAAAATGTTGTGAAAAGAACATATTTACTTACAAAAACGTCGATATCGTCGACAAAGGCTATTGTAAGCGAAGAACCATTGACAGGACGAAAAAAAGTAGTAATTTTTAGTCTCATTATTTGGACAGTACTCAAGAGGATATTATAAGAAGATCAATAAGTTGTTCTTTACGAAAATCAGATAGTTCCTACGTTAGATAAATTAAATTGAAGTTATAGGAAGAAGAAACAAATATAGATACCACTCTTCATGTAGTCCTTTCTAAAATAAGTTTTAAACACTTGAAGAACTGAGTATCTCTCTGAAATTATAGGTTAGAAAACAAATCTATCATATATCTGGATAAAACATGGTTTGATACTTACGATATAGTATGTAAAAGAAGGTCGATTTTAGTAAAAAATGTCATAAGAAAGCATCTTTAAATACAGGAAAACGCATAACAATAATTCACGCCAGTTCGAAAGATATGTGGGTTGTAAACTGTTTGTTCTTATCTGCAAAGAGTATCAAAGACTTCAGCTTAGACTATCATGAAGATACCAGTGCAGAATTTTTTGAAAATCGGTTTCAAAATTCTCTTTTGAAAAATATTCCTGAAAGTAGTGTAATCGTCATGGATAACGCAAGCTACTACAGTCTAGAGCTACAAAAAGCGCCAAACAAGTACTAAAACTGATATGTATGGCTTTAAAATAATTAACATTTTTTAATAAAGACTCATAAATTTCAGTTTTAGTACTTGTTTGGCGCTTTTTGTAGCTCTAGACTGTAGTAGCTTGTGTTATTCATGACGATTACACTACTTTCAGGAATATTTTTCAAAAGAGAATTTTGAAACCGATTTTCAAAAAGTTCTGCACTGGTATCTTCATGATAGTCTAAGCTGAAGTCTTTGATATTCTTTGCAGATAAGAACAAACAGTTTAGAATCCACATATCTTTCGAACTGGCGTGAATTATTGTTATGCGTTTTCATGTATTTAAAGATGCTTTCGTATGACATTTTTTACTAAAATTGACCTTCTTTTACATACTATATCATGAGTATCAAACCATGTTTTATCCAGATATATGATAGATTTGTTTTCTAACCTATAATTTCAGAGAGATACTCAGTTCTTCGAGTGTTTAAAACTTATTTTAGAAAGGACTGTATGGAGAGTGGTATCTATATTTGTTTCTTCTTCCTATAACTTCAATTTAATTTATCTAACGTAGGAACTATCTGATTTTCGTAAAGAACAACTTATTGTTCGTCTTATAATAATATCTTATTGAGTACTGTCCAAATAATGAGACTAAAAATTACTACTTTTTTTCGTCCTGTCAATGGTTCTCCGCTTACAATAGCCCTTGTCGACGATATCGACGTTTTTGTAAGTAAATATGTTCTTTCCACAACATTTTGTTAGATTAAGCCCCTATCTATTAAAGTATGACACACATTTTTAACTATTTTTTTGCGTCCAATGACAAATACTTTTGATTATGTTTAGTAGATCTCGAGCGATTATTTTTCCGTGGACGAAACATTTTTTACGAAAAGAGATTTTTAATGACTGATTACATTAGCCGTACCTGATTCAACCCTGAGCTGTCAGGTAGAAATTTAAAACGTATTTGTCTATTAATAATGGCGATAATACCACTAATCCTTTAAGGACGGAAAAGTTAAAACGATATATTTTGAGACAAACAATATAAAGGTAGCTAGTAAGATCAACTCGTGTAGCAGGTAACTTTAATATTTTATTGAGTATTAGATACATTATATTTATAATACTCCCCTTTTCCTAGATAATATTGAGTCAATGGCCCTATTTTTTATTTCCGCTATAATCTTGTAATCCTAAGATTTTTGCTGTTTATCTGATCACTGTATATCATTTTTAATACTTACGAAATCTTCGTCCAAAATATATATTCCTTATATATTTTATTAGATAGTAGATTATATCTAATCTACTATCTTCATTGTTTTGTGTTACAACTAAGTATAATATTTCAATCTACATGGTTATTTGCCCTTTACTAAGTTAGTCCGTATTGTTATAAAGACCAGTGTTTTTCAAAAGTCCGAAACGTGGACCTTAAAGAAAGCGGATGAAAATAAACTAGACGCTTTTGAAATGTAGGTATACCGCCGCATGTTAGAATATCCTGGATTGATCATCGCACTAAAGTATCGATATTAGAACATATAGGAAATATTGCTTAAACAAATACAACAGAGATATTTGCAGTATTTTGGACACATTGCTAGAAGAACACGTACGATTGAAAAACTGATAGTCGAGGGTAGAGTTGAAGGAAAGAGACCTAGGGGAAGATTTCCAAGCTGTTGGGTAGATCAAACAAAAATATTGATTAACCAAGGGTTACATGAAGCCGAACAATTAGCCCAGGACAGGTAAGGATGGAGGAAAATCGTGAAAAAACTGTAAAGGCCTGATGGTGTCACTACATCCCAAAAGGGATTAGGACTGAGGAGGAGGTTTTTCAAATGCTTGTTCAATTTCGGATACTATATATAAGCTTTAAATTTTTGGTATTACAATCTTGTATCCTATTGTATAGCGTTCAATGAAAATTCTAGTTGACAGTTCTCAACCCACATAAATTATACACAAATAAACAGACTTACATTTTTGAGAACTATTGGCAACTAAAATTACCATGGCATGCTATACAATAGGAATCAAAATTATAATACAAAAATTTAAAACAGATGTCTCAATACATAAACAGATTTATGTATACTAAGTAGTTAAATAAACTCAAAGAACAATATAGTTCTTTCTAATATCGTGATAATATAGGGTGATTCATTTAAGAAAGTTGAAAAAGTTTTAAAGTCATGTTTTGAATCATCTTGTTTATTAAATATTACATGCACAATATGTGCAGTTTCAATAAAATTGACTATAATTATTACAAAAAATTATATTACAGCAAATATTTACAATTTCAATATAAAGATACAGGGTGTCAAATCGGAGACTATTTCAAAATATTGGTCATATCTCGTAACATACTCGGTATGAGGTAGCATAATCCTCATATTGAGATAATTCTCAAGAACTGTTCTATCGAAATCCGCAATAATATAAAGGGCAATTTATTTAAAAAATGAAAGTTTTAGTCAACTTTCGCTATATCCGGAACTGATAGGAAGCTCTAAATATTTTAGAACAACTGGACATATCCAAAAACCCCATATCCTAAATTTTCAGCTGTTGATTACGTCAAGTTTCTCTAAAACGTCTAACTATAACTCCCAAAGAATCACCCTCTAGGTATATTAGTTCTAACTTCTTCGTATTTTGCAATTATTATTTCTACGTTGAACATTATGTAGACATTATCTAATATATCCATTTTGTATGTTGTAATCCATTTTTTTACTCATCCATCAAAGCCTTCTGGTTTTCTTTACAGACATTTAATATTCATCCTTTTTTTAACTGTCCAACATTAAGTTCCGTAAAACATGCTGATCTTATGACGGTGTTATAGAATTCACTGAAATCGTTCTGACCGTATATCACACCACTTGCCTCTTTTCATTTCATCCATCCCTCTCTAACTCTACTGCATACATCTACATCTATTTTCCTACATGTATTGCTCTAGAATACTCAATAATTTATAATATTACTTACTTCACAATAATTTTACTATCCAAAATTATCCTGTTATTTAGAGGTAGTAAACCCCCTCTAAATACCTATCTTATGCTGTTTTATGCTGTGTTATGCTTACAAATTTCTGAACTGTGAAAATTAATATACGATCAGTATCAGAATAGACATTGTCCGATGCACATTCTCCAATTACGGATCTTCCATTTCCCTTCTCTAAATGCTTTGGAGCTCATTGATTTTCTTACTCCTTCCATCCATGTTTTCTTCGGTCTTCCTCTCTTCTGGCCTCTAGTAGGTGTCCATGCGAGTACTTATTTCGGGAGTCTACTGTTTTCTATTCGCTGTACATGTCCGTACAATATGAGCTGCTTCTGTTGTATGTCATCCATCAGTGTACTTTCTATTCCCATGCGTTTCCTTATATCTTCATTTCTTCTCCTCTCCCTTCTCGAAATCCTTATCGTTCGCCTTATTGCATTTGTGCCAAATAGCCCCATTGAAATAAGAATGTGTATTAACATTTTTGTTATATATTGGTTTGACACCTAATATGTTTGAATTCTTTTCTGCATGGAGATGTAAATGTAAATCCAATCTGATTCCGCAAATTAATTCAAAGTGACTGACTCCATTGTGTTTCAGGTAGGAATAGTAAAGTTATTATACTATCAAAATAAATATTTTAAAATCCTGTTACATAATTTGGAGTAAATGTATATTAGGGATTATTTAAGCAGAACTTACATTCAATGATTAATAAGATTTTAAAAAATAGTATATAGATTTCTTAATATTTTTGTCGATAAGTGAACTAACATTTTCGTTGTTTTACTAGGTAATCTGATAAATATCCTCCTTTGAAAAAAAATATATTTTTTCAGAAACTTGGTTAATTTTATTCGTTATATTTTCCTTTTAGTTTAATACAACGATTCCAGCCATTTTTCAACTTCATTATGCTGTCCGGTATTACGATTTTATAAGCTCTGTTTGTTTTGCCAATTATCTTCGGTCGAGCTAATTTTTTCATTTATCACATCAGGAACTCAACTTATGAATTTTTGCCATTGTCTTAACGCTTTTGTAAAACAGAGAATTAATTTTCTTGGAGAAACAATACTTTCTTAACTTTAATTTGTTCATTGCACAATAATATTGGCAATTGATAGTTATACCTTTTTCATATATAGTCAATTAAAATACTGCCTTTGCAATCCCAATCCCATCTCTTGGCCGCTTCGGAGCACTTGTGCCAGCTTGAGTCCACTGTCGTGGGTTTATTCTGTTCTCTAGTGCGTAGTGGTTTTACGTTTCATCAATAAGACGCAATATAAGTCAAAATTCCGACAGATTGCGCTTCGTAAGGTCCAAACACTGCTGGGAAGTGGTCACGCGATCATGTCAATGTTAAGCACCGATCGGTATGATAAGTTTTTCAAATTCAAAATAAATGTGTGAAAATAATGTGTGACAACCTTAGCTTGTAACTTCGATAAAATGTTACCTGGAACCTTTGAACGTCTCTGGAACTTTCAAAACTTATAAGTGGACATTTAAGATCGTTACTTTAAAAGGTATAAAGGGTATAAATACAGAATTGCAAAACTATACAATGCAGTAAAAGAGTTGCTCTCGTCAATAAAGTAGGGACCTCTGTATATAAATAGAAACTAGAAATTCCGCTTTCAAATTAGTAGCAAAAAACTCCTAACAGCTTCACAAAACTATTTTTCTTAGAGGGAAGCTAAAACCAAAGAATTAATGTGGTGATTGTCAATGTCGGGGGAAACTAACTGGAGCTTAATGAAGAAAAATAACATATCAATATAACCAGACAGCCACATAACATTTAAGACATTATATACCATACAAATTATTACTGTAACAACAATGAATTGTCACAATCACGACAATAAATTATCACAAAATAAAAGAAAAACATATTCGACTGTGTAGAGGAAGGATAGAAGCCATAGGAAAATCCAGGAATAGAAAATGGATAACTAACGAATAAAACGTAAAAGTATTTTTTATTTAAACGGCAGCGAGTAGATTTTTAATCAAATATGTACCTGATAAAGTTTGAAAATGGCAATAATTGTTTAATCTCATTTTTGCATTAACGTGAAAACAGAATACTCCAGACTACCTATTATATCTCTGCAAATTAAGTTAAATTTCCAGTTCCGCGCTCTAAACTAATTAGCAAATATGTAACAACTGTTATAGCAAATTATGAAGATAATTTGAATAGTTCGACCGAGTCAATATTAATTTGATTCCACCAACGACCATCAGATTGTTGATTTTAATTTCCCAAGGGAGGTAGAAACAGTTATTATTGGCTATGATATCGATGTTTAACTACACAATTTCATTAAGTAAAGGGATTACTGAACGTAAATAAGGAAAGTCAGACAAATGAAATAAAATCAATTTTTTTTATAGTATGTACCTTTGGAATTAGCTCCTTCTAAATTTAACTAAGAATATACATAATTAACGAAAGTGTATCATCACGAATATAAAAATATTAATCTGATTACCTTCAAAAATAGGAATTGACATTTTTAAGAATACAGTAACACCTCTATTAACCGAAATACTTTTAATGGCATTGCATTACTTTTTCTCTACAGTAAAATGCTGAGAAGAGCGTCACGGAAGTACCGTCACAAAACGAAATAGAAGTTCGCAGTCACAGTAAACAGTTGAAAGAGTACATTTACGCGACGAGGAAGTACATTATACAACATGTAAACTTTTTCAATTTTATTAAAATCTATAAAAAATAATAAAATTATTTTATTCAATTTTAAAAATATTATTTAAATTTTTTTAAAAATACAGAAAATGTATTATGAAACTTCGCGCTAGTCTACCGTTCCGCCTAATGTACCACTTTCTTTTTTTTTTATTTTCCAGGAATATTCGGATCTGATTAAAATTAGATGAATGAGTAATTTTGTTATTGTTGCTTAATCAAAATTTTCATGTCACTTTTTAGTGCCTCTGCGTATACTTACAGTTTTATCACAATTGCTACCAGATTTTTCGTATTTATTTTTTGCAACTTTTGCTTTTTTGCTGACTTTTTTCCTCATTTCTTTCGTTTATATTTTTAGTTCATTATTTTTTTTTCTTTAGCTGTCATATTTCTTATTTGTACTCTATATTTTTCTCTCTGATGACTTTTAATAATAGTAAACTAACTATGAAAATATTTGTTAAATTTTTTAACTTTATTAAATATATAGTACCTATCAAAATTCAAACATAAATATAATAAGTAAACAGAAATAACCAAACAAACGGAAATCCGGTATTAATGTTTTTGTTTACAATTTTCATAAAATATATCTGAATTATATTAAAATATTTAGCCCTATTAACCTCACACGAATAAAAATTTGGTCCACGCAGTGTTTACTCATAAGGTCCAAAACGTGCCATAAACTTTTAGTAGTTTTTTTTATTTTTATGGATTTATGTAACTTGTATCGTTAATAATAACTGATCTTTACCAAGATGGTTTAAGATTAATCTCTATCTCACTAATTAGCCTTCTTCGGTCCATCTTTGGACATAGGCCTCCCCAATCGTTTTCCATTCTTTTCTGTCTGTCGCTATAGTCATCCACCTAGAGCCCACATGCTTCTTGATATCATCTGCCCATCTCATTTGGGGCCTGCCTCTGCTTCGTTTATATTCCCACGGTCTCCAACTTATAAGAATTTTGTTCCATCGGTCTTCTTTTTGTCTTATATTGTGTCCTGCAAATCTCCATTTCAATTTTGCAACTTCTTATCTAACATCCCTCACTTTTGTTTTCTCTCTTATCTACTCGTTTCTCTTTTTATCCATTAATCTTATGTGCAACATTTGTCTTTCCATCGCTATTTGGGTTTTTATGATTTTGTCCATGTTTGCTTTTGTAAATGTCCACGTTTGGGAACCATAAGTGAGAACAGGGAGTACGCATTGATTGTATACTTTGGTCTTAAGAAGCTGTGGATATCTTTTGTTTTTAAGAATGTAGCTTAGTTTGCCAAATGCCGCCCATGCCAGTCTAACTCGTCTTTTTATCTCTGCTGTTTGGTTTTCTTTGTTAAGTTTTATAATTTGACTAAGATATATATAATCCTGAACTTGTTCTGCTTAGTTTGCCAAATGCCGCCCATGCCAGTCTAACTCGTCTTTTTATCTCTGCTGTTTGGTTTTCTTTGTTAAGTTTTATAATTTGACTAGGATATATATAATCCTGAACTTGTTCTATTTCATCTTGTCCGATCCTCATTGTGATGTCTTCATCTGTATTTGTTATGATTTTGGTCTTGCTGTAATTCATATTAAGGCCTGTCTTCTACGTCCAGTTCTTTCATCATTTCAAATAATTCTTCTTTTTTATCGGTTATCAATGCGATGTCATCGGCGTACCTTAGATGGTTCAAGCGTTGTCCATAAATTTTTATACCTTTTTCTTCTCATTCTAATCTTTTAAAAATGTCTTCCAGAGCCTGATTGAAAAGTTTCGGTGATATTGTGTCACCCTGTCTCACGCCTCTATTTATTTGTATTGATTTTGTTCCTTCATATACTTCAATTGTTGTTGTGGCTTCCTTATATATATTGGCTATTAGTTCCGTATATCTGTGGTCAATTCTGCTGGTAATCAAAGAACTTTTTACTGCCCAATGTTCGACTCTGTCGAAAGCCTTTTCGAAATCTATCAACGCTATATATAGAGGAATGTGGTATTCATTTGCTCGTTCTATAAGCATTTTCATACTTAGTAAATGGTCACTTATGCTGAATCCCTTTCTACAACCAGCTTGTTCTTTCGACTGGTATCCGTCGAATTTTGTCGTCAATCTATTGGCTAAATTTTTGTTATGAGTTTATAAATAAACTCCTTAAAATTAATAATTGTAACGAAAAAACTTTCAAGTATAATTTTGACTACTCAGAGAGTTTTGCTTAACTTATTATTGTTAAGCTTTCTAAAAATGACGAACTTGATCAATGATTTATGATATTATTGTTGTTGGGCTTTCTAACAATGAAAATTTTGGTGACTCCAGTTAAGTAATGGTATACTGGATAAAAGTAAAACTTGATGTTATGAAGGAAACTAAAATAAATACTGCTGAAGAACGTTATTTTAAAATTCTGGTTTAGCATCCAAAAGAAATTAGAACAAAATTTAGAACAATTTTTACTTGATGCGATAAGTCGAAATAAAATTTCGACTTGGATTTTTTCTGTTTTTTATTCTTCATATCGAAATTCATAGTTATAATAAAATTGGTACAATCAAATTTTCATATTTACTAAGTTTGCGTAGTTATAGTCAGACATTTATGGTATGGAGTAACACTAGAAACTGTAAAGCTCTACCTCTGCGTGAGAAATAGGTCACCAAGTTTTAATAACCAAAAAAGGACGCGTAAACTAATAGAAGAAACGTAAACATCGTAGAACAAATTAATTAATGTTACCATATATTTACTTTCGCAAAATATACACAAAAGAAATATTAAGTAGTAGGAATTAAACATATTTCCTTTTATATCGGTAGCTGAAGAAACAGCTTCTCAACTGAGATGAGGAGGACTGGTTCCAAACGTATTTAAAAATGAATTGTATATCGTCAACAACTAACGATTTATTTATTGCTTTATTATAAACAGAGAAAATATTTTTTTGTATAAACAATCTCTAAACTAGATAACAAACGAATTTGTCACGAAAATATTAATTTCTTCAAAACCAAGAATATACTAATTTCTTAAGTATTTTTAATAAATCTGTAGTCCAGGTTATGCCGGTAAAAATGGTAGAAAACCTCTGAATTTTTTTATATGTGTTCATTTGATGAAAATATTGACAATAGTTAAAAAATACCTCAAATATCGAAATCTACACTATGGCAAGATCCTATGGGTGTGGTTGCCACTCCAACTCAAAGCTGGAAAAAGTATATAAAAAACCATGGTAGTCGCTAAAATAGTGAATACGCGAAAAACCGTAAAAACATGTTTTCTGACGTGTAATTTGTGAACTTTCAGTCACGAATAACTCCAAAAATATTGACTTTCCAAAAAAACTCTAAAAACCATTTTTGTTTTAAAATGCACTATTCTAGCGAGTACCATGTTTTTTTTTATAAACTTTTTCCACCCTCTGGGGGTGGTGTTTATCCATGTGGAAAAACACACATTAGCATGGGGTAGATTTTAATATTTAAGCTATTTACTACCTATTGTCAAAATTTCAAACAAATCGATGCATATAAAAAGAATTCTGAACAGAAAACCGTCATATCCTGGACTAACTTCCTTATTCTTCAAGAGCCATCTCCGCGGCGGAGGTCGGCAATCATCATAGCTATTCGGACTTTTGAGACGGCTCCTCTGAAAGGTTCATTTGATGTACATCCGTACCACTCTCTCAGGTTGCGCAGCCATGACATTCTACGCCTTCCTATGCTTCTCTTTCCTTGGATCTTTCCCTGCATAATCAGTTGGAGCAAGGTGTATTTCTCTCCACGTGTTATATGTCCGAGAGATTCCAATTTTCTTGTTTGAATTGTATTTAAAATTTCTATTTCTTTATTCATCCTTCTCAGAACCTCTTTGTTTGTGACGTGTTCTGTCCACGATATTTTTAGAATTCTTCTATACAACCACAGCTCGAATGACTCTAGTTTTTTCATTAATGTCGCATTCAAGGTCCAAGATTCCGTTCCATAAAACAAAGTCGAAAAAACATAGCACCTCGTCAACCTAACTCTTAGTTCCAATTTTAAATACCTGGTATATAGCACTCTTCTCATTTTGTTGAAATTTGCTCTAACCTTTTCTATTCTGATTTTGATCTACTAAATGTAATCATTTGTGGATTTAATCATTGTTCCCAGATATCCATATTTGTCCACTTGTTCGACGTTGGTTCCGTTTGTTAAAAGATTCTCGCTATTTCTTTTAGTTTTTGATATTCTCATAAATCTCGTCTTCTTGACGATCACTTTTAGACAGTAATCTTTTCCATACTCCGCTATTCCGGTCACCAGTCTCTGAAGATCTACAATATTTTCGGCTAATATCACTATACTATAGCTTTTTCCAATATCGTCTATAAGATATACATATGTATATGTATAAAATATACGTATTTTGTATTCTTAAAATAGTATTCATCCGTTTCTTTCAACTCTCCAGAACTCATATTACACAATGGACGACAGAATTTAAAACTCTTTTCTATGTGTATTAGGCCCGGTCCTGTTACTAAAACACTTTTTATCTTGATCATCATCAAGCCATCGGTCGGCCAATATCAAAGTTGATTTCCCATTCAAATTTTTAATAAGAAATCTTTCTTCGATTAGTCTCTGATGTTTAACGAAGATATAGAAAATTTATAAATTACAAATTCGAATTTTCTATTCAGCATAAACAACCTGTATATTTAAGATTATACTTTATTTATGTAGAATGTCAAATAAGATAGCGAGGATAACAGTTCCTGATATGTGTGATTGACAAGACAGGTACTGCTGGCTACTAGTTTTTAAGGATTTCAATTACAAAGTATAAAAGAATGCTAAGATAGATTTTACTCTGGGAAAAAAGAACTAATAATCTTCTGCGACGGAATGGATGTGTATAACTAAAAGACAAATCAAGTAGGTAGTGATCAATTTACTACTAATTTAAACTTTGACTTATGTACAATTATTTCCAAATAGTACATAGTTCTGATTTTGTTATTTCAAATTCTAAAGCATTTATTCGTAATACATTAAGATCAATGTTGAGTAATGAGGTACTTTGCTATATAAGTTTATAAAAGTTTTTACTCTAATCATGTGAATTTTAATTTAGTCCGTTGTTATTTGACACGATTTTCGCAGTTTCATTGCAAAATATTTTTATCTTGCTTTGAGTTTTATAACAAAACCTTTTCTTCGTACTTAATAGCTACAAGTAAATTTGGTATTTTCTCGTAATTATGTACCCTTGGCTTAGAACTTGTTGGTGAACAACTAATACACGTATTTTACTGTATCGAATGGTTTTATTTTCAATATCTTCGAAGAAAATCTTAAATATTCTTTGTTTGAAAAGTTTTTGGTCGTTTTTTTTAGTATTGGTTATCTATTCGTTATGAAATATATCTGAAAAATTTGATTGAAAATATCGCATTCACAGATTGCTAATGATTAGATGCTAGTTATTGTATTAACAACAATATGTTTTATATATAATATCTATGATGCGGTCCATTACTTTACTTATCTAGTTAATATTAAATATTTACATTTACCAAATTTATATAAAACATACCCCAATATGAAGTGCAGTCTTTTAGTTTTTATTTAATAAGAAATTGTATCTTCGTGGCTATTCTAGGCATTATTCACATAAACATTCCTTTGTTTAATTTTCATGGAAATCGGAATAAAGTTTCCTTTTTTTCCTTAAGTTTCCATTAAAGCTGTTATTTTGCAAGCCAATAATTTACACCACAATAAAATATACAAAAGTACGTGTTTCCTTAATTTTTAAATAATACTATGTATGTTCTATGTATGTATTGTATTATCTTATTTATATATATATATATCAAAACGATAGTTCCTTAAAAAATTACTGCAACTTATCAAGAATGACAATGCTGAGATGCTTGCATATTGAACTTCCAAAATAATACTCAAATGCTCTCTAACGTTCATGACTAGACAAGTTCTGATTTTTTTCTTTCGTCTCTCTTCTTGTGCATCAAATACCGATCTGTCTTTTTTTCTAAATATTTATACAGATTGGGAACGCAACGAAGTGAACCTACAACATTTATCATATTTATCATGTAATTGAGTGATATTCTTTCAAATTTGACAAACAAAGATCATATTATTAGTATCAGCAGTAGTTATAATATTATTTCTGCTTTTCGAAACGATAATACCAGTAATGTTGAAAAGGCGAGGTAATCGTTTAGCAGTTTTGGAGGTTGAAAGATTTGGCATATTTAAGGTATTACTAAGATAACTATGTTAAGAATAAGGAACACTCTGATGAAATATTTTTTGAAGAAATCATGTTCATTTTTCAAGTCAGCTTTTCTCTTTAATTTGTTACTAGTACAATTATTAGCAGTAACTAACTAACCAATTTCGCAGTGACCTTGCTAAAGAGCAATGCCTAGGAGTAAGATAATATGTTTGGTTTTGGAAGATCTATCGGTTACATATTCAGATATATATATATATATATATATATATATATATATACATACATATATATATATATATATATATATATATATATAAATATATATACATATTCATATATATATATATATATATATATATATATATATATATATATATATATATATATATATATATATATATATATAATGGGAAAGAATTTAAGGTGGTTATGCACTTTGAACGGTAAAAAATGAGAAAATCGTATTTAAAACGATGTGGCCATAGTAGTAGGCGGGACCACCAATTCGTTTCCTAGCTACGTTTCTGTAGCGCAGCGTGGTTAAGTCATCAAAGTCAGAAAATCGTATGACGTTGTTCAAATTATTATATTTTATAGTACGGATGATCATACCTAAATATTCCATTGAACACGAAATTAACAAAGTATAATTAATTTTTTGTAAAGAAACAAAAGAAGACAAATAAACAAACAAATTATATAATTAAAAGAAAAAAAATTAAAGGAAAAATATTCACTATTCTGTTAATGAGATTTCAACTTCTTGCAGTTCATCATCAGCTTCTTAATAGTATAAATTGGTTGTATTCATAGTTTTAAGAATTGTTTTTAACCATTATTCACAGTGTAAAATTGACACAACCCTTTTGACGATAAGCTAATTGAGATGAATGCATAATGCCAAATAAAGTGCCTGTTACCAAGCGGTTCCAGCACTTCGTCTTCATTTAATTTACTTGTCTTCACTAATTGTCTTTCACAACTTGCATTTGAATGAGGTAAAATTAACACTGACAATGCAATCACCCAAATTAGCAAATAGAGGATTAGTGTCAAAATCTTTTATTTGACCTAATTTAAAATGGAATTCATCCAGATTTTCGAAATATAGTTGAATATTTTGGTATCGATCTTTTGCATTGTTTGTAGGTCTAGGATTACAAATTCGGGTCAATTTTGATATTAATAATAAATGACTTTGGCAGCTGTTACAGCTACTTTTATTTAGAAGGTGTATTTTGTCGACGACTGGATCTACAATTTCTTTTTTTACTTCCATACAAGCTGTAATCAAGAAATGCCTTCATCTTTCGTAAAAATCCTATTTAGTTCGTAAAAATTCATCGTCTAATTAATTCATATTTTGCGCTACCCGAAATGCTAGATCCATGTTGTTAATATTCACAACTTTTGTAATATCTTAAATATCCATTGTTCTAACAATATTTTGGCTCACATATTATGAATCCGTATAAGTAAGCAATAGATTTTTATACATTGTGATCATTTCGCTATGCAAATTCATGATGACTACTTGATCGCTTTTTGAAAATTTGTTTAATTCCACAAATTTTGGTAAGACCCATTGCAAAAATAGGCAAAAAAATTACAATTCATCCATTAATTTTAATTTTATTTTGCTTACGTTGCGTTAAATGTTGTAAGTTTAGCGTCCGAGAAATGTTTGTTTTCATTTCAACGTTTGTATGTTACACGAGGCTCTCGAGATAAAAACTTAGAGGATGATCATAGCATCAACTGATATTATCTTATATTTTACTATTATGGTTGTGTACTATCATCGTAGGTTGCGGACAACTTTAAAATCGTATCGTATAAAATAATAATTATCGTACACCTGGCAACGCAAGACGTTATTTTATACAGTGTTAAATTCGATCGGAAATATTCGGGTTTCCGATCTAGAGGAGACTAAGAGGAATTTATAATTTTGATCTCTCTTCATTAAGTGGACACATAATGCTAGTATCTTTCTTCATAGATCTCGCTAATTTTGTAATATTAACGATAAACTTTTTCCGTACCTGTGTATATATATATATATATATATATATATATATATATATAGATATATATATATATATACATATATATATACATATATATATACATATATATATATACATATATATATATATATATATATATATATATATATATATATATATATATATATATTTATATATGAATTTAGGGGCTAGAACAATTTTAGATCATACATCCAATTGTGAGTATATTACACAATATACAATCTTAGTTTATTATACGTATTTATATGTATACTTCTCTGAATGTAATATTTATTATATATATATATATATATATATATATATATATATATATAGTAAATAAAAAAGGATAGTGTTTAAGATTTTTTAATTATAAGATCAATTTTTTTCAGTGTAATATAAAATGTAGATCATTAATAAGCCTGTTTTTCAACATACATTAGTAGCGTTTTACATCATCCTTCAACTTTTTTAGGTTATAAATTTTTCTACAATTAGGCTGAAGTATAGCTTTAAATTTTATATAATGTATAAGATTTTGATCTGTATATGTTTTCATTTAATAAATTCTCTTTTTATCAACAACCAGTATCTACGTTATTTCGTTCCTTTTTTACTCGTATTATCATCGATGATGAGTTGCCAAGATTTAGATATGCATCTCTGAAAGACTGAACTGAAATTATAAATTACTTAATTTTGCAAGTAAATGTATTTATTTATTTCTTTGTTTTCTGGTTATATAGAATTCATGAGTTACAGAAAATGTGTTTTAAGCTTTAAGTAAAGATGATTAGGAATTAATATACAAGTGGCCTTCACAACTTAAAAACTGTGACATGTACTATTCTGATGAGCAGCTTAGCAAAGCCAATAAGAATACAGATTTAAGTCAAATAACCTTTACACAGCTAGGCACAAATAGTAAATAAAAGTACCAGATGAACAAATATTGTTGGAAACTCAGTTCAGGATTTGAACTACAGAAAAATCTAAATTAGGTAATTAATGCTTATTCTCAGATCATCCACCAATACAAATTATTTCTCCGATACGACTTTATTGTAGTGAAACATACAAGTTGACTGAATTGTTATTTAAAGCATAAAACATCGATGTTGATTACATCAACAAGCTGAAATATTATCATATAAAAATATGTTAACTTTACCTACGTAATAAATGCAATTTGTGATAGAGGCATTGGGTGTGAAGTTAAAAAAAAAGCATGAAAAGCAGAACAAAATCGAAACACCTGAAAAATGTACCATACAAGAACAAATACAGGACCATATGTAAACGATCTACAAAACCACGTCTGAAACAATATAGGTAGCCGAAAAAAATACACAAGAACGACACGTGTAAATCCTAATATCTATTAGGAAATTCTCACTTCTTCTCCTCCTAATTTGTTCTCATGTGGAGGAGAACAACACCCTTGTCAGAGCGTGGTGACACTAAAAATTGTTAGCTTGCTGTCACCATTGGCTGCGATACTATGCAATATCGACGGCTACATACATGGAATTTCCCGCAAGAGTCTACATTTGGTCTGCCCATCATGTTGGAGATCTTCATCTTGGTCTTCGGCGTTTTACTTTTCCTTTTACTACCAATAGCTCCATGGCCCCCGTTCTTCTAGCTATGTGGCCTAAGCAATTTACTGGGTTTACTTTTTTTAATAGCCTGTCTTTTATATCTTCCAGGATTGACAGGTTGGTTCTATGTTCTGTCCAGGATACCCCTATCGATTTTTTGGTAGTCCATTTTTCAACTGCGCGTGTAGCAATGGAAAAATAAGGCATTGGCCAACCTGAACTTAGTATTCATAGTGGTTTTAATGTTTGGTCTTTCCATATTTTAATTAATTTAGCTGTTGCGGTTCGGGCCATTGCAAGTCTACGCTTGATTTCTGAAGAGCAATCGCCATTGTTGGTTATCAGTTAGCCCAAGTATACAAATATGTCTACCACTTCGCCACTTAGTGTATGTGCGGTAGATTATTCTCCGCTCTGTCTACGATCATCATTTTTATTTTTCCGGTGTTGATGTGAAGTCCGAATTCTTCGCATATCTGGACTAGCCATTTGGTAATGGTAATCATTTAGGTTTAATTCGCTGCTGGTGTAAGTGTGTCATGTGCGTATCACAGGTTACTTAACTCTCCTGCCTCCTATAGTAATTCCTCCATACCATTCGTCTAGTACTTTTCTCATATATTCAGAATATATTTTATATAATAATGGTGATAGTATGCAGTCCTATCGAGCGTCTTTCTTTGTTTTGAACGCATCTGAATATAGTTTGTGTATTTTAACTTTGGCTGAGTTTTTATCAAACAGATTTCTTATTAGGTTAGGTTGTTAGGTACTTCTATATTTTCCATTATACTCCAGAAGGGATCCCATTTTACTGAATCGAAAGCCTTTGTGTATCTAAAAACAGAGCAGCATTAGTATGTTGTGTTGCCTCGCTTTTTCTATAATCTGCCTGGTGCTCAGTATCTGCTCCCGTGTTTCTTCTCTCGGTACGAATCCGGATTGTTCTTCGGCTATCTCTGGAGGTAGAAAGTTCTTAGCCATTCATTGATTATATGTAGCAGGAATTTACTTGCATAAGGAATAAGGGCAATAGCTCTGTAATTGCTGCCTACGGCTAGTGATTCTTTTTTTTTTCACCTAGGTCTACCCAATTCTCACTTAGGAATACAATAAAACACTAGGAAATAAACACATCGAGAGAAAAATAATTTTATGACGTGGTTACGAACACAACGTCTCAAATAGATAACTTCGGCAAAATAATCGCAAGACGAATAGGAAAATGTGTTGCGCAAAAACATTTAAACCTAATACAAAAAAGCTCTCAGGTACAAATGACTTCCAGCAGTCTAACTACCAAGAGTTCATAGGAAAGTCAGACAGTGCAAAACAGTAGTTATACCGATAATGATGAAGGTTATGGTTATGGTTATTGTTATGATAAGGATATGGTTCCGAAATTATTGTCGTGTTGAATTTCTATATTCTCTACTATATTTAATAAGAATAAACCACCATTTTAATTAATTACATTAAGCTTGACATTTCCATTTCCTCCTACAAAATTATTTTATATAAACGATTTCCAAGCGGACAATCGAAATATCAAATAACATGTATTTGAAAGAGAATTGTAGTTTATTAGTTTGTTATCTTTCAATTCGTGGAGAATTTATATATATATATATATATATATATATATATATATATATATATATATATATATATATATATATATATATATATATCTAAATATAGTATGTCGCAGTAAAGAAGTGAAAATTATTATGAATTTTAATAAGTACAGAAATAAGTATAGGCTCATTGTTCATCCGTGAACGAAAAGAAGAAACGAACATGACTGCATCGCCTTTAGCAATATATCCCGCGATTGGAGATAAAACGCCAAAAAGAGATATCGAGATTATAGCCTATAGCACCAAATCATTAAGTATCATTAGATTAGCATTTAAGTATTTTTTAAATTATTTAAAATAAGGTAAAATATTAATATTGACATAACATAAAGAAAAAGGAAATATTAACAAATACAAAAATAATCCTGACATAACTAGAAAAAAAATCGTTTCCACCATCAAATCAAAATTTCCAGTACCTTAGCATGCTAATTACTAAAAAGTACTCACCAAGACCTCTCGTAGCGAAGTTGCTCCTTAGCCCATAATCACTACACAGTCACAACACTATCACACGATTTGGGTTGACTTGCTAATTATTTACTCTTTTTATGTTCAAGTTTCGGTTTTCCCTTAATATGATTTTTGTGTAATTGTATAAATGTCTCTATTGTTTTTTACTTTTATTGCACTACTTTCTTTTGTATTTTAAAACAGCTTCGTGTGAGAAAATGCCAAAGATCTATAGTCATAGTATTGTTAAAGATGATTTCGTTGAATTGATCTGTCACAAATTCACGAAAACAATATCCAGAATACCACACCACCAAGTGAATTAAAACAATTTTTTATTATTTAATACATGATTAGATAGTAATCGTGTAAGTAAACGAAACAAAATAAAAATGTGTGTAAACGCAAAAATGTATAGTAGATGATTACACGGATATTCAGTTGCAATATAAAACAATGTAAAAACTTGGGTGTGTAATATTGATTTGTGAAAATTGACAGATGAAGGAAGAGCCGAAATGTTAGAATAGCCCTATTTGCAATGCTATACAGAAAGACAATTTGTTCACACAAGATTTAAGCAAGTCATACTGTTTCTTAGTAGATTTTATGCAATTTTTGACCCATGATGTAGTTATATCGTTATGTGCAAAACATAAGGTCATTTACTTATTCTTTTAAATACCCAGATTTGTCGTATTTAACTTTATAATATACTAATACAAGTAATTAATCAACCGTGAGAATAAGTTGACATTTAATTCTCATAATATATTTCGTTCCAATTATTTGCTTGTGTTTAGAAATTTTAATAGAATATAGACAAAACACAACATTATAGCCAAAAAGCTATGTTAATGTCAACAATAGCGCGGATATAAAAGGACAAAAAGCTTAAATTAAAAACATGTTGTTTATTATCACATTTACGGAATAAAAAAATATATGCGAAACATTCGCAAATAATGTCGAGACCGAGCCAAGCTATTAAGAGGTGGAGTACGTTTTTTACATGCCATCAGATTATATAATTAGTGTTATTTAGTTAATTCGGTTTTATGCAGTAAATTATTAGTTTGTAACTTATGATAGAAAAGGGAATTAATATATAACGTAAAACTAGATGAAAAAAATCTATGACTGAGTAAAAAAATTTAAATAAAAAATTAAAAATTTAAAAGCAAAAAACCTACTAGTTAATTCAATGTATGAATAACCATTGTATAAAAAATGTCAAACATATACGAGATGTAACATACAAAGGGATTTCACAATGCAATCCTAGATTTCACATTAACAATCCACTGGAAAAATGAGACAAATACCATACAATGAACAGCTGGATATAAAAATGCCTAAGATACTGAAATATTAGTTATTCTTAGAAATAGAACAGTGACAGAAAAGTTAATAAAAAAGAAATAAACATTTTAATCTTTTTTTATTTGTTTTATTTTGGATTAGCAAATATATATATATATATATATATATATATATATATATATATATATATATATATATATATATATATATATATATATATACATTCTTTGAAAGTTCCAAGAAACTTGACATAATATGAAAATTTAAGATGGATGGTTTTTAGATATGCCCAATAAAAAGTCTAAAATATTAAGTCTACTACCAGTTCCGGTTATAACAGAAGTTGACTTAAACGTATCTTATTTAACTTATTAAATCTTCTCTTAAATATACTGGTCTATATAATTATTATGTGTCTAATTTGACACACTGTATTTTTATAAATATTAGAATTGCGAACATTTTGATTGTTACAATTTTTTCAGTATTGTCTATTTTGATGAAACTTAAACATTTTGTAATTACAACAATATTTAATATATAAGTTGATTCAAAACGCGCTCTTAATAATTTCTTAACTAACTTAAATGTATCACCCCATATTTTATGACGTTATTAGAAAGAACTTTAACTGTTCTTTATGTTTCGTTAACTACTTCCTATACCTAAATCTAACATTTATTAAGTTATTTAGCTTTTAATTTATATACTAAATGTTTGTGTTATGATTTTGATTACTATTGAATAGCACGCCAGTTCACGTAAACAGATGAACAGGTTTACATTTTTGAGAACTGATGAGAACGGTCAACTAAAACTCAATAATAATGAAAATTTATAATACAAACCTTTAATCTGTAGAATTAAATAACTCAATAACTGTAAAATTTAGGTATAGGAAGTATTTAACGAAACGTAAAGACCAACTAAAGTTTTTTCCAATAACGTCATAACATATTGGGTGATCCATTTAAGAAATTTTTAAGCACGAGTTTTAAATCAGCTCGATAATTAAATATTATTTATCCACAAAATTTAAAAGTTTATTGAAAAAAGACAATACTAAAACAATGTGTACCAAACAAAATGTTTTAGTTTTAAAACTAAAAATCTTTAAGACTAAAAGTTTTAGTCAACTTCCAGTATAACTCTAACTAGTAGGAAGCTCTAAATATTCAAGATTAATTGGGCATATCTAAAAACCTCTTATCTTAAATTTTCAGATATTAATTAAGTCAAGTTTCTCTAAGACATCCAATTGGAACCAAAGAATCACCTTGTATGGAACGAAAGAGAGGGAGATGGAGAGAAAGAGACAGAGAAAAAGAGATAGAGAATTAGGGAAACGAGAATTGTTATAAAGAAAATTGAAGAACAGAAAAGTTAATTGGAAAGTATCTATCATTGTTAAAAAATAACTTAATATTGTATATTAAAATATTGCTTAATATCGGCAGTCAATACTGCAGCAAATAATTGATACCTTTAAACATAACTCATGTCAAACTTTTTAGCAAATGTCTTTTTGAATTTATTGGCCGAGCCTCTAATGGATCAGGAATGTAAAAAACGCAAACCAACAACATGGTCCCTTCCATATCAAAAATATCGTATATTAACAATGCATAAACTAAAATAAATAACAACCATAAACATCGATTCTAAATAAACATGCTTTCAATAAAATATCTAATACAGTAGTAGGTTCTAAGGTACACACTTTAATTTCGTGCACAGATTAATTTACATCGTGGGGCTAGTCATTTAAAACGGATGCTTTTTTGAGACTTTATTAACATGAAGTGTGATAAATACTTTGATGACACATTGATAAGTTATAAATGCCCATTATTTGAGTAGGTAAGTGTAAACTTGGTGGCAATTAAATTTTTTTACACAAATATAGGTTTTCTTTTTGCATATTGATTTTAATATGGATTTGAAATAAAAAAATACTTAAAAATGTCAAAGTTTAGGCATTCGCAAAAAGTTTCAAGCTACATTTTTCTGATGATTTTTACAATATTTGCTGGAAATTGTGATTTTAAACTTTATAACACCAAGGGAATATATATGATGTTATCCAGATCTAAATATGGGGTTTGGCTAAAATATAATGTATTAATAAAAATAAGTAATACAATTATATCGAATCCATTCTATTTCTCCTATAATATTGGGTATTAGAGCTATTCTATTTACCTGCCTCAATTAAGAACAGACCTGACCTATTATTCCCAATCATGAATTTAAACAAGTTTCGCCTAATATTTTACAAATCATTCAAATTTCTGGTGCACAAATATAAAGCTTAGACAATACTTGACCGTATTTATGACATATTGGGAACATAATGGTACAAATATGTAAATAGATCAGACGTCGAAGTATTTGGTAGTCTTTGAATATACAAATTCAAGTCCTATTTTAATTTTCAATTACTTTGATCTGTCATTTCTCAATATGTCTTAAATTATAAGTAATTTATATACGATTAAAAATCAATATGCTATTTTATTCTAAATATCCAATACAATTTTCAAGAAAACCACTTGCTGAAACTAGCCCATAGTTTGCTCTACATGTTTTTTTATTCATCTAGGATTTTATAATATATATCACATATTCATACATTTATCCAAAATTTCATAATGCAGGGATTGTTACAAATAGAAAGCATCCTAAAATAGCTTGACTAGCCTCACAACACTTCTCTAGATATACTTTATATAAAACCAGTTTTTTTAATAACTAAAAACTAAAAATACAGATACTACCATCTTGAACATTAACTTATACTAGTGGACTAGATGATAATAATTATGTCGACAACAAAATTTGATTTTGCAGCCGATTGTTAATAAATATTTTATTTAATTCATTAGTGAATTAAAAATTAACAAAGTTTGTTCAAAATGAAGATCGATATCGTTATCTAATGAGGAAAAAATTATTTAAAAGAAATTTCTTTAAAATAAATCTTTTAAAATAGTCTGCTATGCTGATGATGCGGTGATATTACCTGAAGATGAGAATAATCTAGAAAGACTATTATATATCCACAAGGAATCTACGTTCCTGTATTTGGATGTATACCATATATTAAAAAAATTATTAAAATCCTTTGTAAGAGGTATATATTTAAAAACCCAAACGGGCTGTGTTAGACAGAACGTTTTCGGAATACATCATTCCATCATCGGTGTCTAGGAGTACATTTAATGGCTACATTCATGTACTCCTAGACACCGATGATGGAATGATGTATTCCGAAAACGTTCTGTCTAACACAGCCCGTTTGGGTTTTTAAATATATACCTTTTACAAAGGATTTTAATAATTTTTTTACTATTATATAGTTTTGAAATAGTAGCAAAAAACTTAAGTATCATTATCTCTGTTCAGAAAACCCGACCCCTGAAAAGGGAAAAGCTGAGAAGTAAGAACAAGATCTCTGTTCATAAAATGCAGACTATGATAATATCAAGAGAACCCAGAGGGTGTAAAAGTTACCGTTTTATAAAAGTATCGAGCAAGACATGTCCGTTAAATATCTAGGCGGTAATATTACAATCAATAGAAATTTAAAATAGGAAATACAAACACAAACGATAACAGCGGCTAGGGAATCAGGATTTTCCAGGCCAACTTAGGCTCCGACTTAAAAAAAAAATATTGTCTTAAAATAAGAAGAAAAAAAAAATAGAATAAAAAGAAGATAGTCCTTTTTTCCCCATTTCAAATCGAGTATTTCCAGTAACCGATATAACATTTTTATAGGGCATATATTCAACATATTGGAACAGAAGTAACAGAAATATTAACCAAAAACATAATAAAGAATATTAGAACAGATAATGTAACTCTTCTCAGTTCCCCAAATAATAAAAAAAATAAATAATAATGAATTAAAATAAACGTTAGCGTTATATTAATTTTTAAGGAAACTGGTGTAAATTAGCAGTGAGGTGGGATTTTTGTTTGGCATTTCTGTTATTGGTCTATCCATGGCCAGAATCTACCAAAAACCGCAAAAAGAATCTCCTTGATAATATACGTTTGAAATGGGACAACAGCTAATCAAAAACATTTAATTACAGGAAAAACTTCGGAATAAAATTAGGAGTAGCTGCATATACGAGTAGTTGTTTACGCTTTATATATCCAAAATGCTTTTGAATAGTGAACCTTAAGACGAATTCCATGAACGGCTCGCCGCACAAATGCCTCGGTTCTAGATGAAATTAAACCCAATCGGAGTCTCTCTACTAGTGTTTATCCTAGAATTTTAAAGTTTTTGGGTCCTATTAATTCAGGTCATTACAAAATGGAGCGGATGGTTGTTCAAGGAAGCCTGAGAGTCAATGCCAACGCGGCATATCTCCACAGCGATCACAGCAAAACTTCTGATTTAAACTTGTGAAAAATTACTGCAACCTATAAACGTTATTTTCAATTAACGATGTCAGAAATCTTGACGGTTAGACTCACTTGGCCTCGGCCTTGGAGTCGTCTGATATGATGGAACTTTTAGAGCTGAAAGTCTTAAAAGGTGTAGTTATACTCTCAGTTGATATCAAATTATGATCTTGCTTATATTGTTAGTTGTGTGTTGTCTTAATGTCGTTTATAGGAGATGTGTCCCTGTTGGCCAACTTATTAATGTTGGCACATTCCTAGTACTAACTTCTTTGTTCAGTATTAGGTAGAAAGGAGTTACCAATAAGAATATAGCAGCACTAATGACTTAACAGCAGGTCAGAGACCCATCATCTATAATCGTTATAAACACAACATAGAACTAACAATATACATAGAAATATTAGAATTTGATACGACCCTCGGTTGATATTTACCACTGTCAGCTCTAATAGTGCAAACATGGCTCATGATTCCAAAACCGAGACCAAATTTCATTAAGATTTCTTTCACCACCAACTGAAAAATAACATTTATAAGTTACATAAAGTTTTCACAACTTTTCAGGATTAGTTTTCAGCATTTGGTTGAAAACAAATTCTGGAATGGAAATCGAAACGTCATAAAAATACAAAAAATGTAATTTTTATTAAACTTCGTTGCGGTTTAATCCCATGAATAAGATGATTATCCAATGTTGGCAATATAAATGATGGATGGGACAGGATAAAACCAACGGATAGTATAGATACACTGCATTTGATCGAATTGTCTTTACTGAGAAAATGAAGGAGAGAGCAATATCTTTTTTATATTGAAGTATTTTTTTAATATCTTTAATATCTAAATAAAAACATACATTCAAAATTTTAATATAAAAAACCAAAATTTGAACGTCAGATATTATATTAGAAAAGAAGAAATTGAAAGGAAAAAGAAAATGAACCTAATAGAAGGTTTAAGTTACGCTGGTACAGTAATGTACTGCACGGTGAATAAACAGAAGTCATATTCACACAAGCTGAAAATAAGAGCGAAAGTAGCACATTATCTAGGAGGATATGGATGTCCGATATTTACTCCCATTCAGTAGTACTAATATTACTATTATAGTTTTGACATATTCCTAAAATACATCAGCAGCAGATCAAGACTACCTTTAATAGCTTTTGTCATCAATAGATAACTAAATACTCAGAAGATATTAAATGTAATTTTTTCCTATGTGTACCCTTAAAATCTCGTTACTTACCTAGTCGTCCCTCAGGGACAGTTCATAATTTAAATCTTTCTTTATAAAACATTAATTAAGTAAAAAGTTTGTACACAAATTATTACTTGTTATAATACTCTAATGATATTTCATACTATTATTTACAAAAAGAAAAACAATAAGAAAAAATGTTGTAAATAGATATAATGTACGGCGCTAACTCGAAAGATATGGCCCCTGAATTATTTTGTAAAGTACTGTCATTTCAATTTTGAAGTCAAGCGAGTATTTGAAACAGTTTGCAATTTTATTCAGATTTATAAAAACACATATTATATGAATTAATGCAGTCATATAAAACATTATACATATATTATGTATGTATATTCATATAAGTACTGCCTAAGTTTCCCGCGGGATAAAGTAAATTTTGTTTAGTTCTTTCTAGTAACTCTGTATGTTTAATGTTTAATACTTTAATACTACTAGATAAAAACTTCTTTAATAGCAACCACAACAAGACCTTCAAATTAGGGATAGGCGTAAGTATGCCTATTACCTCTACTTTGTTTAGCATTGCCTACAGATGTGGAATGCGCAACCAAGCCTTTCAAAATCAGGATCGTCTTGATTTTTAGCGCGTGCAATTATCACCGCACGGGGAAGAACGACAGTGTATGGGCAACAAGTATCTGCATGTTTCATTTCCAATTAGTGCTGTACGACAGCTCTTGCATATTATTTATGTTGCTGAAGTATGCTATTATTATGCTGATATAATTGTCAAAAATTTTAAATCCTCATAGCCCCTTCCAGTTGCCAAAAATCTTAATGTTGCAGTTAGCCTTAATAACAGTTTCATGTGCCGGTATAGCCTGCCGCATTCCCGTGTCTTATTTTTGTATCAAAGGAGTTACTATATATAGTTCAAAATACGTATATTGATCCATTCTTAAGTAATTATGCCAATCTGACGGATCAAGTCGCAATTCTTCAAGTCAACTAACATCAGAGTACGTAGCTTGCTTTTGTAACCAAGCCGTTGTCCATTGCGACCTTGGTTTTATTTTAATACGACACCTTTCTTTAACACAAACACACGCTAGTGACATTAATAAAAGATCGTCTTTTGACGTCATGTTCACTTTAACCGTACTTCTAAACTGAAAGCAAAAGTACTGGTGTATGTCCGCCTGAAGTGTACGGGTTTACCTTACTGCAAACATGCACAGACTTAATTGCGCATTCTTCCTTCTTGGTGGAAGGGGACCTTAATAATATGGCATTTTTTTCAGGGAGATCCTTTCGGACAGGTTTTGCGCTATTTGCATCTTTAACCCTGTTTCAAGTAGCTAGCGTCGATGCACACACTAGCCCAGGGGGAACTTAACGTGCCCGAAGGCTTATCGAGTCCCCCGAAGTACGGTGAACGGCCCATATCATTTTTGAAATAAAAATGTCGTTGTTGGTGCTGAGATTCGAACTCGTGCGCTCTGACTACGCTGTATCTTGCCGCTGAGCTACGACCGTCTAAATCTTCGACGGTTGGAATGATGAGAGTCACTTCCATACAGTACAATACATATTGTACTGTATTACATACATGTACACATATACACATATATACATACATATAGACATACTATATGTATTATACAAATATACTTCAAGAATATATAACCTCTCTTTTTTATATTATTGTGTTAAAATTTTCGGTATCTTGTTATAGCAGACTCCGATATTTAAAAGTCAAATTCACAGCCTCACCCAATTACTTGTTTTCTGGGCCTCAATATTTTATGAAAACGTAACTGACTTAAAGTTAGGGCGAATTCATTGGCATATAATAATCTCCAGAATCTAACCTATTTAAGTAAAACTTAAGATAAACTTTTGGGTAAGCTTTGAATTGATACTATAAAAGTGATCTTAACGTACCAGAGGTATTATTTTTCAAAAAAATTTAGCTGCTATTAAAAGTAGATGTTTAAAATTAGAAAGTGCATTGCGTCTGTGTAAAGACCTCTACAATAGCAGAAGCTTTTCTTGACACTTAAAACTCTGTCACTACAATGCAGTGATTAAAATATAGAAGACAGAACATTACAAAAAAAGATAGCAACATTTTGAGAAAAATCTTAGGACCAATCAAAGAAAACGAAAAATTCCGAAGACAAAATTATGAGTTTTATGAACACTTGAAAGATTGTTAAAAACATGAGAAAACGGAGAATCGCCCATCGCATTTACTTTTCAATCTCAAGATCATCATCTTGTTCAAAATGGGAAAGCGAGTTTAATAAAGATTTGTAACAAACGGAAATTTCACCTAATGACCTCCAAGATCAAGGACTCAGAGATAAGGTGAAGTCTAAAAAAACCTTATCCCTCCCACTATACCAACTTGTCGCCCTGCTAGCAAGTGGTCACAAGAAAGAGGAAATTCCACATCCACACATCCTGCCGCCAAATCTTAATAATGAAAGGGCATCATTTAAAGAGAAATATTTAACAGATTCGTAGGCCACTGGAGTCCGTTGATTATAATTTAAAAATACAGAACTACTCAAATATTGTGATACAACCGATCGAACTTACTCAAGCGGTTAATGATAACGGACGTTACTAGCCGAAAATATATCAAAAGATTTAATCTCGACTTGAACATTAACCATGTTCAGATTGAATTAGTATCAATTAGACTTGTTTAGATATCGTGATTTTTAAATTTAGCCTCATTCATCTTCGATCTATGCACTAGAAGGGTATTTGATTTAAAAATTAGAGAAGCGGAATAGTACGGCAATTGATATGAATGGGCTTTTAAAGAAATTTGAATTGTATTGTTACAAAAATAATTCAAATTTATAGTTCGATATTTTTCAGTTTGTGAATGATGAAGTTGTTTTACTTTACTATATGTGCTGCATATAAATAATTGGCTATATCCAGACTTAGACAGCTAATGGAGGTTGTAAAAGACTAAGTACGTCAACATTGGTCACTACAAAACCATAATTTGCGCTAGACACGATCTACATGAAACTCTCCACTATGACGAATGATGATTGGAAAACAAATTCCAGTATTAATAGCTACTTATTACATGTAGCTGGGACATCAAGTGTCCCTTGTTTCAATCAATACCTTGTTTTCATTAGGTCTTTAGATAACGTTAAGATTTAATTAATATCTTAGATTGACATTTTTAATCCAAGAAGTATAATTTGCAATTTTGGGTGTGGCATATTTGATTCATTTCCTAGATTCCTAGAGTTTAAATAAAAAACCTACAAAGATGCCAATATATGGTCTAGAATAACTGAGATAAAAGACACTTTACAAATTATATACCGAATCTAATCTACAAATAGGTTAATTGTCTAAATGTTATTACTTTTGAGGTGCGTGCCTGGGACGACTTTATTGGAGGATCTTCTTCTTCTTAGAGTGCCATATCCCTACGGAACGTCGGCGACTACCATGCTTATAATATTGTTATACTGATCTCGGTCTTGCGCTACGTGTAGCAATTGATCTGCTGTCAAACCTGTCCACTGCCGCAAATTCCTCAACCAAGAGAGTTTCTTCAGTCCTATCCATTTTTTTCCTGAGAATTAGCCGAAGGAACTCATATCTTGGTCCTCTGATTATATGTCCAAGATATTCTAGTTTACGCCTCTTAATAATATTTAATAGAGTTCGTTGATGTCCCATTCTTCGAAGAACTTCTTCGTTTCTGGTTCTGCTAGTCCATGGACTTTTTAGTATCCTTCGATACAACCACATCTCAAACGCCTCGATTTTATTCATGATATCGGCGTTTAAAGTCCAAGTTTCACATCCATACAAAAGTACAGACCACACGTAACATCTTGTAAACTTTTCACGGATTTCCAAATTTAATGAGTTATTGGATAATAGAGGCTTGAATTTTTGAAATGAGTTTCTTGCCTGTTCAATTATACATCGAATTTCGAAGGATGGATCCAGATTTTGGGTAATCCAACATCCAAGGTATTTGAATCTCTGAACTCTCTGCAGCGGTTGTTGGTTTAATATCAGTTGGGTTGCGCCGATATCCACTTTACTGGTCACCATGTATTTAGTTTTATCGATATTTATCGACAGTCCCCAATTTGTGCATTCCATGTCAACTCTTTTGATTAGCTCCTGCAGATCGTCGATGTTTTCAGCTAGAATCACAGTATCGTCGGCGTACCGTATATTGTTAATTATTTCTCCTCCTATGATAATTCCTTGTTGATCTTTTAAAGCTTCCCTAAATAGATTCTCAGAATACACGTTAAAGAGGGTGGGAGACAGTACACAGACCTGTCTTACGCCTCGTTCAATACTGATTGGCTTTGATTCTCTGTTGTTGGTATTAATAATGGCTGTTTGGTTCCAGTAAAGTCTGGCAATAAGTTTGATGTCTTTCTCATCTAGTTGGATGCTCTGCAAGGCGGTAATTAGTCTGGTATGCTGAACGCGATCAAATGCCTTTTCAAAATCAATGAAGCACATATATACGGGTTTTCTTACCTCCCAACATCGTTGAAGGAGTGTTTGCATAGAAAATAGTGCTTCTCTAGTTCCAAGGCATCTCCGGAACCCCAACTGTTCTTGACTAATTATTTCTTTCCACTTGTTGTTAATTCGATTTAGAAGAATATGCAACAGTATTTTAACGGCATGGCTCATTAAACTAATGAGTCTACAATCACTACATTTCTTAACGTTTGGTTTCTTAGGTAGAGGAATAAAGATCGATTTTAACCAGTCCGATGGAATTTCACTGGTATCATATATTTGATTGAAAAGTACAGTGAGTTCTTTTATATTGTCATTTGAGAGTAATTTTAGCCATTCGCTGTATATTTGATCTGGTCCACTGGCTTAGTTGTTTTTGGCTTGGTGTATGGCTTTTTCCACTTCAGCTTTTAAGATTGATGGTCCTGTATTTGCACTTAAGTTAGGTAGTGATCCTCGATCATCCTTAAATAATGCTTTAATGTAGTTTTCCCATTCCTCCATTACTTCGTCTTCTAGGGATAGTGCATGGACCTTCATTATTCGTTAATGTTATGGGCGTATTTCTTTTGTGTACTGTAACTTCTTTTATTTTCTTATGTGTATTAAATTCGTCATGTTTTCGTTGCAATTGTTCTAGTTCCTCACATTTTGCTCGCATCCATAACTCTTTGGCTTCCCTGATTTTTCTTCGAATCAGATTATGCTTTCGTTTATACTCTGAGTTATTTCTATTTTTAAGCTGTCTTCTTTCGTCCATCATTTCGATTATTTCATCTTTCATCCACGCTTGCTTTTTATAATGGGTGACAGTTCCACTTTGCGTTGCTGTATCGATGATACCAGTCTTTATGTTATCCTATCTTTCTTCGACTGTTGGTACATTGTATACTTGTGTGATTGGAGGATAGTTCATTCGATTACGTGAAATTAACCTTAACTTAAAAATACTCGACAGAAAAATCATAGAAATCAGAAATCATGTGATTAAACCAGAAAAAGGTCACATGATACTATCCCGACATGGTAAGTAAAAACATATTGACAATATCATTTGAAAGCCATTTACTTTAAAATGCATAATATATATGTGAATTGTTAATATGAATGAGGCAGACAAAACTAAATTATTAGAAGAATATTTTTTGTTATGAAGTAACAAAACAAAATAATTTGTTTAAATTGTATTTTGAGAACGATTTTTAAATTACAAATCTAAACGTCAAAGTAAACGTATTTTCAACTGAAATTATGGTTAATTCCCAATAAAGATTGCAAATAATATTAAAATGAAGAATGAAGAAAATAGCTTCAGAACAGGTTTGTATTCCTTTTTAAATATAATTACTCTCATAGAATTATAAACCTTGTATTATAATGTATGTAAAAAATTTATTATTATCGTTAATGTCCTCGTCGTTTTGCAATATTTAACGTATTGCCATATGTATTTTTAAATCGGAACTCCAAAACTAAAATTTCCATTTAGAAGATGTAATATTAGCTTTTCGCCAATTCCTTGCATATGGATGTTTGATGTAATGGAGACGCAATCATCGGAATTAGACAGTCGCCGGACAAGTGGGAACATTGACCTACAATTTCAACGAACTCCAACGCAAAGATGAAATTTCGAGCCTCCCACATCCGACTTTTACCTGACCAATCGGATTTTGTGAAGGTCTTGATCTAGTAGGCTGTAATTGCACGGTTAACAAGATCTAACATTGAAAAATTATTAAATTTAAAGTAATAGGGGGCCGGACCGGGGTCTCGATTGTATCTTTTTTATTTGCTTGTGCAGGTTGAAAATATCGCTGAATATAATATGCGTGTATCGAGAGTCAGATGGATTGTTTGTTATTAACAATTGAGAATCAAAGAAATCCGAATGGAATTTTAGAAAGCTTGCTACCGCATTTATTTATACAACTGAAGAAAAATTGTCTTCGACTGATTTGTGCATTTTAACAAGAGCGTAACTAAATGAATGAACGTATATTTATTCGAGTGAAATAACCTTAGACGAAAAAAAAATACAGAAAACTGCAGATTAATAAAAAAACTTTACAATTTAACAGTGATTAATGTGAAAAATGTATGAACATCGTATTTATACTTTCACACAAAGACAGGGAGTTTTAATACCGTTTCTACAAGATTTCAAGGTTTGTATTACAAATTTTGATCATATTTCAGTATATATATATATATATATATATATATATATATATATATATATATATATATATATATATATATATATATATATATATATATATATATATAAATCACCTAGACACAAACCTAAAAATATCTAGTAGAAACAGTTAAAACGAACTAAAATTATTTTTAAAACAATAGGAAATCAAGAGTTTATTTTATAATTTGTGGTTTATTCAAAAACGAAATAAATAATAAAAAAAATATATAAGTCAAAGAGGTTTAAAAACTATCTTTAAATATTGCTTAAATAAACTTCTGGAATGACAAAGATACTCTTGAAACACAAAAATCGGCTTATAGCAATGTGTATATTAAAATATCCACTGTTACCTAACTCTTGTAACTTGTTAAGAGAAACAACAGTACTTTTTCTTATAAAAAACTTACTCAAAATTGACGTTTATTTAAATTCTAGAGATCACTGTATCTATTCCCATTATTGTACGTGATATACGCTGCAGAGACTGTAAACATCGCATAGTTTTATATTTAAATTATTTGAGCGACAATTATTAACGATCTATTTTTGCTAGTAAACGTACTAGAAACAAAAATACTCGACCAAAAAAACGTAATGCGACATCCTTTATACAAAAACCATGTCCCACTTCTTTTACAGCTTGCTTTGTTGCCAAATAACTCGTCAGATGCCGTGGTGCCACCCTCAATCAAATGCTAATAGACATATTAATTCAAAATACACCCACGATATACGTGGGTCGATGTAGGTTACTCAGTATGGATGCATAAAAGTCATATTACTTCATATATGTACGTAATTTGAGAAAAACTTGAATGAATTACCATATATGAAGCTGACTGTGATAGGTATACACATTATGTGTGGGTTGGTACAAAAGGTTTAAAAATCAAAGGAACAGTAGGAATCGTGTTTCTGGGTATACTTTTATCATATCTGGATTGTTTGGTGCCCAAAGTTAAATGGTACATAATTTTAATAGCACACATTTTAGTTGTCTTATTTGTTGTCTAATTTGATGTAAAAGTTTAACACCATGTTTTTTTTAAATAGTTGAATGTGCTCCAACAGACGTTGCAGTGTAAACTAATGTATAAAAATATACTTCATAAAAGATTTCAAATTACTATCTATACGGGGTGTCCCAAGAAATAAAAGCTAAAAATGTTTAAAAATAGGATCAAGTAATCTTCCTTGACTTTATTAATTTTTAGTTGAATTTCAATAATATTCCAATATATTTAAGAGTTTTTCTTTTTAAAATGCAGGTTGAAGATAAATTATAATGAAAAATATTTGCTAATATTAAATATTATATATCTTAATACATAAACTATTTTTGACTAAAAGGATAACTTTATAATTAGTAATAAACAATATCAATGAATTTAGTTATTTGCAACTTGCTCTAGTATGAGGTAGTAACTTAATATAAAAATATAATGCAGATTGATTTACACTTGAATTATAATTTGTATGAATTTTATTGAAATAAAAATTATAAATTAATACAGATTATATATATATATATATATATATATATATATATTATATATATATATATATATATATATATATATATATATATTATATATATATATATATATATATATATATATATAAATTAAAAAAGTGTATTATAAAATAAATTTAAAATCTACATATACCTGTATATTCGTAATAGAGAAAGCTACTGAAAGCAAATAATATATTGATAATGAAAATAGACTATGTAAAGGAATGAAACGATATATCGTCTATAAAAATTACTATCTGAATGCTTTAAACAAAATGACAACAATTATATACTCTATTTTCTGTAACACACCGTATAATATAAGAGTTTTAAATAGTCCTTAAACGCGTGAGTCTTTTCTCAAAATATACAAATTCGAATTTTGCTACATCCAAACAATCTGTAGACATTAAACTTTTTGTGTCCCTTTTTTTTTTTTTTTTAGAGATGTTCAATTTCTTTAAAGTAACCCAGAAACAAATCTACCTAAAAATAATAATATAAAGAAAAAATGCATCTTTTGTTCTTTTATACTACCTACTAGTGTATCTTAAAGAAATAATATAATTTGCAAACATTACAAAAAATAAAAAAAAAAAAAAGTTGCAAGCGTACATTAAACAATAGTGAAATAAGCCAAAGATTTTACGAACTCAAAATATGGTCGCCACACATACTCATACACACTGATTTATATAAATCAAGATTACGATAAAAACATGCTTCATTTAATATACGAGTTTGTTTCTTGACGCTAAATAATTTTAAATTTGTAATTATGAGAAGCAGAACTCAGTCTGAATAGGAATCCGCATCGGTCAGTTTTTACCTAATTTATAGAAAAACTTTTCATAATCAAATAAATATTACTTGTTTCTCATAACATGATTTGACTTCGAAGACTGATATGAAAATGGCCATCTAATAAACAAACTTTAAATTACGTTACGATCTTTTATTATTTTGGCAAATATCTCAATATACCACTTTACCACAAATAATATTTATACTGCAATAACTTTCTGGAATAAGTCCGTATACTGGAATCAGATATTTAATATATCTTGTATAGGTATATCTTATCTTGTATTTAATATTACAAATAATCTTCATATTGTAAATAATAAACATGAAGACAGGCAAATTATATTAATTATATGCAATTTTACTGATAAAGCTAATGAAAAAAGGTCTACATAAATTCTGAAAGCACCAAATTGAAGAGAAAGGCTTATTTTATCAAATTAAATCATTTAGTGATTAAAAAATTTAGTGATTATTTTGGAAAATTTAATTTTATTTATATTTTTGTTCTCTTATTAATGATACTAGAAAATTTTATGAAAACCTAAGGTTACCTTTTTAGGTAACCGAAATATTTATGTATTATAGTTATAAATAATATCTTTTAAAAATAAATTAAAAAAAAATAAATTTTTTATTTGAAACTTAAATCTGTACATGTTAATTTCTCTTGGATTAAGCTTATTATTTTTAAAATTACTTTTCTTGACTGAAAAATATTACAAGTATATTTTAAACAAATTAATTGTTATAAACTTTGTATACTTATAAATAAAAATAGTAAAATTAATTATGTAAATTGTAATAATATGTTAAATATATATACAGATTAACTCCATAATTATTATTTATATACAAAGTTTATAACAATTAATTTGAGTAAAATATATTTTGACGTTTTCGAGAAAAAGTAATTTTTGTAAAATTTATTTGTAAAACATATAATTTATACCTATAATAGGTACATAAATATTTACGTTGCTTATTATTTCATAACTTTTTCTAATAATAATACAAAAAAAGTAAAATTTTGCAAAATAAATATTCATTTTAAATTGTTGAAACAAATTACTCGGGTAAATAGACAATTCACAAATTAATTAACGACATTTGTATTATGTATGCTACAAGACACCACAAATTAAAAAAAACGTGAATTTTCCATGATTAAAACCGGAGATATTGCGACATGGATCGCTCATTTTTTAATTAATCGTTGATATATATATATATATATATATATATATATATATATATATATATATATATATGTATATATATATATATATATATATATATATATATATATAGTTAAATTAACTTAAAACTTAAACGTTTCATCTTTTAAATGGTTCGTTTTAAATTGATTATTATAAACAACATTTATAAACAAAGCTCCGATTATTTTGTGACAAAAAAGGCTAACTCGGATTTTAAGGGTCGTAGGACATTATGCTTTATTTTGAAAGTGTAAAAATTAACAATATAACTAAAACAAAGAAATTAATATCCTACATGTTATTGCGCCGAGGTATTTAAATGTTAAGCTTAAAATTACAATTACTTTTGCATTATATAAACTTTTTAAACGTTATATAATTTGATAAAGTAAGCCATTTTCTTCAATCTGGAGCTCTCAGTATTAATGTAGATTCAATAGTTTATGCATAATACCGTTACCAACTATTAAGAGAAACTTCTTGAAATTTTTAATATTATTTAATATTGTATTTGTAAGATTGTTCTTATTCTTAAGATAAATTAAAGCTGTTTTTGAAAAAGTTATTAATAATTTTCCAAAAATTATTAAAGACCAAAGAGCTTTTGGTTTTCTTTTTTAATTAAAAGAACTTTTTTCCTTCTAAAATAGTCTTACTCTAGCAGTTACAATACAAAACGAAACGTTTCCGCTAATAAATGGAATAGTTACCATCTAGCATGTTTATTTTCTCCTCGTATCTGACTGAGATCTTAAAAAGTTAAAGTGAGAAAGGAAAACCATGTAAAGGAAACCCTTTACATGGTTTTTTCACTGCTTATATATATATATATATATATATATATATATATATATATATATATATATATATATATATATATATATATATATATATATATATATATATATATATATATATATATGACGAAGACAATTGGAAGAAGAAATAGGTTTTAAAATCTATATGTATAGCAAGATGCACAATATAAAAGATGGCTGGACATAATCATGAATAACCAAATAAGTACTAAGATGAATGCAAATAGAGACACTTCTTTATCTGCGGCAAATTACGAGAAATCAACCTACTCAATAAACTACCCTATTTATATCTGCTTGCCACAATCTCATCTGGACTTTTTGATTGCCTACCGGGAACAAAGGGAGCTTTAAAAAAATAAAAAACACGCACAAAAGTACACACACGAAAATAATAGCTTTTAAGTTAATATTGAACTTCGTATTTCTTTTTGTTGTTAATATTTTATAAAGAAACCATAAAATTAAAAGCATTTCCTACAATCAACACTAACAAAAATTTGGTCTGTAAAAAAGTCAACTCATCATTTTGAAGATCTTATATGCGAAGTCCAACCGAAGGTCAAAACCCTTACGGGCACATAAAGGCGGACATTTCTTGGTTCGTCTTGAACAGAAGGAAAAAAATGTTGACAAGTGCCCTTTTTCACCGAACAACAAGAAGCTTCTGACTTCGAAGTGATCGGTTCGGCAATATAGATTGAAGCACCAAAGTAAAGAACTCGGTTTCAGATATTTTATGAGTAGGGAGCTCGTCCTACCTCGGTTACTTTTGGATGGCGTCGAAGGATATAACGTGGTGAAAAAAATAACAATTAAGAAAACGGAAGAAAAAGTGTCAATTTAAACTTATTTCAATAACAAAGCTGAATAATAAAAGTTGCCTAATAAAACCTCCTACATAGGTACTAAAAAGTCAAAATTAAATTATCGATATTTTTTAAAAGCGTTTTAACAAAAAGATTATCAAAAAGAAAAATGGCGAACGAGTGCCATTTTGTAATAATTCTTATTTCAAAATTCATTAAAAATATTTTCAACAACACAAATTATCATTTTCAGCTTAAAAACCTCAAAATATTAATTTTAAATATTTATTACTCATAAATAATTTCTGCGTAGTTTTTCGGATGTTAAAAATTTTGTGTAAAATCATTTTAAATTCGATCTTGTGCCAACTAGGACCTTATTCAAAAGCTTATTTTAAGTTCTTATTTCAACAGTTTTTTAACGATCTTTATAAAATCGCACAAGTTGGCGCCCATCTGCCAGTGAATCAAATCAACAACTATTGAACAGGTATCTTAGTTCAAAAGTTACCCAACAAAGCAGTTATTTCATTCATTCTCTCTCCTGCTATCACCCAATATGCAGCTTCTTCAAATCTATAATAATTTTTAAACTGTCTTCTTCTTCTCTCGTGTTATGTAAATATATTAGTTAATGTTTATGACATTCACCAAATTGTTGAATACCCCAATTTTGACGAAATGAAGTTGCTCTAGGAGCGAAAGAACTTGGGCAAGATTTAATAAGAAACTGTGCTCGATATATACCTTTTATTTGATTAAAGTTTATTTATGAAAATCAGATACGTCAATAATTTGTAATTGAAATGATTATTTTGAAGTTTTTGGGTTAAAACTGACGACTGTGTAGGTATCCATAAAAAGAACTTGAAACCACTTTTCGAATAATACAAGTCTTGATGTTGAAAATATTGTTAAAAAGTGGTGCTGGTTCACCAATTTTAGGTATTCTATAACTGATAAAAAATAATTAACATATTCCTTAGTTCGGTTACCCAAAAATGTAATAATTTAAGATTTAGGCTTAAGAAAATATAAAACTTTATAAGAATAACCATCAACTTACTGTTATAAATAATATATTGTTATTTAAAAAGTGTTTACGAAGGTCGAAACTATTTATCTCTATAAATTTCTCTGTATTAATTGACTAATAATTATTGCTTTTTGTTGTCGTACAGTTTTTCTGGCGAATTAGAAGTATTGTTCGGCTAGATCTGATTCCCCTCTTTATTCACAGTATAAAGGTTTAAATATAAAGCTGGGATATGTAGCAATCAATAGGACATTAAAATAAGAAGAGAAACAAAAAGAAAAAGAAAACACATTCTTCATACGTACGATTCCCATTGGTGTTACTCAAAATATTCCTGCACTCGTACTAAAAAAGCTCGCAGTTTTGATATCAAACATAATATCGGGACGTGTCGAAAAATCCGGCTGTAATAAATCTACAGCCTCTTTAATCGATACGATGGATCGACAAAATCGAACTTCGACTTCTTCTGCTTCTTCTTTGGTTTTTAAATCCCGACTGACTTGCAATCATGGGAAAATTCATAGCAAAACATCATTTGCCTTTTAATGTATACTTTAGTGCGAGATGCATAACAGAGGCACATGCAATAATTTATATTTTAGGAAAAATCCATAAAGGTTACAGCATCGAACAAAGAAAACATTTATGATGTACGTACATACCATTTTTTATATAGAGTACACATATTCGATAAAAAACGAATTTGGCAACGTAAGGGTTTTAATAATTTTTTAAAAGTAAATCTAGAACTTCATTTACTCCTGAGTTATAAACCATCTATATTGAAGAATAAATCCAAATTGTATTAAAAGTAAAAACAAAAAATTGCTGGATTAAAACACTTATATTTTATAATCAGACATAATTATTTTTATTATTATTTCGCACCATAAGTGACAACAATGTACTTTCAGAAATTGTTATACTTTTTAACTGTAAATTCTCGGAGCCTTTCCTTCGGCATAATAAACAAAAGTTGCAAATTATCTTGGTTAATTGTTATTCTTCTTCTGAACGGAAGCGGAAGTTCGTGCTTTAACTATTTCGTAAAAGTATGACCACCTGAATATGTTTAATCAATACACAACTTCTATACAATTTATACCACCTATATATTAAATTGATTTATTTATACAGTAGTTATAATAGATAAGTCATTACCACTGTCCCAAAACTTCCACATAACATTAAAGTTGAGTTATCTATTCACCTAATCTTTCGTTATCTATTTGCCATATATTGCGTGTTCGTTATTAATCATGACATTTGTTATACACACTCGCGATCATAAAATCCGGGTCACCTTGAAAATTTCAAGTTTCTGGAATATTTTTGCCTCTGGTGCAGTAATAACCTTCTTTTTAGGCTAACGTATTTTTTATTTGTCATCAATGTTTATTTTAAAGGAAAAAAACGGTTTTTTATTGTTTTTATTTAAAAAGCAGAAATCAAACCAAATTGTTGATAAAACAGGCATACGAAAAAAATAGAAAATACAGAACATGGTAAAATGTCAGTGAAATTTCAATGACTAATATCGTATATTGCCTCCACTTGCTCTAATGACCTCTTGCAGACGACGGGGCATACTCTCAATTTTTCTCCGGATTACGTGTTGTGGTATGTTATTCCACTCTCTCACTAACAGATCCTTAAGCTCCTGTCCGTTGTTAGGAGGAGATGTTAGGGGATGAATACGTTTTTTCAAATCGTCCCAGATATGTTCGATAGGATTCAGGTCAGGAGACCTAGCTGGCCAGGGTAACCTCGTAATTGCAACCTCGTCCAAGTATTGCATACTGATCGTGGCAACGTGCGTTCGCGCGTTGTTCTGCATAAAAACGACGTTATCTCCAAGCCTTGGCATGATATGCATAACATGTTCTTTCAGAATCTCCGTAATGTCCCTTCGTGCAGTTAAGGACCCATTTTCGTTGAAGGGTAATTCTGTGCGGAAGTCGGAAGATACACCTCACCAAGCCATGACCGAGCCTCCACCAAATGGCATTCTTGGAGCAATGCAAGCTTGTGAAATTCATTCACCGATTCTCCTCCAAACTCTTACACGTCCATCGGATCCAGTTAGGCAGAAAGGGGATTCATCTGAGAATAACTCTTTGCTCCAATCGTTAATTCCCCAGTGCCCGTATTGTCGATCAAAAGCTAGTCGTGCAACTCGATGCTCCAGGCGAAGTGGCGGTCATGTAGCCATTACCTGAGATGATAGTCTAAAAGAACGAAGTCTTCTCCTGACTGTTGCAACGCTAACATTGCAATTTCGTACTTCCTGTAGACGATTTCGATGCATAATCGCAGTTAAGGTCCGGTTTCGTAAAGCCTGAAACACAAGAAAACGGTCATCTCGTACCGTGGTCATTCTTCTTCGTCCAGAGCCAGGTCGTCTGGATAGCAAACCCTTCTCCTGAAAGCGTTGAAGCACTCGTTGAACCGTAGAAAGGTTTACGCCAACAGTTCTTGCGACTTGCCGTTGAGTGTGACCGTCTTTCACAAGCGCAACAATTTGTGTCGTTTCAACAACAGTCAAGGGTATTTTGGCAAAAAATAAACAATAATAAACACTAATAATGGCACTAATAAACACTAATGGTGGCAATAATAAACGTTTGTTCGTTGCGTTTGAACAGAAAATCGAAGCACAAATGAGACATTTAAAACAAGCGGCAGTTACAGGTACCGTTTCATTTTGGGAAGTGTGCGCTTTCCCGCGAAATCGGCACCATTGAAATTCTTTGTTGCAAAGGAAACCGCTAAGCCGACAACAATTCCCAGAAACATGCATTAGTTTGTATTTGTTTTATTATTATTTACGATAAAGCCCGTTAAAAATGAAATATCGGTGATTTTCAAGGTGACCCGGATTTTATGATCGCGAGTGTATATACTGCGCGTCAAGAAACCTAAAATTTTTGCCATTTTTTAATTTTTAAGTTTAACAATATGTTCTAAAGCAGTATGCAATCATAAGAAATGTCAAAAAATAACTTCTTCCAAAATAATGATTTTATTGAAAAATAAAAAATATTAACATTGTACATTTTTTCTGTTTTCTTTATAAAATTACAATTAAGTCGTGATTATTACTACTGTGTATTACCACCTCTTTTGTGAAGTACACTCCTCATTTGATTTGGCATTGAATTGATCCAATTCTGGATGTCGTTTTGAGGAAAAGCTTTCCAATCTTCCATGAGCGCCAACCGATTTATTGGAGCAGGTATTCTGTTTCTTACCCTTCGTTTGAGTTGGTCCCAAACATGTTCAATCGGGTTCAAATCTGGACTTTGACAGTTCATTTTTGGCACACCGACAGTTTCCAGATATCGCGTTACCATCCTGACTACGTGTGGCAGCAAAAAATAAAGTTTTTGCCGACAAACCCAGCAAAAGGCATTACATACTCGTCTAGAATTTCGGTAATGTCTCGGTGTGCATTTAACGCTCCTCTATCAATAAATCATATAGCATATCGTTCCCCACGTCTTCTGTATGTTTTGATACGACCGTTTGAGCCATAAAGAACCATCCTGGACTCATCACTAAACAAAACATTTTTCCAATCTTCTATCGTCCAATGCTCGTGGTCTCTAGCAAACTGTAGTCGGCGTTGTCGATGTGCTGCTGTTAACAAAGGTCCTGTTGCTGGACAGCGAGCCCTTAGACCAAATTCCCTCAACCTTCTTCTCACGGTAGAAGTGCTTAAAGTCCACCCGTGAGCATTTTGAAAACGGTCGTTGGTCGTTGTTCGTGAGATCCAGTCTCTACAAATCGTTGGTAAATTTTTTGGACCAAACAACGACTGACTCCAAGCTGTCTGGCCACTTCTCTTTGACTCATTCCATTTATTAATCAAAGTAACAATTTGAACAGATCTAAAAAATCTCTCAGCTATAGTTTTAAATTTAAAAATTGCTTTTAAATTTTTTCGAACAACTGTACACTAGTGAAAGGTTTTTGAAAAACAGAATAGCCATATGTTAAGAAAAATAAGGTACAAATAACACGTGCATTATCCGAAGTCGTAAAACGCTATCGGTGTCGGTTCTTAAAAGACGCTACAAGTGTTTCTGCATTGTGGTAATTTAGCTAGAATAGAATATATATATATATATATATATATATATATATATATATATATATATATATGTATATATATATGTATATATATATATATATATGTATATATATATATATATATATATATATATATATGTATTATACAATTCAACATGATATCAACGTGTCCAGACTCTTTCTCATAAACTGCTATAACTGCTTCTAACTTCAGTAATGAACAAGGGAATGCCCATCACTGAAATGTGTGTATCGCAGGCAGCAAACACTTTTCGGAAACTATCGAGTGACTCCAAAAATATATGGTACTCACTTTCTACACCTGTATAAGCTAATACAGGGTTCCAGAATCCTGGAATGAGTATCATGAGTGAATGAAGAATGTACAATAAGGCAACTGGCTGCAGTAGTGACCCATTTATAACGGACAGCTTCCAAAACAAAAATGTTCCAAAAGTTAATCTCAGTGTAGCATATTAATTGTGAAAGTTCTATATTATCGGACGCTCTCAGTCTCTAATCAGAGTTCCGATTACATCTACTAACTCGACAGCGCATTGGCTTTCTGGCCTGGAAATATCTCTAGCCTAAATCTACAGGAACAACAAAATCTCGAGGATAAGAGCATTTCCAGTCAGCAGTTAGTTTGTAACTCAACTTGAGTTAGACATCAGTATTTTGAAGACTCAGTGGTTTGATACCTTAACTGCCACTCAGACTCTCTTACTTGTGGCAAGCCTATTGAGTTTGATTTGTAGCTCATACACTCGTTAGATATTTACTTTTTTCCGTAGCCAACTTCTACCAATGAAGAAGTCAACAATTGAAAAATCTAATGATATTATCTTTTAACAGATATTAATACATGAGCACCTAGATTACCTCAGGAGTTCTAGCCAATAGCTACCGAATATTTACCTCACTGAACACACTAGACCATAGATGCCTGCAAATTGAAGACGAAGACAGACCAAAATACTGTGATCAGCCTCACACCAAGAGCGATTCCACATTAAGTCCACATCTGCAAGTGGACTTGAACATCGTCTGACCGAAGATTAAAGTCAATCTCATTTTTTTCTAGACTAAATTAGGTGCTATTTAGTATACTTTGTTTAGTACTAATTGAAATAATAAAGCGGTTCTAATCTGGACATCATTTTCATTGCAATTAATTGTGGTTTATTCTCATATATAAAATATTTATTAATTATATTCATCACTTAATTGACTTATTACCTATTACGTTCCACGGTTTAGAGTTGTCTTTGATTTATGGATGTAAACTATTTAAACATATAAGAAACTTTAGTGAGTAGTTTAGGTAATTCGATATTTCGATCCAATTCAAAGGTTGATATCAGCGGCATTGCTTTTGACTTTAATATATTCTTGTGAAAGTATACCATGGTCCTCTTTAGGTTTATACATTTATTTTTTATGTGGTCGGTTAGTATTTAGATTGTACTAAAATTTCGTTTTTTCGATGAGTAAGTCTTTTAGATTTTTTTTTTTTCAAAACATAATATGCCACATATGCATATTTATTTATTATTCTGTTCTAATGTGTTAAAATACATAACAATATGATTGACAACCCGCTGGCACTGTCTCTAAATAAAAGAAGCGGGCGGGCGGCTATGGACTCCTCGAAAATTTCTTCTCTTGGTCTTATTTTCATCGCTGTCGGCTTTCGATCACGCTCTGTAACGAGGATGGCTAAAGAGCCAAATAAAAAAGTCCGTTGGATCTGATATTGTAAGGAATTTGTAGCTTCTGTTTGGTAATTATTGATTTATTGCTATCGGACTAGTTCGGTTTTTAATTGTAAGGATTCGATTGATCGGATCGTTATGAAAATGGATGGAAGAAGATATTTAAAACCGTTTCGAGATACGAACTTTTAATTAACTGTAAAATTGTTATTTTTTGTCAATTAACTGAATACGGTTTGTGCATTGTGATATAAATTAATTAATAAATATGCAATATCCTTATTTTAACTGATATACGACATATTATTATATTTATTACTCTATATCAAAAAGTTTCTACGAATGATTTAACGATTACCCAGAATTTGAGGTTCATAATCAAATCAATGTGTATTATGTTCATATGACGTCAGTAACAAGTTGCTCTTCTGTGTTATATGTTTATTTTTTCCTTTTCTCGTTTTATTTTCTTTGTGTTTTCCTAGGCTTTTACATAACCTAACCTAAAGATAAATGAAAGGAAATAAAAAAGAACGAGATAACATTCTGGTTGAAAGTCTGTAATTCGCTTTAATTAATAATAAAAAATTCGCATAATCTTTATTCGCCATTCCCATCTTATTTATTATATTCGTAAAGAAAGTGGATTGATTAAGCTGATAATGATTACTTGCCGCTCATCATCGTATCGAAATGCTTAAATTACAAGAAATAAATTTCAAATCGTATTATACACATACTAGTTGAAGCGTATGAATCAGCTTGGAGTTGACCTTATCAAGGTAAAACTAGGATAAATAATTTACTGATCAAAAGCCTTGTAAATATTACTTATGCAAATTTACCGGTGTTGGTGTTTAACTCAGAGAAATATACAAATTTGTACTGATGTTTTTATTTATGATTTAAAAGTGAGCTATCCAGGCATTAAAACATTTTTTTAGTACCGAATTACTTTTATTAAATGGATATTGACCAGAACTATAGAAAATGCATCTGTCTTTGACGGTTCAAATATATGTCATTTGACTCTTTAATATTCCCAATCTTCGGTAACATCTAATATATACAAAGGTCTATATGGTTTTCTTTAACACTAACTTCAAACGCCTCCTGCTCACGCTACAATTGTAGGTTCGGATTTTAAGCTCCACACCGCACAACAGCGTAAAGTATACGTAAATTTTACCATTTTTTATCAAAAATTTAAATTAATGCTTTGATTAAAGCAAAACATGTTAGACAAATCAATTTTGCTTGTTTCTATTCTAGAGTAACCGATATGTGGAAGAAGGGCACTTCCAAAATAATAATTAACAGTAATCTACCGTTAAAATTACTTCGCTTGTAAATAAAAATATCGGTACGTCAACTTGAAGACTAACTGGAAAAGAAAACCTAATTTCTTGGTAATCTTGCGCTAATAAATTCTCCCATCTAATGAGACTCAATTAAATTTTAAGTTTATACCAGTCAGAGAAATATGTAGCATAATATTATCATAATTATTATGAATCTGTATACATTTGTTCAGATTTTTTTTTTCTGGAAGAGGTTATATTCCGGTTTTATAGTGGGATTTCATCGAGAATTTTAGCAGATCCGGACTTTGGGAGAATTAAATGCAACCATGTCAGCGTTTTAAAGATTATTTTGTGAATGAATTTTTATATTTGAATAGATCATTTCGAAAACAAAAGGTCCATATTTGGGCTAAAATAAATTTTTGACGCCATGATGATTTTAAGACTGAAATTAACCATTCCGCACGAAAACAACGCAAGTTACTGTTTAAAATAATGTACGGCAGGTCGGTATGTTTTTCGGTCAGTTCGAAAACAACGCATGTCCTAACTTGTATAGTTTTCAAGGTAAACGAGTTTTACTTTAACTCAATGTAGACGTATAATAATGTTGTTCCGTACAACATGTCGGAAAGTTTTACGGAGTGACTAAACGTCGGTGCAGTGAAAAGAGTTAAAGGTATTAGAAATTCAGAAGATTATAGCGGAAATGTGATTAAATGGTTTAGACTAGAAGGCGTGCAACACAGTAAACATCTTAAAAATTTGGTTCCAAAATGAGTAACCGATGAAAACTGTAGGCTAGTTTATTGTTTTTCATGTTTTCATGTTTTGTGTTGCTTGCGCATGTTACGTTGATCGTAGGTGCAAGAAAAATGCTTCGTCCGCATCTGTGAGCAAAATCAGTTGAATATAATTGAGTATATGAGCAAATTGGATACCAAACATGAACAAGATACCTATCTTCAAGGACAAATTGATATCAAACCAGTTGTGAGACGGCAATCACGCAAAACCGCTAATAATTCAGACAATGTGCAATTACGACAGCATACCTTTTTGTATTTCGTTCTAGTGCATGGTGTGCGACATGAAGTTTCCAAATAAGAATTCGCAAGTTTACATGGTATTCATATGAAACGGATTCGCCGATTGTGAAATTTGAAGAAAATATCTAAAGCGCCAAGAATATGAGAGGACGTATGGAAGGTTCAAGAAGCAATAAAATACGTTCAGAATACGTACTTTAAAATCTTCAGCATATTGAATATTTTATTGTTCTGAATCATTATTGTTGATTTTTAGGAGAACTTTGCATTGTGATTTGGTCGACCACATATCGATGTGTATAGCAAGTGCTCTGAACGAAAGCGCAAACTTCAAATTCGAACAGAGAAAAGAAAATGCTTTCGGCGAAAAAACTTATTGACTATGAATAATTAGAGTGGGAGTGACGAAGAGAAAGGGAGATATACGAAGACGGTTGCGTTTCGATTTAATTTGAGTCTCTTACCACTTTCTAACGCGTGTTTCTGGGTCTACCCGTCATCAGAGAGAGTTTGTAAGAAGACTCAAACTAAATCAAAACGCACCGACTACTCTAGCAATTATAAGAAAAATAATTACCAGGGTATGCTACTAGAGAACTCTAATGAGGAAAGATGAAATTAATGTGTCGATAGCAATTAAAGTAAACTACCCAAGCTTAATCAAGCCATTCAGAGCGATGCTGAGAATATTTATATTCCACTATGCATCAACAATTTACCCATATAAATTATCATTATTCTTGTACTCATTGCGTCGAGTAAGGACGATAAATATACGAAGACGGTTGCATTTCGATTTAATTTGAGTCTCTTACCACTCCCTAACTCGTGTTTCTGGGTCTACCCGTCATCAGAGAGAGTTTGTAAGAGGACTCAAACTAAATCAAAACGCACCGACTACTCTGGCAATTATAGAAAAAATAATTAGCAGAAAATGCTACTAGAGACCTTTAGTGAGGAAAGATGAAGTTAAAGGGAGATATATCATGTTAGAAGTGGGATAAATAGAGTTGAAAAATACTTTGGCAAACATCATAAACACAAATATAATTACCATAATAAATATCATAAACATGATTCCATATTAAGAACTAATTGCCAGTTTAAAAATGAAAAACATTAACATTCTGGCTATTAAAAACAGTTCATCCTCTAGAAAGAAAGATATAATGGAAGATTATAGGGATATATTGTAACACAAAAATCTCTGGAAGAGGTTTTTATTAACTTTTTTGTTAATGGCCACGACAGTCCTGATCTGGTTTATTGACCCTGCGGTTTCTTCTTCCTTCTATTAGTTGTTCTGAAAAGTAAATTATCAGCATCAAATTACACAAATAATAGGAAAACTTTTTGGAATTAACCTCTGGATTTCTAAATCGGAAGCCATTCTCAAAATAACTATTAGTCTCAATTGCCGAAATTTCTATTCACTTAAGTTCCAGTATTTCCCAAGCTTTGATTAACAACGTTAAATATGAATGTCATAATATAAATAATGTCCACGGTATTTATAAAAAGAACAGTAAAAAACATATAACTTTCTTCATGTATACTTTCTTCATCGATAAAATTATCATTTTCGGGAGGGGAGAAATGAAACCAGGACAAGTGGTTTATTTAGTGTTCCCCGATTGTAAACATGTGGGGGTAAATAGTGTAAGTATGAAATATTCTCTGGAGTCCAAATACACTATGTGTGCTAAACAGTATATTTTTTCTATTGTATAATTTAAATATTCTTACATGGGACTCCTTTGTCTTTCAAAAGTATAAACCTTTGAGGCTGGTCCCTTCCTGCGTCCCTTTCATTAGATCATTGCCTCGTATCAGGGACGCATTAGGCGAGTTAAAGCTCGTGATTCTGTTAAATTGGTAGTAATATAATGGTATATAATTATTGGTATTATTGTTTCTTTTCGTATTGGGTGGCCCGTGGCATCTTCAAGGCTAAGGCACAGATACAGTAGTAATAGAAAGATCACTAATAGACAACTTTCTGGTGAGATGGGTATCCAATTTGGAAACCATAAAAAATGTGTTAATACTATGATTATACAGAACGCGTGCTTGGAAAAATGCTAGTTATTATTGTCTAGTCTAACAGGAAAATTGAAAATGAATAAAAATAAATTTGATTCCCAATAATGATTTTGCTAGATTACACATCATTATTTGTTATTACCGTAACTGGATGTAAAATGTAGATGAGTAAAAGTTAGGTACTCATCTTAACTAAAATCAATTAAATCAATTTTCGGTCGTAAGCGATTTTAGAATGATTCGAGCAACTGTAGAATCAATATTAAGCAAGAAAGACTGAAGATGATAAAAAGCAAAAAAATTGAAACCTTGGATACGTCCAACGAATAAATTTGACTTTAAGGAAGCACAAAAACGACAAAATTATAAAAAGAAGAAAACAAAACTATGAAAGTATTGGGGAGAAAAATCAAAAATTCTTTCGCCTGATTACCAAATAAGGTAATAATTTTTGCAATAGTAATTTTTTTAAAAATAGTTTTGGGTTAAAATTTTTTTTTAGAAATATATATTTATATGTAATTTAATTTCTTAATGTATATCCCTTGATATGCAGAAGATTGAAAGCATTTAAGGTGTGGCTATATCAGATAATACTTAAAATCCCGTGGATACACTAAGTCACAATTAGGAGTTCCTCAGAAGAATGAAGAAAATCCGAGAAGTACTGACCACCATCAAATGTTAAGTTACAATACTTATGCGAAATGAATCCAGATATGTCCTCCTACGAGCCATCCTGCAATGAAAAACACTTGGAAAGCGAGGTCCAGGAAGAAAAAAAGCATCCTGGTTAAAGAACTTCAGAACCTGGTTCAACACAACATATGTGCAGCTTTTCAGCGCTGTTGCAGATAAGATAAAGATTTCCATGATGATCGCCAACATTCGTCACGGATAGGCACATCAAGATGAAGATAGTTTCTGAACACAATTTTTTATACCGTCTTGTATGATGTGTCAAATTTGTTGATGACATATTTGATGTCGAAAGTTGCGACCCAGCTTTCTACTAGAATCATCAATTCTGTGTTGAGCGAATTGTACCAAATAGCGCTGTTGTGTGTCTTTTATAAAAGGTCTTTTATTTTTCGACAAATTAAAGCAAGGGCCACCCTCTTCACATTCTCTTCAATCGCCCTATAAATTGTTACCTGACTAATAGTTTAATCTCTGAACAAGTTAACAATTTTATGTTTGGGCATCCGTCCAACACAGCGTTACATATTTTTGCGAATTCCAAGTTTCTATGACATTTATCAATAGAAGCAAACCATGATTTGTTTATTGTTATCATGGTCAGATAACAAAATCGAGAGGGAATTTAGAGGTAAATTTTTTCTCAAAACTTATGCCCATACATTAATAGGTAAATATTCATACGGTTTTTATTATTTTCATTATAAAAGAAAAATGTAAAACATGATCGGTTTGGAATGTTCTAAGTTTCTTTTTTGTAGATGTGTTCATGTTTAGTAAAGATGGCATGCTTAACACTTTCTTATTCGCCCAGAGTCTTCTCACGTACGGAGAAGAAAATCATAGGCTTAAAGCTTAACTAAATCTTTAAAAAGTGTTAAACGGAAGGTCGGTAATGTAGCAAACTATTGTCTTGTCTACGAGTGTTTGAAGTTTATAGAATTGAGATGGCCGTACAATATACCGCTGTTATTTTAGAACAGATGTATTTTGATAAAATAACACAGATAAAGAAATAGTTATTGGTTTTAAAAGGCTCAATAATTTTAAATGAAACACCCTTTATTTGATAATATTAATGAAAAAGAAAGCAATTGTCAATTGTCAAGGTAAAAAAATATTGGCATATCTCGTAAAACGTAAAGAAAACAATGGTAGATATATAAGATGAAAGGCAACCGTAAATACGTATTTCTGACTATTTGGTCGTCATCAGTACGGTGCAGCCAAGTTACAATAGGAGAACATTAATTAGGAAAAAGCATCACTATACTATCGTAATATACGTATAAGGCTATTTTTATATTTCAACTATACTTGTTTAAATCTGTTATATATGGATTAAGCAAGCTATTGTAATCCTGCCAATACGATTACATTTGTAACAATGATAGCTTAAATTACTATCGATATTGTATTATTTCTCATGTAATTCAAATTTTACATTATTATCTCTTGTCACTCAACATGACAGGTCACTTTTGGCCTTCTTTTTTAATTTAAAGAACTTCACAAGTTACAGTTGAAAGGGATTCCACCACTTTAAACTGTTTTATTACTGCTTATATATATATATATATATATATATATATATATATATATATATATATATATATATATATATATATATATATAAATATATCAATGTTTATATTACCATTTATTGGTAAACGACCAGCATTCGCTGTTTTCACGTTTCATGTTGCATGTCCAGTTTTTCTAAATTTCGTCTCAATTTTACTAACAATGAACTGTTGTTTGGCGTATTAGGATATTTAATATTTAATAAATTACATACTTCTTGATGTGTTTTGCTTTTATCCCCATATCCAACTATAAAAATGCTTCGATACTTTGTGTTTCTATTAATGAGGCCATTATTTATTTATTTCATACAAAAACTAGACCTTCAAAGAAAATGCAAAGAACTGACTTGAATTTGACGCAAATCAATTCGATTTTTAAAAACTAGGTTTTCTGCTATGGTGCTTTTTAGTTCTCATTGTTTAGGTGGCTAATATAAGAATTTATTTTTGTCTTTTCATACTAATAGGAAGAACATCAGTACTAAACATTTATTACTAAACTTCTTTAAGTGTTTTAATTATAGACAAAATTGGGGACTAAGTAACTTCTCATTCAATTCATTCACATTTTAAGAAATCAATAGGGATGATATTGATCGCTAATCGACCACAAAATTTACAAGATTTAAAAAACAGAATTAAATATTCAATATTCAAGATTGTCGTCATCGTTTCAATTAATGCCAAGAGTTAGTAAAATGTATTCTGAATTAAATAAATTACACACATACTTGTGTGAATCAATTTAATTCAAAAATTATTTTTTTAGCCAACCTGTATGAATAATTATGTTAAGGTTTATATTACTGAAAAGAGAATTTAATAACCTTTCGAATAGGATAGCACGAAGCCCTTATTAAAAAAATCATCGATTACGTCATCACGCCCAAATGGATTCCCCTAATATTAAAAATAGTAGATTGGATTAACGTAGTGGACAATGTAAATTATTATTAAGAAATTCGATGAACAGCAAAAACAAAACAGTGCTGGTAATATACCTCACAACAAAAAGCATTTGAAGCTCATTGAATATATAACCGACATAACAGGTATATTGTAACAAATATTTGAGAAAACATATCTTAGAATAATTCACCATCACGATTAGAACGCCATCCCGTTATAATCATAGTTTGCGTCTTCGAGACAACAACAACCTCGGGAAGATCATGGACAAGAAGCCAATAATAATATTTAGTGGCGAAGTCAAAAGTAATTTATCGGGGGGGGGGGGGGGGAAATTCCAACGTTCTTTACGAAAATTTCATAACCGGCTGCGTGTTGCCGGTTGCAGCTTTTATAGGCACAAGACTATTTGTAACGTATTAAATTGCGTAACTAGCAGGCAGTTTATATTGGAAACGTTAACCAAGAAGATGCGAAAATTTATGAGATAAGAACACATTTACCTCACGCAATAAATTCGGATACATTTTTAACGTAAGCGATAACGTAAGTGTGATAAAACTCTGATTTTGTAAAAATTCAGAAACCAGTTTTATTTTCACTACCACCATAATTATTTGTGTGGTTGATGAATTGTACTATGGTAAGGTCGCCAGTTTGTATTTTATATGCAGTAATCTGGAAAAGGTTATATATGGAAGGACTTATCCAAGGAAAGGTAGCCGAAGATCACGAGGAAGATCACCAACAAGATGGATCGATCAAATTACGGGAATGTGTACTATGCATGAGTTAAAAGAAATGACCAGAGACAGAATTCTTTGGAGACGGACAATACACGATATCAAGAGGACCACTACACTCCCTCTGAGGGTCAGGATTGACGAGAGAGATGCAATAATCAAGAGATACTGAATATTTTATATCTGGAAATAAACCACAAAAATTTTAATTTTGTTTTTAACGTTTCTCATAAAAATTTAAAATGTTTTAATTAGACCACAACTTGAAATAAAAATACAAAACAACTATCTACAAATGGATAAAAGCTGTCTCACCAATAAGTGTAGTTCGCTCTAGAGGAGTGATGTCTCAATGAAATTTTATTAAATATTACACTGATATACTTTAAGTTCTTCAACTGAGCCCTATGATTGGGTAGAAATTATAAATCCCGAAAACGGTCGCTCTTTTTACATAAATCGACAATTAATTTGAATTTTAGTTATGTTTCCACTTTGCTAACATATTTTTTTTGAGTAGGTTTAGATATACAACTAATATTTTTTGTTTATTTTATAAGAACAGATCAACAACATTTTCTTGTTTTTTTTTTGCAATCACAGAAATAGTATAGACGTATTTATTTTATAATAAATGTTTGTAATGTGCTTCTCATGTAAGTCATTCTAAATCATAGCAGCAGCAGATTACCGTAGTACCTTACGTTCTAAAAAAAGAAATTCCAAAGTATTTTTTTTAATAGAAAATTATAACAAAAATTAGATAATATGAATACGATATCCATATTAACTAGAATTGTGTAGAGATATTTGTTTGTATATAGCGACGCCAAACTCAAGTTATATGGCATCAGTTAATAATTTTTCAGTTGTTTTTTCAATTTACGAGTTTAAATTCGTAAATTGCAGAGCCACTTCTACTCAATAATATACACATAATATAAGATGAATCATATATTATGATTTGGTGACATTTATTAAACATTTAAATTGTAAACCAGCATCCATGAAACTTAAATTTTACAACATACTCCAATTACGATGGCACGATATTTGCTTGTTATGCATGTCCTTTAAAGTAGATGACATTGCCATTACTTGTTATATTACGGTGTTTCTTTTCTAGTTCAAATTATCTGTGTGCAATTTAAAAACAAATTAATTGTTCATGAATTACTACTGATGTTTGTTAATACATAAAAGCTGTTGTTAAAATATGTTTTTCGCATAGTATCGTTTCGCTATAAACACTCACAAAAAATTCCAGAATATCGAGAATTCTTTTTTCTTGTGACATTCTTGTAACTCTCGTCAAGAGTTATTTGATAAATTTTAAGCAAAAATCTGCCCGAAATGCTCGTCTTCATCAAGTTTTTAACATATGTTTCCCTATTAGGCCACGCGGTGGGAAACGAAATAAATCTCACACATTCGAAAAATATGCGTGAGGTCCGTTCTTCAAGAATGAATTATTCAGTTTGCCGTCTTGTACTTTTTAAATTGATTTTCTGGTTTCTTCCGACACAGTCGGTGAGAAGAGGTCGTTTTCCGTGTCGCACGAGACATTATTTGTTTTGTTCATCCAATCCATCGGACAATTCACAGATTATGCAACTTAAATATTAATTGAAAAAGTAACTGTTATAATTTCAGTTTAAAAGTATATTACTTCTTACACTTATTAAAGAAAACAAGGAGGCTATAAAAATACTTTCGACGTTTCTGTAATTTTACCAGATACAATAATGTTTTCGTATTATCTGCGTTATATTGAAAGTTTCCTTTTAACAACACAATAGATTAATCTTTTACTTTTATAGGCCCTTTCTCATAGGGTACTGCGTGTAGTATAGCTATAAATGACAGTGTTTAACTAACGCTAACTACATTGAGTTTAAAATCCACAAGGAAACTAAATTCCTGTAGCTGGTTGTATACTATGTATCACAAAAAATTTATTTAAAAACTCTTTTATAAAAGGTATAATATTAAAAACCCTATCGGGCTACATCACAGAACGTTTTGGGAATTAATATTCCATTATCAGTGCTATCTAGATGTGCATGTTAAAAGCCACTAAATGCATAAACCCTTTAAATATTGTTGAATTACATAATGTAATTCAAAGTTAACTCAACAATATTTAAAGGGTTTTCCATGTATTTAGTGGCTTTTAACATGTACATCTAGATAGCACTGATAATGGAATATTAATTCCGAAAACGTTCTGTCATGTAGCCTGATAGGGTTGTTAGTATTTTACCTTTTATAAAGGAATTTTTAAATAAATTTTTTTATTAAATGCATTAAGTTTAGTTTTGCAGAACTCATACATCCGTCATACAAATGTCTTTGATGTCTGATTAAACTTTTGTTTAAGTTTTCATAAATAATTTTCCTTCTCGGGTGTAATAACCACATAATCTAACTAGTAAATCATATTTATATAGATGTCGCTCTATTTGATATAATATGTCACTATTCACAGTATACTTATTTCTGTAGAAATTCGGTTTGCCCTAGATATTGCCTATAATTCAAAAGGACTTATATAAAATAATATCTTTCATGTAAAAACTATATATGTAGTAGCTATATAGTGTTAGGCTTTCACGGTCATTGTCTAACTTGTTAAACTGTTTGTTCGGGCTGTTAGGCCGTTGTCTTCTGAGATTAGTTCTCGACGTTTCGCCAACACTAGGGGTTGGCATCTTCTGGAGATGTCACTGCTTCGCTTGTACGTCAGTCAGTTTTAGCGTACAACCAGAAGATGCCAACCCCTAGTGTTGGCGAAACGTCGAGAACTAATCTCACAAGAGACCCTAGAGACCTAATAGTCCGAACAAACAGTTTAACAATATATAGTACCTGTTATTTAAATATTATCTTTTTCCATATCTATTCGATGTAATGTTCGAAGTTTTGGGATATATTACGATCTGTTTATTGCTTCTAATTTTGACACTTTATATTTAAATTTATAAAAATTTTAACTATTTTACATTTATTTTTACTTATTATTTGTTTGCACTTGTTTGTATCCCTATGAATTTATTTTAATCCCATTACTTAGTAATGGAACTTAGTATTCCTTTACGGTTATCAGTCATGCCATTATTTTAACCAGTATTATAATCATGAACATCAATCTCTGTTGAATTTAAAAATTACAAAGCAATCTTCTGAGCTAAAGCACATGTTCGGGCTAGTCAAACTCCTTATCGAAGTATTTGACTAGTGTTTATCCGTCATTTAACACAAACGAAGGCGTTAGGAACTTTGACAAAAGTTCCCACGCGATAACGAAATTATTTGAATAGGTAACGATTATTTCGCCGGAGAAGTCGTGGGGAAACGTATCATTTTAACAATTTTGCCATTACTTAAAACGAAAAGGTGTTTACGACTTTCATTTGTTTAAAGCAAGTCTAGATAGTCGCAATAAAAATAAATTATTTTAACAAAAAATATAACTGCCCTCCTTATATGTTCTTTCTCTTTATGTTATTGGTGGTTAGGTTAACTATCACATTGGCGAATTAATTCTCACAATGAAAATAGTTTAGTTGCTTTTTAGTTTTTGATACCAAATGTGCATCTATTTTTCATTGATTTTGGATTGATTATAAGAGTTAAACCTATAATATAACCGGAGAACTTTTGAAATACGGTATGAAGATTCCTGCTTCTGGGCAGCTAGTTAACTTCGCAAGATATATTGTACAATAGAACAGGTGTGACTTGATACATCACGGTATAACAAAACAGGAATTAAATGTAGGTTTTTCCCCGGTCTGTTGTTACCTTAGATGGAGACAAAGAAACCAAGTTCTTATAGAACCAATTTCTTCACTTGTAGAAGATACCAGCAGTGCAGTCCAAACTCACCAAGGGAAGACCCACCAACACTCCTTTACCCAACATACCTTTTCCTAAAAAAGAAACGGATCTGCGAGCCTCAACAACTAAAACTATCAAAAAAAACAAGCCAATATACAGGCAATACCCGAAAAACAAAATACAAACAAACTGCAGAAACAGAGACTTTAAATGCAAGTGTCTCAGTACTGATACAACAATTCAACATCGGATGTTTCTTCTCATAGGGTCAATAGAGAAAAAAAGAGGGAAAAACTTGCGCGACCTTTCAGAATCTAAATGAAAGGGGAAGAAAATTATAAAAAAAGGCAACCGTGGTTCAAGAGATCCACGGTAGGCAAGGTATACGAAAATACTGCTGAAGGGAATCTCGAAGGCTGGATGTCCTGCCTGAGCTACGTATCTCTTCACCGTCGGGAACACATTATTCTCAAATACCAAGTAGTTCAAAAGATCTTTTCACAGAAAATGGTTGCCTAGGGTCTAGTTGATCTACTTCGAGTTCTAGTGTCAATATTGAGTCAATGATCCATGAGGATTCTCCAGTGGAAGGCGAGTGAATTCCACTTCTGCATCGCAAGAGCTCAGGCATTTTTAAATACGGTCAAATACAACCTTAATTTACGAACAACCGTAATTGGACTGAATAGGAGGTAAAGAGCAGCTCAAAGCCAAAAGGAAACGGTAGGAGAAATGTACAGATAAAGAAGTCACTAAACAACTAACATCACAGGGAGGGTACTGAGCCGCAATATACATACAAGATCGTCCAGGGGTGATGAACACGATTATATCTGGATAGAATATATGTACACGAACTTGTGTACTTCCCTAATATAGTAAAGGTGCAGGGTGCAATATCCTGGAATCAATTTTACACTTTTACAAGATCCCAAAGACATCGATTTGGCCAAGACCACGTGGTATTTTTCTGTGTCGGGGCTCGACGACATTGAGGAGAAAAGGAAAAAAGTCACCAACAGTAAAGCAATGACGCTATTGTTCTCAATATTAGGGAGAATGTGTTTATTAAATAATTTTTAAATTTGAAAACAAACTGAGAAACGAGGTTGTATCAAAATCTATGGAACCTTAGTGAACTACACAATATTAGATCTCAGTCATCTCAGTCATGTCAGATCTCAGTCATCAAGTACTTAATATTCCCAATACTGACATACGGATGTGAATCTTGGACCTTACGAGAAACGGAAAGAAGAAAGATAGACGCCATTGAAATGTTCTGAAATATCACCGGACAAATAATTTAATATTAAATGAACTAAAGGTCAGCAAACGACTCTACAGCAAACTCCATCTCCAACAATTAAAATACTTTGGACATGTTATGACATCAGACATAGAAAACATTTAAAGACTCATTATCTAAGGAAAGGTATAAGGCCGAAGATCACGAGGGAAGATCCCTAACAAGATGGATCGACCAAATTACAGGGATATACAAAAGACCTATGCATGAGTTAAAAGAAATGACCAGAGATATCTTTGGAAAAAGACAATACCCGACATCACGATGTCTACTGCACTCCCTCCAGGGCGCCAGGACTGAAGAGAGAAAGAGGGAGGGAGAGAGAGAGAAAGAGAGGGAGAAAGAGATAGATGTCAGACTGCTTAAGTTAAGGAGAGCAGGATTCAATGTGGTCTCGCTGAATGTGTCGAAGGCCTTCGATTTAGTTTCACATCACTGTTCTTAGAGCACAAGCAGTGAACGAGACTCAAGACAAGGAGTAAATAACCAACTGATAAAATAAATCAGGAAAACAGTTTCAACAATGCCCATCACGATTCAATCAGATATGGGTGAACGAGGGAAATACAGCTTAAGCAAATTATCCGTTAGGGGGAGCTACTAAGCCGTTTGTTTTTGAATCTGATGATTGACGAACGTCTGAACAGTTTTATTCAAGAGGGGTAGTACTGTCGGTACTGTCGAAGGGTGCATCGAGATTTCTGCCTTAGACTTTTCCAACGATAATGTAATCGTGGAAGATTATCCTAGAAGAGTACAGTTGAGATTGCGGACTTTGTTAAATTCAGACCCTAAATGCCGCAGCATCTTGTAGACTCAGAAGTGCTAATTAGCGGTAAAAGGGAGGTTTGCTTGGAAACTGTTTATTTCGTAGGTGTAGAAAGATTAAAGCTGCTAATGAAATAAACTGGTTAATAAAAGCCGTCGCTTGGTAATTTAACATCTTGGGTTGGATACTTGATGTGAGCACTGTTTTAGACCGACTAGAAGTTGACTGTCGTCAGAAATATTCCAAAGATGCTGTACTGTTTGCATAGTCCCAAAGTCACTGCCGCCATACTTCGATCAAATGATCGACAAAACTTTTTATCAAACGATGTTGCATTTAAACATACATACTCCGGATGTCGCAATTTATGCGGAGGTACGAAATGGTGGTTTCCTTCCTGTATTACGAAAGACTGTTTCGAACTACTTGAAAATGAGAACATTGTGTGTAAACAAGAACTTAGCCCTTCATTTTCCCTCCAACTATTAATAAAAAAATTCAGAGCATGTCTGATAATATTCCAGCTAACCAGAGATATAGCAGCTTGCAACAGCGTCTACCAGTTCACTGGAAGAGAATTCAAAAGAAACAATGAATTGATGTGTCATTGGTACAAATATCTATTGTCTGGACATTTTTGTATATATCAAAAACGAAACCCAAGTAGTGCATGTACATTTATGGGGGCATCCCATTTCACCCTCGGCACAGAAACAAGCAGAGGGTCTATAACAGCCTAAGGTTCTATGGGGCTACCGCTGGACATTAGCCAGGAAATACCATAATCGTATATCCAATAATACTGGGTGCCAGAGTGATCTCTACAAGATACAACGACATCGTCTTAGAACTTCTGAAGATACATCAGTGCTTAAAGGTTAACTGTATGCGGCTCTGCTTGAGATCGCTCGAAACATCCAGCCTTCGGTAGCAAAATGTAGGGACATGGATTAATGGATAAGTCTAAGTGTTGGCAATATTTTCGCTTATTAGGTCTTGTTAATATGATAGTTTAAATTAAGCTAATTCTTGATTGTTTTGGCATTATCGTGATTAGTTATTTGGTTTAGTTTTAAGTTAATACTTTATTTTTTAACTGATATATTCTGATTATAATATATACCTATAGGTATATATATATATATATATATATATATATATATATATATATATATATATATATATATATATATATATATATATATATAGGTAAGAGGAAAAAAGAAACAAAGCTAGATTTTATTATTCCATATATTAGCGGAAACGTTTCGTTTTGTTTCTACAAAACAGTATCAGTCCAAATTTGCAAGAGTAATACTCTTTTAGAAGGATTAATGAAGCTCTTTAATTAAAAGAGAAAGCCAAAAAGTGGCCTCTCATCTTGCTAGAAAGGAGAATATTAATAAAAATATTACTTACATAAGCAGTAATACAATATCGATGGTAATTACAGCTTTCAGTGTTACAAAGAATTGGTCTACTATTAAATTTTTTATAACCATACACACAAGCATAAAAATACTAATTGATATGATGAATACTAATTAAAATATAAAGATATCGAGAGGAGGGACGACCCTGGATCTCTGTCCCAAGTAGATCTCATTAATCCCAATTATTGCCGTTTAGGCGAACCTTCAGCACAGTAAGTCAGCTTCCATAGAATTTGTTATTGTTATTAGAAAGTTTGATGTCGCCTTAATATAAGAGCCTGATCATACCCTAGCCAAATAAAAGGTACAAAAGGTGATGTCGGAGAGCCTATATGTGGCAGATCTGCCAAACTGAGGACTTGTATAATAGATAATGGAATGTCTACAATATGCCAATTGGGTACAGAACGACAGGTTTAGAACAAAGAAAAATTGGTATCCTACATATTTTATAATATTTTATAATTAAAATTTTTGGTTGCGGTATTTTTATTTATTGTGTTTATCAGTGTGCATAAATTGTATGTCAGTTTAGTGGTTAGTTAATAAAAAAATATTTAAAATCGTTTTCAAATGTTAAGATACAGGTTAACTAAGATAACTCATTTAACATTTATCTAAAACACCGGAAAAGTTCTCATCGTGAATCGAGGAGGTAAATACATTGTTAAACGTTTAGTTACACTTCTTAGTCTTACGTCCACTTAGAACGTCTACTTATGCTCTTCCTACATGCCATAAAGTTATTTTAATTAGTCTATATGTTATTCTCCGATACTGATTTCTTGAAACTAAAATCCGGAAACGGAAATTAAATCATATTATGACCAACAAGGATTATCTAAATTTTACGGGCCATATCAGACTGACTGTCAAAATTGTCGACTTTTTGTTATTAATAGTATTAAGGGACATGAATTTTATTTTTATACAGTTTTACTACAATTAACTCAAAACAGCTCCTCTTCTAGCATTCTATCAACCAAAAAACAACATTTAAGTAAAAAAAACCTAAAAAACTGTCTACCCCTCTACCGCTGAGGGTGCGAGTGCATATGCGAGTGTGGGTGCTGGGGGTGGCCGTAACCTTGGTGAGGCGGGGGAAGAGGACTTGGGCACGCTTGAGAATACCCACCGTGTTGCGGCGACCCCCCTAACCCGAGGTGTGTTTGCTCTAGGTGGGAATAATGACCTTGACTTGCGAGGGAATGTGGATGAGCGTGCGTGTGTGGCGAACCATATACCATTTGTCTTACTTTAGAATCGTCGTCCGAAATATTATAGGTGAGTTCGGTCTCCTCGAAGCCAGTGGCAGACATCCTTTGGTCACCCCCCGCAGAACCAGCTGGAGGATCTGGCGAATTCAGGCAGGTCTGGATCAATGCTTTACCTGTAAATAAAAAGCTATTCTTAAAAAATTAAATGCCATATACGAGTAAACAATAGATACTAATAGCGTATTCAATTAATTTTAAATAACACCTATCGTATCAGGTATTAACAAAAAGGCAATCGCAACAAGTCTCCTATACGTAGATATCAGTGTATGTACAGTTCACAATTTAGGAACTACTTTTGTATGCACACAAACCAATCTTCTTCTTGTTTTTCCTGCATATTTTTCTTGCATATCTGGAAACAATGATTAACTTCACAAATGATTACTTCCAGAAAATTAAAATCAGGATAGAAAAGGCTCTGACAAACTTCAACAACGTGAGAAGAGTACATTACACAAGAGATTTAAAGTTGGAGCTAAGAGTTAGGTTGGCGAGGTGCTACGTCTTCTCGACTTTTTTTATGGAATAGAGGCTTGGACCAAGAAATGCGATATCAATGAAAAAACTGTATTCTATAGAAGAATTTTGAAAATATCATGGACAGAACACGCCACAAACAAAAAGGTTCTAAGAAGAATGAATGAAGAAATGGGAATTTTAAATAACATCAAACAAGAAAATTGAAATACCTCGGACACATTTTGCGTGGAGAGCGGTACACCTTGATTATGCAGAGAAATATCCAAGGAAAGAGAAACGTAGGGAGACGTAGACTATCGTGGCTGCTAAACCTGAGAGACTAATATGAATGTACATCAAATAAACTTTTCAGGGCGGCCATCTCTCAAGACCGAATATCTATGGTGATTGCCGATCTCCGTCGTTAAGATGGCTTGAAGAAGTGAATATAAAATATACATTTAACAGCCACAATAATGTATTATTGAAAGATATTTTTTTTGTTTGTTTTTTGTCCTTGGTTTGGAATTTGGATAAATTGGAACCTACAATTTTGCAACTGACTAAAACTCTTCTTTACCTTCTAATCTCCATGGCAACAACAAACGTCAAATTATCTTATACTTACTGTAAAATGCGCAAATTTTGAAATGAATTTAAACGATATTGATGGATTTGGAATTTTTCATACGACATATACAATATACAAAGTGTGGTTAATAAATATTTAGTACGTTCAACTCAACTCAGTACGTTCTACACTCTACGACAATATGATATGTTAGCACCAATCATTGAAAAAATAGCAAATATTTTAATAAATTAGAAAGAAAGACATCCACTATAGTCCAAAATATCTTTATTAATATTAATAACACTGTATTATAATGAAATAGTGGTAAATATTTACCACAATAATAAATTTTGCTAATTAGTATTTTGTTGTCTTTATTATGACTTTTACATTGAAGTATGACAGCAACTGTGCGAGGTTACTAATTTTTGTCGTAGGTTTCTCACAGTTTCAAACATTTTAAATTATGTAATTAAAGAAATCAAAATATTTCTAGATGTAATTTGTAAATATCAAAACCAGTTTAGGTTATGTTTTGCCTTCATTCCTTCAAAATGGATGTATCTTCTATTACTGATGTAACCAATATTAAAACCTTAGTAAAAAACGATGCGGAATTAATCCAATATTTGCAAAAGATTTGGATTAATTAAAGAACAGTTTAAATGTAAAGTGAGAAATTGTCGACGTCTAAGTACAGTCAGATCAAAAGACTCGTACAAACATCGGTACATTTTTTGGACTGGAAATACCAGTCTGAACTGTATTTTATATAATGTGTTTTTGGGCAGGTCGAATGCCAGTTAAAAGTGCCGAAGGATTAAAAAAATTTTGAAAATAAAAGATTTCCCCCACCGTACCGACGGCCCTATGGCGTAGGCACAAAAGTGTAAAATTTAAAAGCTTCGTAAACTGCAGTGGACTTGGTAGGCAGCAATCCTTCGGTTACAGTCTTTGCGGTACACAAAATATCTGAAGGGATACACGACGCCGTGGAATCTTCGGAATCAGACATAACACTCGTACTTTTGGGCGACAATAAGCACAAACGTTCACAAAACTTAACGAGTAGCGTAAAAATCGGTGATTCTTCTTATTTATCAAAGTGACAATTAATAGAAGTAACCACAGTAACATAAAAATTATTTGCGACGTTTGAAAAAAAGAATAGTATGTTCTATTCGGAGTAAAAATACCTTTTTGTGCCTAGGCTTAATGTTGGACTCACTACGGTCATCCGTCAAACGTACAGCCTCGCCACAAAAAGTATCATTTTTACTCCTAACAAGGTCCTTGCATCTCTTTCTAAGGTCGATTAAACCCGTTCCAGAAAAAGATGAAGGTACCGCTTTGCGTCAGTTTTCTCTGTCGGAACGGGCCTGAATTGCAATAGTCAGTCTGTTTGTATTATATGTCTATGGGTTTGCTTAGGTAGGTAGTGTTAGATTGACTTAGGTTGGCTTAGGTTAAGTACATAAGATTCGAGATTTATCCAATATGGATACCTTTTTAGGCCTTTATTGGAATTTAACAATAAGGCAAAAAGCTCAAAAATTTTTATCACTTCCTTCGATTTTCCGTATCAACCTTGCACGGGGGCTCTGTTAATCTACTACACATTGTTCCAATTGTTGTACATGTACCACCGAAGTGAGTATAAAAATAAAAAGTTTCACATTTAAAAAATGTCCACTCTGTTTGAAAAAATAAGTACGCGCATCTCGTTCGCGCAGATGGAATCAGCCATGTTTAAAACGGAACCAGTGCTATTCAGTGACATTTTATCTGGTGTGCATAGAAAAACTAACCCGGTTTAATTTATTTACGGCAACTATAGACATAATATGCACATTTTATTCGTACTTTTAGTTGAAGAATAGATTAAATTATTTCAAATGTACTAAATTATTCATCGTCATTGGTGCTACAGCCCTATAAAAGAGCCTCGACCTTCCCAAGTCTATTACGCCAGTCAGTTCTATCCATTGCCAACTGTTGTAAGTTTGCTGCGCCTATTTGTCCACCATCCTCACCTACACCATCCCTCCATCTGAGTTTTGGCCTACGCCTACATCTACTTCCCACAGGTTGCGACATAAGGATTCTTCTAAGAGGTTTGTTCTGCTGTGATCTTGCCCATCATGCCCATCTGTCCTGCCCATCTTATTCTCCCTATTTTTATAAAGGATACTACGTCTTTACCACCAAATATATGTTTATATCTGTGATATATCTCGTAGTTGTACCTCCTTCTCCAAACACCATTTTCACACATGCCACCGAATATTCTTCTCAGGATCCTTCGTTCAAATATAAGCAGGAGATTTTCATCTGCCTTGGAAATGGTCCATGTCTCCGACCCATATGTCAACACTGGTTGTATAAGGGTTTTGTATATGGTTATTTTTGTATATATATATTTAGGGATTCTACAGTATTCATTGCCTTCCCTCGCTCAACCGTTTCCATCTCTCTCTGTTGTTCCATTCTCCATCGTTCAGTCCTCTCTTACTCATGGCGTCGTCTACTTCGTTCCTCCAGGATTTTCGGGGTCGTCCTCTTTTCCTCCTTCCTATGGGGCTCCATTCGGTTATTTTCTTTATCCATCTGCTTTCGCTAGTTCTTCTTACATGTCCATACCACTTTAGTCTTTTTTGTTCTATATATGTTAGTATGTCTGTTTCTATTGATGTTCTTTGCTTTATTTCGTCATTACTTCTATCCATTCTTGTTACTCTGCAGCATCTTCGCAGGCATTCCATCTCTGTTGCTACTATCTTACTGCTGGTTTTCTTGTTTATGATCCAATTTTCAGCCCCATATGTCATAATACTTCGCACTAATGTTTTATAAATCTGCGTTTTTGTCTTCATATTTAGGTGTCTATCCCACCATACTGAGTTAAGTTGTCGGATTGCTGTTCTTGTTTGTCCTAATCTTTGTGTAATTTCTTCCTCTGTTGTTGCCTTTTTCGTGATTATAAACCCCAGGTATTTGAATTTATCCTTTCCTTTGATTGTTACGTTGTCATCAATCTGTAGATCTTCTATGTCTTCTTCACTTGTAGATAGGTACTCTGTTTTCGCGAGGTTAATATCTAGACCAGCCTTGGTATATTCTTCTTGTAGTTTTTTCATCATGTAGCTGAGGTCGTCTTGGTCTTGTGCAATCACTACTTGATCGTCTGCAAAACTTAATGTATATAGGTATTCGTTCCGTACCGGTACTCCCATGCCTTCGCATTTTCTTTTCCATGTAGTCAAGGCTTTCTCTAAGTATATTTTGAATAGGGTTGGAGATGTGGAACAACCCTGCAGGAGCCCTTTTGTTGTGGTAAAGTCTCCTATGATTCTTGTTCCCATTTTAATATTATTATTTTTATTTTTGTTTTTTGGCTTAAGTTTCTGCTTCTCATATGTCTACTCAGTCCAAAATAGCATTTGTTTGCTAGGATTATTCTTCGCTTGATTTCTTCCATCATGACGTTCTCCTTGGTGATCAGGGAGCCTAAGTATGTGCATTTGTCCACCACTTCAAAGGTAGAATTATTATAGGTCGATGTTTCTGGCTCTATTGTTGGGTGTTGATGCCATTATCTTAGTTTTATCTTCATTTACTTGCAGGCCCATATTTTTGAGGCGTTTGACAAGGTGGTATACATTTCTTCTAGCTTGCGTGTTGTGCGGGCAACTAGGTCGACATCATCTGCATATGACAAAATTTGGGGTTGATTTATTAAAAATGTTTCCACGCATTTTATAGTAAATAATAGATTAATTAATTTGGTGTTTGTTGTTGCCATAGCAATTAGAATGTTATGAAAAGTTTAGTCAGTTGCAAAAGTAAAAGTTATTATTATCCTCCAATAATACGTTGTTATAGGAGTAAGATGGATATTTCTCTTCCTCAAGTGCCATCTCCGCGACGGAGGTCGGCAATCATCATAGCTATTCGGATTTGAGAGACGGCCGCTCTGAACAGTTTATTTGATGTACATCCGAGCAGCGATGATATTCTACGTCTCCCTACGCTTCTCTTTCTTTGGATCTTTCTCTGTATAATTAAGGTGGATCTCTCTCCATGTGTATCGTATCTGAGGTACTCAAACTTTCTTGTTTTGATTGTATTTAAAATTTTCATTTCTTTATTAATCCTTCTCAGAACCTCTTTGGTTGTGGCGTCATCTGTCCACGATACTTTCAGAATTCTTCTATGCACCCACAACTGGAATGAATCCAGTTGTTTCATCCATGTCGAATATTGGAGGTCCAAGCTCCCATTCCATAAAACGAACACTTAGCCAACCTAACTCTTAGCACTAACTTTAAATTTCTTGTGTAAAGTACTCTTCTCATGTTGTTGAAGTTTGTCCGAGCCTTTTCAATCCTGATTTTAATTTCCTGGAAGAAATCATTTGTCGAGTTAATCACTCTTCCCAGATACGCATATTTTTCCACTCGTTTGGCAATGGTTCCGTTTATTAGAAGATTCTCATTGTCTCTCTGAGTTTTTGATAATCTCATAAAATTCATGTTTTGACGTTCATTGTTAGACCGTATACTTGTCCAAACTTCCCTATTCTGGCAACCAGTCGCTGAAGATCTGCAATATGGAGAGATCGCCGGATCTTTCACCTTTGGATTTTTTTTGTAGGTATACCTAAAATCAAAAATATACGCCACTCCGCCTGCAGATCTTATAGAGCTGCGACAAAGAATTGTGACAGAACTCCGATCATTGACACCGGAGTTATTTGCAAATGTACGAAGAGGCTTTGAAAATAGACTGTATTATTGTAAGGAGGTCATTTCGAAGATTGGTTAATTTAAGGAAATGTTTTGTTTTTTTTGTTATTACTGATGTTCAACCAATAAATTAGTTAAATCCAAAATTATCTTCAGAGTTATTCCGTGAATTAGAGTGTTGTGTAGAGAACAAAGTATCGTTCAAATGATGTGCCACTCGACCACACTTGCTATTTAAAAAAAAATTGGAGATTGATGCGGAGTAGTAGGGGGTTACATTTGAGGGCATGAGTTTTGTATGAAATTTTGTCCCCCGCCCAATACAAATCGACGTGTTTTTTAAATTTCTCTTGGTTTTTGAGTTGCTAGTGGGGGGGTCAAATTTTCGTTGGAACACTCCGTATATGTATTTGTGCCATTGATGACTTTAATCACACCACATGTGTATTATATAAGTCTTAATTCTGTCCCATTGAATATAAGTTTAACGCACATTTAACGGTACTTGTTTATGAATCTGGTTGTTATACTATGTACGGAAATGAATATATTATTGGAAGAATATCATCTAGTTCCCTCGTTAGGTTTCCGAAATGAGAATATTTCGAAAGTAAAGAATAGAGTAGTTACTTTAATTAATTGTCCTGTTTTTAGGTTTTTGCTTTTGTAGTATTATTCAACATAAGTTAATTGAATTTCAATACTCCCAATTCCATAATTTCAGAAGGTTCCAAAAAAATTATTTTAAACTCAGTATAATTGCAAGCTCAATTACATTTGTTCATAATGAAGCAGTAAAATTAATCATTGGCACATACAAGACATGACAATTTATAAATACCAAAAGATGAAGAGGTTTTAAGAATTAAATTTAATTACATGGAATAACCTGATTTAGCAAAAACTAACTAAAAGGTTAAAAATCGCATTATTTTAAAATATGGTAACCCTTTATATTACAACAAAAATAAGGATTACACCAATTTTGGACTAGGGCTGATAAGACACGTACCAGATATCAAAGAAATATCAGAACTTATAACCTAACTTATACTAAAAACGAAGACAATAATCATTTCATGTCATTCAACATTTACACTAGTTTGACGTTACTCTTAAATACTGAATGCTGATCCTGAAGTTCTCAATGGTACTTATTATTATTATTTTTTTTAACACAATTATTTTGTTACAACAATTTGAAGTGAAGAGCTCTAATAAAATTAAAAGATATGATTTAATGAACTGATAAATAAGAGTTTTATATACGAAGAGTAAGTAATCCACAGTTTTGTAATACAGATCAGTTTTTGGAAAAAAATATTCTCTGCAAAAAAAAAATTCAAAAATATTGTATTGTGGTAAAATAAAAGTACCTAATTTTAAATACTTGCCTGCTTCACTTGTGATCATTGGTTGTAATTTTCTAGTAGCAAAAGTGTACACGTGACCGGTTTCCGATGCCACAAGCAACATCACTTGTGTTCCAGTCAATGTTGATAATTCATAAGCCTGTAACAAAGCAAAAAATTATTCAAGGAAATTAATACTGCTAAGTAAATAACAATTTATAGAATTACACACACTGTAAATATAATCATCAGTATTATTATGGTAAAGGAATGTCTCCTTTGTAGGTCGATTACTCCAACCCCCCAAATACCTATTTATAGAGCAATTACATAAGAATTAGATAAAAATATTGTACCGAGCCCACAGACTATTGGAACTTCAGCCAGCAAACGTAAGTGCTATAAAAAGTGGGTTTAAATTATTAGAGAGTTAGTATTTTAGGTTTGAGAAGCTATTGTATAAATAACTAAAAGTAAATGAATAGTGGATATAAAATGGACCGTGCCTTTTAATTTATTTTTTAAGGTAATATTATAAACTAAAAATAAAGTGTGGCAGAAGTTTAACCCTGTACTGCCCAATTTTCTTAACTGCAAAAAAAATTTCTACTGTTATATACTTCCAGAATAGCATCAAATTCAAACATTTTTTAAGTTTTTTTTAATTCTGTATTTCCTTTGTTTTAATAGGGTTTGTGACTCTCAAGTTACAATGGGAAAAAAAGTTAATTTTTATGAAAATCCACAAAGGAATTAGAATTAGGCGTAAAACACAAATTTATATTACATTTTTCACATATTACTTTTGGCACGTCTAGGCATCCCGGTTTCTTGCAACGACCGCGCTTTTCTGAAAATTTAGGCCAATGGCCTATTCCGTCTTTCCGTATGTTTTTCTCCTGTGGAAAAGCGATAGGTCCTCTTGTCCTTTTCTGCTCTATTTCTTGTTATATTATAAATAGACTGGGCCTTCCCCTGTTCTTGAGCTTTTCTTTACCCTCTTGACAAAGACAAGCGGTAATAGATGCTTTAAAATCTAGAACACTTAGTTCATCGTTTTTTCTTATACCAAGTAACTGGGTGTATCTTCTATAAAGTAACCAAGCATTCACAACTGCTAAATCAAATATATGGAACACAATGCGGAGGTACCACTTTTTAGAACGAATCCTAGTTCTATATAAAGCCATCAACGAGTACATTATGTCCACTCCGCCCATACATTTATTGTAAAAAGTTACAATGTTAGGACATTCGACAAGAATGGTTTCTTTCTTTGCTTTGTCCCATCCTTGAACTTGATTTGTAGGATACGTGCCTACAAACGAACTCAGTAAATGCACCGGGTTGATGTCGTACCATTTGACTGCTTTAAGGGTTATTCCTTCTTTCTTGTAGACAAGTTCTTCGAAACTCCCCCTTCCTTTCGTTTTCATATCTTTGTCGGTAGAGAAATTACATCCTTTCAATCTGTTAAGACGCACCGTACTTACAGAGGGAATACTCAACTTGTCTAGTTCAATTTGCAATTGCATACTTGTTAACCAGTTATCAAAATGTATCTTATGGTAAGCATTTCTTGGAATTATTGTGGCCAATCGAAGAACTACATTTCCGCTGACTTCAACATTTGGTAAATATTCTGGATGCTTTTCTTTACCAGTATACAGTTCAAAATTATATACAATTCCGTTGGTATCGCATAGGAGAAACGCTTTATAGCTCCACTTCTTTGGTTTGTTTTTTATATACATTCTTAGACTATGTTTTCCTTTGAAACGAATAACTGGTTCTAAAAGCGGTTTGATTTTGTATAACTTTTCTCCGGAATTATCTAACTATTGTCATTAAAGTGGATATTGTTTTTTATTTAAACCATACACAGTGTAAACCATACACCGACAAAAACAAACATATACGAAAAACTGTTCTATTTCGTTCTTGTCCACATTTAAAGATTTTTCAAGTTCTTTTGGGTAGAATACAGATTTGTTTGAAAAAACGATATTGTCCAAAATATTGTCATCTATCGGCGTTCTAAAATACTTGATTGGAGTATACGGGTTTTCAGGTCCTGACGGTAAACTGCTTTTCCAATGTTAAATTGGATGTGCAGAACGACTAGTAATTCGTTTCCATGTGATATTCTGATGATTGGGCACATCATTTTCGTCGTCATTGTCATCCTCTTTTTCATTATCATCTTCCTGATTCTCACCTATAGAATGAAATCTTTAGAGTCATATCCACAAATGTCTCTAATTTGAACATTGTTTAGTTCTTTCTTGTCATAAAATGATTTTACACAAATAGGTTTTATTTTTGTTAACACCTGCAAAAAAAATTATGTTATACATTATGGACCATTGTAACTTTAAAGTTACACAACATTTTTTACTCACAAAATACCTAATATTTTATTATCAGAGCATATATTTGCTACAATAAGAGTCAGAATGTACTTACTTTTACTTTTCTTTTTTTATTTCGTCAGCTAGTATAGAAAGTACTTTAAATTGTGATAAAAGTAACCTATTACAACGCTGCAACACTACGAACGACAACACATGACAATTGCTAGAACCCACGCACAAAATATGACCTTGTGCATGATTGGAATGTTCTGTGGTAGACAGCTGTCTGTAACCTTATAGAAACATCGGACGTTTAAGGAAATATCAGGTTTAGAAAGTATTTTATGACTCTTATTCAATATGTAACTTAAGAGTTACAAGTGGCAATACAGGGTTAAGAGACTTTTGGGGTGTTTTCGGCACTGTAAAACATTTATGAACAATCGTTTAGTGTGTTAGTTTTTAGAGAAATTTAAAATGTTTCTAGTAGAATGGACAAAGGAGTTAGAAATACAGATATCTCGGATTCAATATGGACAAGAAAAAAATAATTGTTTACTTCAGCAAATTTTTGACAAAGCCAGAAAGAAAATACTATGTTATAAGAAGAAACGTCTAGATGTGGTAAAGGCTTGTGAACATATTCACAAATATTTGTATGGACCAAAGTCCCTTTTTAGAATTGACATGCAGCTCTGAAGTGGCTTCTACAGTTCCGTAATTCAGAAGGTCCAAAATATATAGCAGGATGGCCAGAGTGATATCAAGAATACGATTATACCAAATAACACAGGGTAGGAAAATCTATTTAAATACCGATGCCCTGTCAAGAAGATCATCTAGCGCGCATTGTAGCCACTGTTCATAAGAAAAACGATTTTGCCTCGTCCGATGAACCACCATCACAAATGAGTAGTGGCAACCTCAATAGTTAGAGGACATCCAGAATTTAAAGCATTATAGGTAATGGCAATGCTTTGTACTGAAAAATGATCTACTACAGATCCTTTGAGAACGACATGGTACGGAATCTAAGCTACAGCTGGTTACAGCACGGGGCAGAAATATTGGGTCAATTACCTGACGGCACATTAGGTGGGTACTTTGGCACTAAGAAAATTTTAAAAAAGGTTTGAATTCGAGTTTACAAAAAGTTATATTGGGTGAAATGCACAGATAATGTAAAACCATGGTGCCGAAAATGTGAATTGTGTACAACTGGCAATGCCAGTAACAATTGCATGGCTTAGTATGATATATTTTTCAAAATTGAAAGATGTGTATGCAATCCCAGATCAGGAGGTTTCTGAAGTTCCAGATATACTGGTTAAAGAATTTTTTAACTATTTTCCTGTTCAGTTAGAAATCAATTTACACCAAAGGCGAAATTTTGTATGGGCTGTTTTCAAAACGTGTGTCGCTTAATTAGTGCTAATGAGACCAGAACGACTTTTAATAAGATGAAGTGATAGAGAGGATGTATCGAACAATGGTCAGAAAGTTTTCCAAAGTTATATCTCAATATCAAAGAGTTTGGACAAGTACATTTACTTATTTCTGAATATGACCTACTGATCGGCTGTCAACGAAACTACTGCTATCCACATACCAGGTTGTGCGACGATGGTTCGTTTATCAATCGTTATTGAGTTTAGCTGTAAATCTGCAGAAAACATTCCCGGCGAAGAATACGGTGAAACTATATTCCGAAAACATATTCAGATAGCCTGCCTTACGATGAAAAGTTAATATAATTTTCGATCTACGAATGTAAGCTTCGAAGTAGATCTTGTATGGCTATATATTGCACAACTACGTCGATGCCTTTCTCCTAAACGTCAAAGGCAATGAAAAGGTTCGCATGAAATTAAAAAGAAAATAAATCGGATTATAAATGCCAAAAGGATAACCAAAAGTTGCCCAAATAAATGGTCTTGCAATATATGCCGGCTCAAACAATACTGCAAGAGTAGGCACCCTTCAACAATATTAACACGCAGACTGCCGACAAAATTTCAACGATTTTATGTCAAATTATGCAGTAAGAAAAAAGACAAAATTCGACTTGACCATCTGAGCCTAAAACGTTCTTATTGCCGTCCCGAAAGATGTTTCCATAGCTTATTATGTCGTCCTAAATCTTAATATGACCAGAGGAATTTCGACCTAAGAGGTCTATTGTGGCTCATCCCTGGGTAAGAATAACTGATTTGAAACAAATTCTGTACAATTATGACATAAGAAACTGAGTGTTACCAAAGAGTGCACTCTCAGTCTTTTAGTCAGATACGTTAACTTGCCGGCAAAATTTTAACTAATAAATGGCATAATACTTGCCCTTAACATGGCATAATACTTGCCCTTCACTATTTTCTTTTGTAAGTAGTCCATCAAGAAAATTATAAGCATTCCAAAAGTAGTTGCCAATACCTTTTCTGCTGACAATACAGTTTTGGTCTTATTTGGTGACAGAAAACCTTTAAGTTTCTTCCTTGGACTTGTTTCGTAGGTAAAATGGTGGAACTAGGTTTCATTGATGATTAGAAACGGTAAAAAATCTTTCGGATTGGGGCAAAAACGTGCCAAAAAAAAAAGAAAAAAAAACAACTGATTTAGTTTTTGGTCCGGTACGCGTAAATATTTTAGTTTAAATTCTTCAGTTAAAAGTATGTCCAGAGATCATTGAGATACCCACCATATCTTCTATGTGACACACTTTTACTAAATTAGAATCGTTGGGAATTTTCAAAAATATACGAAACAGTAGCAGTTTGTTCAATATGGAATTTAATATTTAAGCTCATTCAACCACACATTAAAAACGAAGTAGATTTCAAGTGTGGAATTTAGCTTTGCGCAGATTTCGGTTGGGGTTAAGCTTTTAAATGAACTTTTTTAGTTTGCTAACTTCCCAAGTTAAAAAATTGAAAGTTAACCGTATGCTGAGAACAATATTGCAGAGGCACAAAGTTTGAAAACGAAACATCTAATAAAATTAATGTGTAAGGTTTTCTTTTGTTAAGTTTCGATTAAGTTTCGTTAAGGGATCGCTTACACTTCTTCGCCACTCAATTCGGTTTATCGTGCCTTCTTCATTTCAACCTTTCTCTCTCAAATCCTCTGTCACACAGTCCTTCCGACTTCTCCTTGGTTTTCCTCTACCTCCCTTTCCTTCCAGTTGTAACAGCTCTATCCTTTGTCTCACATAATTCTCATTTCTACTTTTGACGTGACCAACAAATGCAGTCTTTGTTCTTGTACCTTTTTTAAGGCAGGAAATCATTTACCGCAGAAAGAATACATATTATGTTATGTGTCTAAAACATATGAGAATCAGATTCCAGACGTTAGATCTGTACTTTGGAAATCATTCTCAAATTTAAAAATGTTCTAGCTGAAATTAAAACATTAAATATAACGGTTTTTCATTAATATTGTTAATGAAGTTTTGAACATGTAAATTAACAATTCATATTAGCGTACTCAATTTTTGAAAATCAATACCGATGGGTAGAGAGACCAATATAAAGAAAAAACCATCCATAGTTTACAAAATTTACAGTTATATAAAGAATTGTGAGGAAGAGAAGCATGTGGTTTGGTATATGTCGTAAGCGATAATTAGTGACCATATGCATATACACATATATCTATATTATTTGACCTGTGGACGCTAGAAAATTATAATACGTTTTTAAAAATACAAAAGGCCAAAAAAGTGCGTTATCATTCCACACTAATGATCTCAATGTTGTTGAAAGACAGTGGCGTAACGATAATTTCCCAACATGATTTGTATTAAGAAAAAATCTCAAACCAAATGATCTGTAAAAATAAATGTATTTATATAAATTCCTTATATAAAAATTTCAAAGATATTGGTTGGCAGATAAATAGATAGAACTGATAAAACGCAATATACTAAAAGGTCATAGTGGGTACGAGACTTTCTAATGTTTCTAGCGAATTTAAAAAAAAATGGTAAGCTCAAAGAAAGTTATTGGTTAAAAGAATCTACTGAAAAAGCAAAAAAATAATCAACATAAGATATGTTGATTGATAATAATAAAACAAAAATAAAGTTTTTTTATCAGAAGGTTGTTGTAAATCTTCTAAAGACCGTACCAGGCCGTGTCCCGTAAATGATGCCCTGGCGTTTATTGAATTTAGGGTGAAAGGTTCCATCCGCACGAGATCCTCCCAGAGGAGTAGTGCTCACAGATGCAACCATAGCTTTCTGCCTACCAACTGAATTCCACCCACTCAACCGGACTACTCATGTGGTAGGTCCTCACCAGACCGGTGGATTACATGAATGGCTCGTCTTTTCTGTCTCTCTCTTTCCTTTTCCGCAGATTCCTCTCTAGTATTTCCTTCTTTCTAACGATTTGAGTCTCTGGTTCCAGTATTGCCCTTTCTATGTAATTCATTCCCGTGTAATTCATTTCTATCGCCTTTAAAAATTCTGCACTCGAATACACAATACTCGGCCGTATCAGACACTCCACATGTGAAAAAGTAGATAGTGTTTCTGTCGCCGCATTTTATCCAGTCTGCAATATTTGGAATTAATACCCTCATCCAAGCCGCCCTATAGTCGTTTGTTTATTCTTTCAGCCACTCCGTTATGCTGTTATTTCTAGCTACTATTTTCTCCTGCTCATCCTCTCAAACCGTAGGTTTCTGCCTTTTCCTTCACTGTTGTTCTGTATGTACGTGCTACTCTTAGCAGTGCTTTTCTTTCCTGGTCCTTCCACATTGAGCAATGTTAGCGCCAAAAATTTCTCCTCTTCCTTGCAAACGACGTACTTCACGTGCTCACCAAAGGTTTGCCTCGTATCTAGGATTACCCCCAAGTACTTTACTTTTTTGGCAGGTAAGATCCTTTTTCCCTCTAGTGCAAAAACTGTATGGACTCTGGCCCTCGGAACCTTAAAGGATCATAGCTGCACTCTTCTCGGCCGCCATTATGATGTCCCTGCTTCCAATCCACGTCTTCACTTTGCTGAGGGCTCGGTTCGCTCTATGCATAATTGACTTGTTTTCGTTGTGCTCCATCAACACCACCAGGACATCCGCATACGCTATTACTTGTACACCAATGCCCATGTGGACCTGCCAAGTTCTGCGAATAGGGAGATATCCCAAGTCGCACAGTAGTCTGACGATAATTTTCCAGCTAGCACTATTTAAAGAATTTCTTCTTTCATCGAAAAATGAAGCCGCCATCCACCTGCTCCTAAGTATGGATATCTCCCTTTTGATCCTGCTCATGGCGTCGATTTTCCTCTCTTGAAACCTTACTTGCGGTAGGATATGCCGCCTTACTCCATTATCTCTCTTTCCAGTAGGCATGTAGGTCTCTGCGCCCCAGGCTGCTCTAATTCATTTCCCGGTTTGGGGATAAGTATGAGATTTGCCGTTTTCACATCTCCTGGGAACTCTTGCTGTCTTAGCTGGTTGTTTATAATATCCTATGCCCATTGCGCTTTCTCCTCGATGATGATTTTTATTATTCCGGTGCTACATTATCAGATTCAGGCGCTTTTCCTGCTTTGAGCGTATTGCCAGCTTTCGTCAGTTCTTATTCACTTCGCTTTTCTTTTTAAGGGAATCAAAGTGCTGTCATAGAAAAGTTAATATAGAAAAGAACATGCCTTTTCAAACAGGAATATCAAGAAAAGGGTACCAAAGAAAACAAATAATATCTACTTAGACGCATATAGAGGGCGCACATGTCACACTATAAGATAAAAACACGTTTGCCGTCGGAAATTTGACATTAATAAAAAACGAAATTACACTCAACAATAGAAATAGTAAGTTGTGGAGAAAAATCGTCGTAATATCAATTTTAATTATTATTTATATTAGAACAACATGACTGTTATACAAGCAAATAATCCATCCAAACATACTAGTCTAACAGCAAGAAATACTTGGAAATTAATTATAATGTATGCTGTCACGGCATAATTGTTAATTTTACGTCTAAGCTGTGCCAATGGATGGGTAACCGAAAAAATTAAATATATTCCAAATATGCCAACAAAAATTACTGGCAGTTTTTTTATATATGCAGATGTAGTAGATGAAAAAGAAAAATTTTAATACTGGTTAATTAAATATTTTAGCATTTTCCGTGTGATCTACAAAATTTTCCACGGAAAGAATTTATTGAAAAGAATAAAGGAAAAGCCAACTCACTGTTGCTTGTAACACTAAAAACCTTTAAAAAAAATTTGGTTTTCTTCAAAAAGACTTCCATCTGTTCTTTTAAAAGAAATTAAACATATCCTATTACCCCAATATTTGACACGACACTGCTACCAATACTGTTGAAGTAATAAAATTATAATTATAGGCGTCAGTGCCGACATGCATACACTTCTATAATGGAAAAGATATGTCAAAAATATTGAAAGAAAAAAATACATGATCCATTATGTTATGGATGAAATAGAAATTGGTTTTACAATGCTTATTATCGACCGTTTTTTTCAACGTACTTCATATATAAATACCTGTCAGATTGTTTTTTATTCATACACCTTTTGATAGTCAAGCAAATGCCCTACAGGGCTAGCATATGTACTTATTATTACACTATTTGCTTTGATTTATATGCGTCAGGTATGTGAAGTATTCTTCTATTCATTATTTACCGTTAGTTACAGAAAAGGCTTATAAAAGGTTTACTGAAATAATTCAAGAATCATTTAAATACCAATTATCTTACACTTAGGAAAACTATCTGTGGTTATCCTTATTTAGGTTTTTTTCTCTACTGTTCTATTCCTGCTTGTTTTAGTTCCAATAATCTATACTCAACTTGTCATTTTTATAGCCTCATTTTTACGTGCCTATGTGTGTGGTTAAGTTTGTTGTGATTTGGTGGGGCTTGGTGCGTTTGTGTGTGTGTGTGGTGCGTCTGTGTATTGTAGAGTGGGTTGAGTAAGTTTGGTGTGAGTTGGTTAATTTTGGTCTGGGTTGGTTAGGTTTGGTGTGGTTGGTTAAGTCTGGTGCGGTTTGGTTAAATTTGGTGTGCTTTTATTAAGTTTGGTGTGATTTGGTTAATTTGGGTGTAGTTTAATGACAGACATATAATACAAAAAGACTGATTGCTGCAATACAGTAGCGTTGCCCTAGTGCTAACAGAGAAAAGTGACGCAAAGCAGTCCCTGCATCTTGTTTTAATATGTCGGGTTAATTGACCACGTGACCTTCTCATTGGTCATTTAGGTCACCTGGTTGATAGACCTGGCAAATTAGAAAGAGATGCAGGGACTCCTTTGTGTCAATTTTCTCTATCGCACTGGGGGAACTCAACTATATTGCAGCGCTCAGTATATTTGTAATATGTCTATGGGTTTATTAATTTTAGTGTAGTTTGGTTAAGTTTCATGCGGTTTTGGTTAAATTTGGTAAGGTTTCGTTAAGTTTGGTTTAGTGTGGTGTAGTGTATTGTGATGTCGTGTGTTGTGGAAGGGTGTGGTTTACTCTAGCAAAAAAAAATTTACGATAAACAGGACTTGTTAAGGTCGCGGCATATTATCATGCACGGATAGTTTCCAGCAGATAGCGTTTCCAGTCCAGCAATCAAACTGTCCGTTCACATTTTCATACATAGAACGTTTCAGTTTGGTGCGGTAAAGATGTGTTCTCGCTTTTCCAAATATTTTCTTTTTTATTTGCATCATAATAGCATTTATCATTGTATTTATATAAAATTTCTTTACCGCGTACGAGTTCAATTAATTTTTCGAAATCTATTTTAACTTGTAGGTACTATTAAACTGTAAATATTAAACCAAAGAGTATTAAAAAAAAAGAGGTATCACTTATGTGCAAAAGTCCTAATTGTTTATCACTGCCGTGTTTAATTGTCACAAAGCAATAAAAACACAAGCATAAATGACAAAATAGCCTCGAAAATTATTTTTTTTTAATTCCCTGTATCAAAATCAAACAAATACCTAAATACAACGAGGGGAAAACGACGGACTCCTAATTCACATTATCCGTAGCAACAGGTTTCGACTCGTTCCGTAGCGGTCGGCATCCGTAAAATATTATGTTCGAATATACTGAACGGAAACGTAAGGTGTCTTATACGATCCGTTCTGTGAATTGTTAATATTTAAAACCATTTAAATTATATTTTTCGGAAACTAAACGCTACGGGCTGAAACGCAACGTGCATGATAATATGCCACGATCTTTAATCAAAAATTCGTCTGATGAGTAAGGATACTATAACGCTGTTTTTGTTTATATAGTGCTTTACCAAGAATAAATGTGGTCATTCACAGACGCATTACTTTAGAAATGTAGTTATCCTATCCCAAATATCACATTTATTGATACATATAACAAGTTTATCTACCAGTATACAAAAAATCGTGTAAACATGAACTGCATAAGTAAATCGAAATTTAACCCTTTCACTCCTGTCGGGATATATATATATATATATCCCAACACATGTTTGAAAAATTCTGAATGTTTTAAACTGGCTTACAACTGCATTGGGACGGGATATTTCAGTAAACTATGGCATTTCTTATAACGTGAAATCGAGTATCCACCGTCAGCATCAAATTTTAACCTAAAATTTAGTGTAATGTTAACAGATTGTGAGTACGATCATATAAAACTGTGTTGATAACATATTTCTGTTGGCGTAAGGACAATTTTGGTTGCTGATTGTTAATTACAAAAGATTAAGATAGGTGAGTACATAATTTCATTTTGCTACTCAGTACGAAATTTATCGTAATGGGCAGTAAATCTTGAATGGGATTATATATCCCAACAGGTGTTTTTACTGGTAAATATTATCCTGACAGGTATAAACAACTTCCTTTTTTAGCATGGATCGAAAGAAACATAAACTTACCGAAGATGAACTTGATTACTATGCTAATAACATTGATGAAATTGAAAGTATAGACTATAGTAGTGATGATAGTATGGTGGATAAGGACTTCATTTTGTCATCAAGTGAACTAAGTGAGGCAAGTTCACTTGATAGGGAAGTGAATATAGGTAATGAAACTGAGAACGCAGCTCAAATTTCCGATCAGGAATCCTCTGACGATGATGAAGATATCCAAGATGCAGACGAGGTTATGCAACCTGTGCCGCCAACTAGTACAGATTTTTCCGCTGTTTGGACTGATGTCAAAGCAGAAAATTTTATTCCGAGATATGATCTACCAGCCAGAACAGCCCCAGTTATTACAGATCAATTGAATCGAGGCAGTTCTGCATTAGACTGTTTTCTAAAAGTATTTCCTTGAAGTTTGTTTATGTATATGGCACAGTGTACAAACCGTAGGCTTGAAATTTTAGAAGAGAAAACGAAGAAAACTTTTGTCAAAACGTGCCAAAAAGAAATGATGCTACTTACTGGTGTTACGTTAGTTATGCATTATAATAGAGTTCCTCTTTTCGCAATGTACTGGTCTAATAATAAAACACTTGGAAACCATTATATTCGTAGTGCAATATCAAGGGATAGGTGCCAACTACTATTATCAAAATTGTATTTTGCCGAACCCAATAAACCTGCCACAGCAAATAAAACTCATTATATAGATGATGTTATTTCCTGCTTGAAGACAAGTTTTATGAGAGCTAGAAGTGATTCTACCTATCAAGCAATTGATGAGTTTATGGCAAAATTCAAAGGGCGATCTACATTGAAACAGTATATGCCCCTCAAACCCATAAAACAGGACATAAAGTTATGGAGAAGATGCGATTCGGAAACTGGCTGTTTACGATATAAATGTGTATGCAGGCAAAAATGATAATAAGATGGCATTTACTTTGGGATAATGTGTTGTAAATCAGTTATTTTCAACAATTTCTAATGAAAATTTTGTAATTTGCTTCGACAGATTTTTTACAACAGTTCATCTTATGGATACCATTATGTTTCCTGCTTCGGGCGTGCATAATTGCCCGAAAAAATTTACCCAAATTTCATGGCAAGCTAAATCGAGGAGAATCGCAAGTAAAAGGTAATGAAAATGGAACATTAGCATTTTTTATCATAGATACGGTAGAACTGATGTTCGCTGCTTATTTAAAATTGTAAGACATATATATTTAAAACTATAGACATGTAATACAAATAAAAATAGACTGATTGCTGCAATACAGTGCGACAGAGAAAATTGACGAGAGGTAGTCCCTACATCTCTTTCTAATTTGTCAGGTTTATAGACTACGTGACCTAAGTGACCAATAAAAAGGTCACGTGGTCGATAAACCCGGCCCATTAGAAAGAGATGCTTTGCTTCAGTTGTCTCCCTAGCACTGGGGGAACGGTCTGGTATTGCAACGATGTGAGAATTTTGTATTATGTGTCTATGATTATACCACATTTACGTCAAAATGCCCTAGTATTTTTTACGTGATGAATGCAAGTGAATTTTAATTGATTGTTTTTAACCATTATCTTACAATATGGACACGTGCGTCAGTTTTCATCATGCACTGCATTGCATGCATTGCACCAAGTTCATATCACTGAAATGAGTAATTTAAGGCTTTTGAGCTAAAATAATAATTTTTAAGTTTCAAAATGGTTCCTGGCTTACAATATAAGTGAAATTGTCCTTTCGAAGGTTTAACTTTCTCATGATAAACACCTATTTTTATACTTAAACGTTTGAAAGAATTTTATTTTATAGAAATTTAGACTCACCAAATTAAACTAGATTAAAGGATCCAGTTTTGCTGTCAAATTTTTATTAGCTAGCTTGTTTTAGGCAAATTTCTGAACAACTAAGATTTCGTAAAAAAATAATTTGATTCGATAAAATGAAACCACTTGTGGTAGTTGTCCTGATTATGTCATTATTAGAGCAAGTTAGTAGAGTATAATGTGGAAAAATCATTTTTTTAATGTAGCTATATTGTTCTTATCGTATATGACATACTACAATTAAATAAATAACTTTATTATCGGCCAAAGTCAACATTTGATTAACAAGCAGAATTTTAAGTATCACTTGGTATTATAAGAATATCTCATAAGTGGAAATATTAATTCACCAACATTTTTACGGATTTACCGCGACTGTGTTATTGATATATTCATTAAATATAATGAAGCTCCGGATAATCAGTGCGAAAAATATCCTATTAAGATATCTGATACCGATGCTGGGGATTAAATTTTGAAAAGAAATAAGCCCCATAGAGAATTTGTTTCCCAAGACGTACACATGCAATTAAATCGAATAAATAACGAGTACAATTAAAAAAATGAAATTCATTGGTGGACATTTTTATTTGTTTATATTGTTTTAAACATGTTTAAAGACTATGAATAGAAATTGCAGGAATGGCGTATGGTCGGAGATAAACATTTTATTGGTTTATTTACGCTATTTTGTAGTAATTTTACGGTTATACCTAAGACCACACTAAATAAACACATCAAAAATTTCTAAGAAACACAAAGATTTTTTCTGATATATACATCATTTAATTCGATTTTAGTGAGTGACATACCGTTATAACGCCTGATTAGTCAGCAACATCATTATATATATATATATATATATATATATATATATATATATATATATATATATATATATATATATATATATAATATTGTTTTGTTTCTACTTCTTTCTTTATGTACCTATTTGTTTATAAAAAATTATACTTATATTTATTTTGAATTAATAATTAATGAAACATTTTTTTTTGGCTAGTTCAAATTGGTAAATAATCTCAGGGTTTTATGTCATTCAATCACAGAAATGCAATACCGATACTCAGAAGAAGCTCATCGGTAAATAAAATTCAAAAATAAAATATAACCGTATATTAAAACAAAATGTTTCTACCAAAGAAATAAACACAAATTTTAATGACAGCATAAATTGCAAAAACCAAACAATCTATGAAAATAGTAAGTATTTAAATATAAAAAGGCGTATAAAAAAAATACCGCAAGTTATTTTAAAATAGAAAGTTACCCAGTATAGATACAATAATGAATTATGGTTGCAAGAAATAATTTAAAAATATTACGAAATTGTTTATGTAAAAGTTCCTGTCAAAATACACTGGAGTCTTTATGGGTCGATGAAACAGAAATCCTCGCAACAGAGAATATTGTTAGAAAGAAATATAGAGATATATCTGAATACCTTGGAACAATTTTTATTTACGATGTCGGATACTATTATACGAGTACTTAAAACTGCTATCACTTATTGCTGAATTTAATTTTAACTTTTCAAAAAATATTACTTTGTACTTTTTACTTTTATGGATGATAACAAGTCTTATGGTTAACGAAGATCGACACTTTTTTTTAACACAAACTGCTCCTTTCAGCTAGCGGGAATCAACTCTCTACACTGTCTCTACAGTGTAGTGAGTGTACAGTCTACACTCACTCCGTTTTCTTTTATTCCAAAAACTCTCTTGGCTTAACACCCCCTTCCATCAATAACTTTCCTTCCTTTTCATTGGTCAAAACAAATATGACTCTTTCTTCATTTCAACGTCTTTAAATTTCTAAGTCGTAAGTACTTTAACATTTTCTAGGAACTACAAATTCCCGACTTTTTCGAACAACCTTTTTCGTTAATCTTACGTTCAAACACAAATTGTTCTTAAATGCACTTTAAAACCAATAAACAATTCCATGAAAATAATCGATTAGATTACAAATATGTTAACAAAGACAACATTATACTGGGTAAAAACAATATTTATGTTAACAATAGACATACAAATAGGTATTTTACATTTTAAATGCAAGAAACAAATATTTTTTAACTACTATAACGTATTACAAAATGACAAATTTTAAGTATACAATAAATAGATTTTCTTCTTCTTCTTCTCTGCCTTTATTTATATACAATAATAGTATCTATATATATATATATATATATATATATATATATATATATATATATATATATATATATATATATATATATATATATATATAACATCATAATCATCGTCATCATCGTCATCATCGTCATCATTCCGTAGATCATAGCTCATCTTATGGCAATTTTATAGAATTTTTCCTCCATGTCCATATCTCCATGTCACATAATACACCACTCGCTTCCTTCCGTTCCATCCATCCCACCCTAATTCAACTGCATGCATTTAGGGTTTCAGGCGGGACAGGCTCTTGCCCGTCTTCTTCCTCACTTTTCCAAATGTCCCGTCTCGTGTCCTGCTGTCCCGCAAAGCTAGCTTCAATTATATTTTCTAAATAAGTACATATAGTTTTATAAAACTGGTATAGACAAATTTAATATTTATATTTTTTTCTGAGCATATCTTGTCTTTACTAATTTTCTTAACAATCAAACATCAAAATTATATTATAAGACAAATTTAATAATTACTTCAGTTTCTACAAGTGGCAATTTTTTTTACAATGTGGTGTAAACATTTCTATTTGTTTTGAGTTTCTCCCATTTAAATTGTCTCAGATATAGGTTTATTCACGTAATAATTTAATTAGAAGTTTTCAAATTTTTATTGTCGTATATTTCTGACTATTTCACTCATCTTAAAATTTTCACATAATTTGACCAATCACAAACCAAAGACAGCTTGTGTTATCGCGAAAACACCAACTGTCTTTCAATTGTGATTGGTCTATCAGCTTCGTGTTTTCAACGACGTAACCATGGATACCGATCGCAAAGCAAAGTTTGACGTTTGCCAAAAAAATTATTGTAGCTGTATACGTCAAAATGAGTCGTTTCGGTATTACTTCAAACGAAGTTATAAACCAAAACATTGAAGAAAATATACCGAGTAACACAAGAAAATCTAAATCTTATATATGGAGAGAATTTATGATGTTCTGTGTGGATCGCAACTACAAATTAGATGCAGAAAATAACAACGAAAGACTAACTAAATTCCTTCCTCTCATTCTACTGAATTTTTGACCTATCACTTTGTTCATGAAATAGTCTAATATACCACTCGTGATTTAATTTAGCTTATAAGTCTGTCTTTTATTTCTAAACTCAACTGAGTTTCTTAAAGAAAACACCACTCGTCCTACGGACTCGTAGGACAAGCAACTCAGTTTCGTTTAGAAGTAAATCGACAGACTTATCGCGAAAATTGACTCACTAGTGGTATTACTATTGAAAATTTAGACCAGGATGGGGAGGTAAAAGATGCTCCACCTTCTAATTTAATATTTTTTTTATTAATTATTAATTTTGGTTAGATTGAAAATCGCTGTAAGCTTTCTTATTTTAAATGGAATGTTGGAATTTCTTGAGTAATTTTGGAGTAATATTATTTAATTATAAAATTAATAACATTTTTATTATTTTTATTGTTTTTATTTTACTATCACTTTACCATTCATCTATAGATCGATATTTAATTTTAGGATGCACTAACCATAAAATTTTTGACAGCAAACGCTAATTAGAATTTGTCCCTAATTAGAATTTATAGAATAAAAGAAGTGACACCTCTATTAACACACAATTCACACCGTTTATGATGATCTTTTTCCTTTAAGATATGTACAACCTGCGGTTTGTTAGATGTTATAAACCGTAGTATTTAATTGGACTCAAATTTTCTTAATAAAGACTGTCGATATTGTTAAAACTAAAGTTACACTTAATCTGACTGAAAAAAATTAATATATCTGATGATTGTGTTTAAGGTTTTAGAACTTTATGGAGAACGTTATATATAATAACTTTTTTCATAAAACTAAAAACTAAAAAAATTTGATGCCGACTTAATTTGACAGACACACTGTATGTATAATAGTCACAAGCCACACTTGAACAAAAAGTACTTATTTCAATATCCACTTATTTTAGAAATCGTCATTTATATATATACATATATTTATATAAAATCGTTTTTCTTACTATATATATATATATATATATATATATATATATATATATATATATATATATATTTATATATATATATATATATTATATATATATAAATATATATATATATATATATATATATATATATATATATATATATATAATCTACAAGTATTATTTAATTAAATGAAAAAATATTTTATCTTTTGTCCATGACTGAATCCATCAGTAGGCTTCTTTGCTTCCTAATTGTCAAGCCTGCTCTCTAGAAGACTGGGACGGACGTAGCTGGAATTGATAGACTATCCCTGGCCTAACGAGCCATAGTAGGAAATTTATTCTGGTTGTCTTTCCACCAAGATTAGATGTCCACGTTTCTGTCTTCTCGTTCTTCTGCTAGATAAGCATCCGATATTTTTTTCCTCGCCACTCGAGCCCCCAGAAGATCAAACTTCCTTGTTGCTTTTAGGTTGAGGCTCTTTTTTTTCAAATTTTCTATATAATTTTCTGAGTTTTGTCTGTTTCTCGTTTCAAGGAACGGCCCCATTTCTATAAATCGAAAGCTTTCAATTTGTGGCGGGGATCGATTACTAGAGAAATACAGTACACCCAATTTGCTTTATTGTACTATTTGATAACTTTATTTCTTGCTGCTATAAAAGAGTTTTTTAAATTGAATCCTCACCATTGCTTTGGTTAGCATTAATTTCTAAATTTTTTTTGTTGAGGTAGTCGAGTAATAAATTTATGTACCAGACCACACTGGGAAGCGTGGACTTTTCCCCTCCTAGTAAGTCTGTAACTTGTTTGCAGTTTTTTAAGAAGCCTTCTATTGGTTTTTATAAATTACGTTCTGCTTCTTAGATTTAAAATGGTATGATTTTGAATTACTGACCCAGAAGGAAGTACGGGAAAGAAAGTTCTTTGTATTTATTCATATGGTGGTGTCGCCGTAATGTCGAGTGAAGGTTTGTTAGGAAGCCAAAACATTTTTTTGCATACCAGGCGTGCATCGCAATAACTCAAAAAGAATTGCCGAAAACATTTTACTCCATCTTCAAATGAATATTCCCAATATTCTGTTTTTGTCATTGTCAAGTTTTGTGTCACATTAAGTTTTTTTTTTGTGAATCTAAATATTTACATTCCTCTAAATCTTTCGTTTTTATTTGCACCATGTTGTTTCTTTTTTAATATTTCTACTGCTGAATTTACTATTTCTGACAACATGCTCTCAACCATTTCCCTTCATTGTATTCGTTCTCTTCAATAATGTCTATGTAATCGTTCTTTGTTTTTGTTTATCCCAAGTTTTAACTAGTAAGGACGTAAAATTAAAATTTTAAATTTAAAAATGTCTAATTATTAACACGATTGGAAATTGGGGAAAAAGTTATAGAGTGCAATAAAAAAGACAAACAAAAAAATGTAAAGAATGGAAAATGCTCGTTCATTGTAATATACACTTAGCTTGTATCTAGACAGCATATAACAATATCGATTGAGAAATAATCTTCAAACAAGCAGACACCTACATGCACTTTCTTGAAATCTAATCTATCGACCATTCTTATTTAAATTGAATGCTTATGTCCAACCATCAAAATCAATAAAAGTTTTAAAACGAAAAGAAAAAACCGGAAAATTTATCGCCGACATAATGACGCCAATTAAATCAAAGAGATTTACTAGCTATTGGGAGACGTGTTTTTGCTGTTAATTGTCAAAAAGAAATAATAGTTGAAGTGTTTAACGACCAGGAAGTTCTAAGATAAAATAGATTAACTTATTCTTTTTTACATTAATGTTTGTTCATTTTACATAAAGAACGTTGATCAAGTAAGAATTAGAAAATACATTCAAATCAAAAACATAACTACCTACATTATTTTGTTCTTATTCTAAGTGATAAAAATGTTATATTGTTGGCAATAAAAAATTATGAATCCAGGAGTGATAGAACTGTAATCAGTAATACTTACTGGAACTACGAACCGCTGGAATCTATGTACAAAACCAAAGGCGGATATACTAATTACGTCAATGCTGAAAATATGCTTGTTTTATTGTATTTTTTTCACATTAGGTTGTTCCTTATTTGGAGTTCTCTTTCTACCATTCTATAATCGCGGCCAAAGTTAATTGATTGGTCCCTTGTGATGGACAGGATGTAATTGTATTTCCATTTTTGTTGTTCCTTATAGTTTATTAATGTTCATGTTCTTTTCTCAAGTTTATCGCTTTATATATATATATATATATATATATATATATATATATATATATATATATATATATATATATATATATATATATATATATATATATATATATATATATATGTATCTACTTTAATAATACATCATTTTGGTAACCATATTGTAGTTCTCTAACTTGATCTCTTTACCAGCTAAATTCTTCCATATCTAACCTTAAATTTACCATTAACTATGGCAACCCTTTTTTTTACAAGTCTAGGCTTTCGCCTTTTTTTTCGTCTGGATTCTTACAGTTTACTTCATAATAAGATTGTGATCTCTAATCTTACCTAACAAAATATGCTAAATATAAAAGTTTACGATAATTGTTAAAGAGAAACTCAAGTAAATGATACATCGAGTTTTATACTACGGTTTCAAAGAAAGCATGAAATGCTTAGAGCACGAAATGTTTAGACACAGACCATGGAAATACAGTGCTAGAATGAAATATCATCACTTTGGTGATCAGATGACATTGGATTTAGATTGCTTGAGAAATATAGAAATAGATGTAGAGAAAAAGAAACATGAAAAAAAGATGAATATCTAATAGATAGATTTTGAATTATGTATGTAATCTGTTTCAATACAAAAATACATGTTACAGCTAATACGAAACATGCTTATTTGACTAACTAAAATTTGTTTTTGGCATAAATTAAATGTTCATATTGCCTCCTACCTGCCTGTTAGAAGTAGCTGAACTGAGAACGACAATCTTCTTGAACGATATGGATAATTTCTGGAGTTTTTCGAATTTCCAATCTAATTATATTTTTTAAATCTTGCAAATTTTGTGGTCCTTCGATGTAAACTTTTGATTTTATGTGACCCCATAGGAAAAAATCAAGTGGTGTAAGCTCTGTAGTTACAAAGTGGATCCAATATCTACAGTTTTGCCGATAACATGTTGGCTACCATATTAGCTACAGTGACTGTATTGACAGCAATTCAAAATAATGATGTAGTCGATTTTCCATAAAATTGTCTTAGATTTTTTAGCCATGATGTTCGTCTTCTACTGTCATCGAATGCGATAGTCTGTGGACTAGTACGCATTTCGATGCGCATCGCCCCGCCTCGAATTTTCCCATTGGCTCTTGACCTGGAAATCCCTATTTATCGCTCGAACAGCGCATATAAATATTGGCGATTTTCAGGTCAGCCAGGTCAGTCCCTCGCGGGCTCTCCGAGAGCTTAGTGGTCTTGGGGCGCTGCTTCCTGCTGTTCCAATTATACTCTGTGGCTGATATATTATTCAACTACAATCTGATGTTTTATTTCGACTTATATTTTTGTCATGTAAGAAATATCTTGTCTTTTTCAAGAGAAGCCATCAGAAGATAAATATTAAGTCCATACCCAGTAAATGGACTTGGGTAGAGGAGCTCTCGACTGCGATATTCGAAGCCCTCTACAGAGCACCCGGAGATAACAGAAGGTGGTTAGACCCTTATTTGTTCCCCCGAGGTGACACTACCAGGACCTTGTTTACCATGGATCTTTTTCTGAATGATCAGAAGTAAAAGTTCATATTTTTCGGTGTCTCATAATGTGACCAAAGTATGCCTTGTGTCTCTTTATTAAGCTTGCGTCTTTTTATTATATTGACCAGTTGTGGTTTTTGGTTCAGGCTTTAAACCATTAGCGGTAAACCATTTTAAATACCACGGCAGCCTGTTAAATATAAATTGTGACTCTGATGAAAAGATAATAACCAGTATCGAAATATCACGTAAGGCTTTTATGATTTGGAAACCAGTTTTATTAAACAGAAACCTGTCGATACATATTCGAAAGAAGGTCCTGAAATGTTATGCGTGGTCTATCCTACTATATGGTTCTGAGATATGGACATTAAAAACCACAACGCTTAAAAAATTAGGAGCATTAGAGTTGGTAGAAGGGTTTCGCACATTTCCAATGAAGTTCTCCCAATGTTCTTAAAATGATGAATGCAAAACGCTTGCTCACAAACATCATAAAAAAAAGAAAAACAGAATACTTAGGCCATATAATTAGAGGACCCTAATACCATCTACTTTGCCTTATAATACAAGGAAAAGTGGAGGGAAAGAGATAGATTTTTCAAAAGAAACTTAATGCTGCGTAATATTAGATAATGGTGTGGTACCACAGTAGAAGCAATATTTCGCGCAGCAGCCGATAGAGAACGGTTTCAAAAAATTGTAAACATGAGGATCGCCAACGTCTGAATACGGACACGGCCCCTAAAGAAGAAGTTTTATTAAGAAGTCATATTTACTTAACTTTATAACCACATTTACTTTCGGTAATGAAAATTCTCTACATCCGAGTGAAACTTGTCGAAAATGACTACTTCGATGCATAACCTTCCGCAAAGATTAAAATTGTCGCACCTTTAGTATTTCGAATAATGCAAATATATCTTCGTATACACGATTTATATTTTCAAATAAAGGATAAATTGTTAAGATGTTTTAAAAGAGCAAAAAAATATATATTTTAAAAATTGTTTTAAAGTGAAAAATATTTTGTATATAATAATATCGACTTTGTGTACTATTTATTACCACCTACTTAATTATATTCATCGAATACGACAAGTTTGACATTTACTTCACTAAATACTCACTAATAGCCGCGTTAAGATATCAGAGGTGAGGTCGCCTATCTCTTTATGATTTTTTTATTTGGATTTCATTCGTAAGACGTTAATTACGCCGGGTATCTGGGAAAAAAAATCATTAGCATATATTTCATTAAATTAAAATCACGTGCAACTTCCAGATCAAACTCCATCACAAATTTTACTGTTAATGGCTTTTTCAATAGACGGTAGCATCAAAATAGGCACACTGGTCAGGAAGAACTTATACAAGGTGACTCATTTGAAATAATAAAATATTTAAGAATTTAATTTTAAAACCTAATATCTGTTTACATAATATATTAAACCAGTCAAAACCACTGTCACTTTCTTAAGTCTTGATAATTCAATGAATTATAGAAATAGAAATAGGTTAGAAATAGAAATAATAGAAATAGGTTATAAAGAGTTTTTAATTTAGCGCTTCCTATCTTTAAACTTAAATAAAACAAAGGATGTGTGAGATATTGTATGTTCAAATGTCACGCTGGGTGGCGCGCATCCGAAATGTCCAATTCTCCATTACTTTGAGAACTACAACGTAGTTCTCAAAGGAATAGTCAGCAGTGCCGATAAAAAACTGTTTTTTCGGGTTTTTAGACTAGGGGAAAAGCTCGGGTTCTTTTCGAAAAATATTCCCATGAGATTGCTTTGAATAATCAGTTTTATATGATACTCCAACATAAAGTTAAAGAGGTCGCTAAGGCAAAGAGTTGTTCAAATTTTTATAAACAATTTTTTTAAATAAAGTGTAACTATTCATTTATTCGGCCCGGACAATTTTTTTAAATTTTTTGTATCATTTCGAACCAAATAAGTCTGTTGTAGTTTTCCTGTAAACTTGATCGTTTTCGAGTTATACTTAAACAATGTAAAACTGAGAAAAACGCAAAATTACTATTTTCAAAGCTCAAAACATTATTTTTGAATTCACCACGGACCAAAATTCAAGTTCAAACCTTGTTCTGTCATCCCCCGATAAATATTTTGGGTCTATTTCATTTTAAAACTTTTTTTTTAATCGCTAATAAAGCGCTTATGACAGAACGGGCGCTTGGTCCGCAGCTTGTATAAGAGACAGAAACAAGATCTAGCGCACAAATTCTTGTTGGTTTAAATTCTCATTGTACAAGTGAGCGCCTGCCCTGCTATACGCGCTTCATTATCAACTAAAAAACAATGTTTTAATAGTTATTGATGCACAAAGGGTGTTATTAAGATGATTACGCCCACAGGGCAACATAATCCAGCCAGAGGGCCTCTGGCGCTAGAGATGAATGTTGCTCGAAGGGCATAATTATCCGATAACACCAGTTGTACATACAAAGTATTAATATATATTTTGTAGATGCAGTAAAATAAAAATTAAAAATGTTTTTATATTATGTGAAGTGATAAATAATATCTTGTATGCACAAAAAACTCATGAGAAAATTTTTCCGAACGAACCCGCGCTTTCCGCCTTCTCTATTTTGAACTCAAAGATGTTTTCAAACTACTGCTCCAAGACAAAGGGACAAACCAACTTAGAATTCACATAGTGTTGTGATAAAATTATAAAAAAATTGTTCCGAAGAGACCAGAGTTATGTTCACTCTTTTCTTGTCTTTGTTATTCAGCTTCTACCAGTTATTAACAAAGATTGCTCCAATAACAATCAGATGAGTCAAATCAAATGCAGAATATAACTTACATTACATAATCAAAAACTCACAGAACTTTTTCTGAAAATTTCTTATTTGCTGTCCGAAAATATATATTCGGAAGATTTTAATTTACCTAAACTCCTAATTGTAAACATATGTCAGATAAATTAAACAGATCCTGAAGTAATTTTCATTATTTTATACAATACTGCAAGTTTTTCATAAGAGCTGATATTTGACCTCAAAGTATATTCACGAGCTCAATCCCATTCCACTGTTCTTAAAAGATAAAAGGTGCATATAGACATCTTGAGCCAATTAAAAATGTTTTACAGATCTATTTTTAATTGAGTTATAAGCGCGTAATAAGCTTCCAGGCTCCATCGTTGCTCCAAAAATTGGCTTCTGCTTCGACGTCATCCGTCGATGACGTCGAAAATACCAGGATATGCCGATAACCGTTTGAACGTCAATCCTACCTAACATCTGTATCTATAATTCTACTGGAGCTGTTAATAATTCATACCGAATAGATACAACTTATGACTTGTGAAACCTGTCACAAAACTGTAAGCGTTTGAGCAGTTACAAAAAACAGCCACTGTATGTTACAGAAATGAAATAAGATAGATCACGGCTTGACAAAACAGGAAAAATTAAGAATAAACTTATTAGGGGTAATACTATGAGCCTAATTCATGTCAAGATAAGATAAGATAGGTTAACATAGTGCAACAAATTAAACGCGTAAATGAAAATCGCCCAATACAAAAAACGCTGAATATAAAGTCAGTCAGTCATCGCTGGTTGGAAAGGATCAGAAAGGAGATGTGTGTGATGCGGATTAAGGTCGGTATGACAAAATATAGAAAGTTATAAAGGAATATAACTAAGATACTGAACCCGCTTGGAACTAAAGACAAAGAAAATGATCATGATGATATAAGATTATTTAGTGTAGTATGTAATGTAGTATTTTTAACAGACAGTTCCTATCAAATTCTTGTACGAATTTCGTTTACGTTCAAGAAGAATAACTTATAGAAATCGTAACCGTAGACTATACTACATTTAATAGTGTGGCTGCCGTTTTATTCACGTTTTCATCTAACGCACCACCCAGTAACTGTTTTAAAGAAAATAACGAAATAACACTTATTTTTTAGATACAGCACACGCCATGCCTGCTGTTCCTCAATTCTAAAACTGTTTCTTTTTTAATCAAATTCCTCACATACTTAATTAAAAAAGAAATGCCTTACACCTCTTCAGACATCTATAATTTAGTAGACGGCGTCTGACTCTTCAAATTAGAAGTTATGACAGTGGCGTCTCATCCAGATGTTGCTCTCATCCAGAACACAAAGTCAATGTTGGTTAAATGCAATATCTTCAACATACGTAAATATTAATGAACCAGCCATTAGAAGATTACTGAGTCCTGCTGTGAGATATTAAACACCCCTTCAATACTTAACTTTAAGAGAGTAGCTAACGAGCATTAAACTTGAAATGCAACGGTTGGATGTGTGTTATTTACCGATGATTACATATTTTGCAGAAGGGTCGGAGGATACTGACGAGAATTTTTACTATGAGATTTGTGAGAATAGCTATTAAGGCTTAAGAAAAAAACTATAGCTAAGGTGTATATAATCGTATTTAAGCTAACGCGTAGTAGAAGTGTGCAAGTAATTGATATTGAGTATAATAATGTTAAATATTATATTGGGTTAACTTCTATGCAGTTATTACATATTTTCATAACTATTAGATTTTTTTGTTAGTGAACTTAATGCAGATAGGAATGAAACTGAATAAAAATTATATTATATTTGTTTACTAGCATTTGATAATCTTCATTATTGACACAAAAAAACACCGATATTAAATATAGACAAATACAAATAATGGCAGAAAAACCTGGCAAAAAGATCAAGAAAATTAAAGACTTAAAAATTAATCAAATCAAGGTGTGTCGTAAAGGTTCGCAAATCTCGACAAATACTTTACAGTGCTCACTGACAAATAGAAAACCAAGCAAACAAATAAAAGTACATATTTATGATTGCTGGTAGAGATAATGTAAATTTGACAGTTGACTTACTTGTCCTCAGTCTTATCATCATCCGATCTTACAGACCTCGGTCTTACGGCTGCTGACGTTTAAGATCAAGGCCAAGAAAGTCAATTGTCAAATTATATTATCTCCTACCGCCAATCAAGCATTTATAGGTTAAAGATCATTTTCACATATTTACGTCAGAAATTTTTGAAAACGATATCCGGATCAAAACAAAATAATAGTTATTTATTGTAAAAGACGATACAATTGTACTTTATCTTCGAGAGCGTTTTTTAGCGTCGAGACGTCAGTCGAGACGCTAATTATGCTCGAGAAGATAATGCGATTTTATCGTCGTGTGCAATACCTACAACATTTTTTTTCTATAGCAAGACTTCAAGTTCAGGTGAAAAATAGAATTTCAAAGAAAATTGTAATTTTTAGCACAAAAATCGCAATTGTGTTGCTCCGTTGCTAGGGATATGAATTACTCTGTCAACAAATGTCAAACAAATGTTACGTTTTGGTTTTTGCGGAGAATATTGTTGCGTGTTGTGTACAAAGTGAATAAATACGAAATGGACGGAAAATAATTAATCCAGTACCTCGAATCAAGTGTTTAAGCAAACGAGTTGTGATGCTCCAAAAATAGATATTTCTAATAATGTCAATTGTAAAATTTCAGTTTTTTTTAATCCTTAATATGTTTGAATTTGTAAATTTTATTGAATAAAAAAAAATTAAAACATTTCATCTACTCTTGCTGTTAAAGTGTCACTTTATCTACCCTTACGGTTAAAGTGATACTTTATCTACTCAAAACAGTTGTTATAGCAACACTTTAACATTAGCTATGGAAAAAAAAACATAATTTACAGTTAATTTTGGTTTAATGTCATATAAAAACTGTCTGTGTTAAACATGCCAAAGGAAAATAGTTTCAAAGCTCAGTGTATTGGTCGTTTTAAATGTTGTTATAATTAATTTCTTATTATTCTAAGTTTTCTAATAAGCCTTTTATGTATGATATTATTTTCTTCAAATCCCTTCTTGTAAATGTTTCAGGATCTTTTTTGATGTTGAGATGTTTCATTAAATCTATTGTTACGATAAATTCTGACCCAAAACCGTAAATATATTTATTACTAATATTTTCATTCATTCACGTATTTTTTAGGTAATGCCTACCTGACACACGATGGGTCCCCCTTCGTAATAAAAACAACAATTCGAACCTTCTGGAGACAAGCCGATTTAACCATACCGGTTCTGAGAACAATTCGCCGCTCTGTCTAGAAGGCCTTTCAGCAAAACAGCGGTCTATGTTCGATGTGTTTCGAGAAACAACTGTTTTCATTCTCGAATAAACAGGACTTTATATTTATAGAGGAATTTTGGTTATGGAGGGACAGTTAATTCGGACGACGCGCTCGCGATAAAATGTTACGTTCGCTTTTTAATAAATTATGTATGTTTAGTGAAAATAAATAAATATCAGTTATTGTGCTTTTTAATGAATTAAGATAAGAACAAGACATTATAAATTAAAGACTTAACAATTAATAAATTCACAACAAATGGTGCCAGAAGTGAGATCGAACATAAATTAGACTTATAATAATAATACAAGTGAATATAAAATAAATTGTGAAAATGACGACGATTTATGAGCTGACAGTGACTAATTTAAGAAGACATCTAGAAGACAGAGAATTAGCTTCTACCGGAAAAAAGGCTGAGTTAGTCCAACGACTAAAGAACGCTTTGCTAGAAGAAGGACTAGATCCAGAGACTTATATATTTGAAGACAAACATGATGCTGTCCTCTCGTCGATTTCGAAAGTTTCTTGTGATGTAGCCAAAGTTTCTGGTGATGTAGCCAAAGTTTCTGGTGATGTAGCCAAAGTTTCTGGTGATGTAGCCAAAGTTTCTGGTGATATCGCATCATTAGAGAACAAAGTTTCCGGCGACATCGCTTCTTTGGAAGACAAAGTTTCTAACGAGATTTCTTCGCTGGAAAGCAAAGTCTCTGCTAATATCTCTTTGGAAATCTCTAAAGTAACTTCTGAGATGTCTGCCCTCGACGATAGAATGTCTTCGTTAAAAAACCAAGTTGCTGCCGATATGTCGGCCTTCGAAGAAAAGATTAAAGAGATGGAAAGGAAGATGGAGGAAACAGGGACAGCAGAGAGAGGAAACAATCCAATTACAGTGGAGATAAAAGAAGACGAGACGAAATGTAAGTTGGAGACACGGCCGAAATTTGAAGGAAGTGGAGGTAATATTCATGTTAAAGTCCCAACTTTCGACGGAAAATCATCATGGAACAACTACATGAAACAGTTCGAATCAGCCGCAAGAGCGAATGGATGGTCTGAAAAAGAAAAGGCTGTAAACCTGACTATCGCTCTTCGAGGAGATGCCTTAGATGTGCTTCAGACCATAGCCGTAGAGGAGACCGATGATTTCGAACAACTGAAGAAGAGGTTAAATATGCGATATGGCCACGAACATTTGGAGCATGTATATCAGTCGCAGCTTAAAAATCGTAGACAGAAGAAAGATGAGGCTCTTCAAGAATATGAAGTAGATATTGCCAGATTAGTACGATATGCTTATCCAACAGCTCCCGAAGACATGATGGAAAAGTTGGCCGTTCAAACGTTTATTGATGGTCTTCGTGATCATGAAATGCAGAGAACACTACGATTAGCTCGTCACAAGACGCTGGTTGATGTCTTATCCGCCGCCCTCGAATATGAGTCAGCTACGCAGGCCTCTGGCGGTTACAGTAAAGTTAGGACTGTAAAAGAGGAAGAAGATGAAGATAAACTTGACCAGCTCGTTAATATGATAAAAAGCATGACATACAAGAAAACGAAGACCATCAGATGCTGGAATTGTGGCGAAATAGGACACGTACGAAGCTCCTGTAAGCACCCTAGGTACGACGCAAATCAAGAAACTCACCATCAGGAAAACTAGAACGGGTCAGCCTTAGGGGGGCAGCTTCGACCCAGAACTTTTCCAAAGACCCTCTCATACTAATAGCTTCTTTGAAATGTCGTGAAGATAGTGTATATGTAGATGGAGACATAAATGGTAAAAAGCATACGTTGTTGGTGGATACCGGAGCGACCAGAACCATTATACGCCCGACAGTTATAAACAGCCGAAAGAAACTGTTACCAACGAGGTTACGACTTCGGACCACTACAGGTGAAAATGCCAACATTCATGGAGAAATCCAGGTACAATTGGGAATTGGGGCAGAAAAGTTTGTCCATACTGTTATAGTTGCTGACATCGAAGAGGATGTTATATTAGGAATGGACGTAATGAATATGCATGGATTCCAATTGGATTTTAAGAATAAGGTAATCAAAGTTGGCAACGAGGAGGTATTTCTCCATCCACATAATGACAACACTGTGCAAGCAGCCATTACAGAAGATACAGTCGTGCCTGCGAGAAGCGAAACGATCATAGTAGCGCGACTACAGGGAATTGTAGACGAAGGGAGACCTGTTATGATGGAGCCTTGGAACCACGACGATGAGGTTGGCCGTGGAATCATAATTGGAAAGGAATTGGTGACTTCGGCTAAAGAAATTCCTGTGAGACTTATCAATGTCAACGACTACCCAGTGACCATAAAGAAAGAGACAAAAGTAGGAACTTGTGTACCTGTGACATCCATAATTCGTCAGGCGACAACATCTGATAATTCCAACGACAAATTCGACCAAATGGTTGCAGTTGCAGGACAGTCTCTAAATCAGATGGAGAAAAGGAAATTAAGGGAATTTCTTCGGCAGTATCGTGATATTTTCGTACCGAAAGGAGGAAAGACGGGAAGAACTACCGTTGTTAAGCATAAAATTGATACTGGTAATGCTAAGCCAATTCGTCAAACAGCTCGACGATTACCACAGGCGAAGAGAGAGGAAGCTGAAACGATTGTTCAGGAAATGAAGAAAGACGGGGTGATAGAACCTTCTACGAGTCCATGGGTCTCTCCGGTGGTCCTGGTTAAGAAGAAAGACGGAACGACGAGGTTCTGTGTGGATTACCGTTTGCTGAACAACGTTACCAAGAAAGATAGTTATCCTCTGCCTCGGATCGATGACACATTGGACACATTGGCTGGAAGTAAATTGTTTTCTACTTTAGATTTGAAGTCTGGATACTGGCAGGTAGAAATGGTCCCAGTCGATAAAGAAAAGACAGCCTTCACCACAGGATCTGGATTGTGGCAATTCAACGTTATGCCATTTGGACTTTGTAATGCTCCTGCGACATTTGAGAGGCTTATGGAAAATGTGTTGAGAGGGTTATCTTGGAAAACATGCCTGGTTTATTTAGATGACATAATCGTCTTGGGGGAGACATTCGAAGATCATTTGAGGAATTTAGAAAACGTTTTTAATCGACTTAAAGCTGCCCAATTGATGCTAAACCCCAAGAAGTGCCAGCTATTTCAAGGTAAAGTCAATTATCTGGGTCATATAGTCAGTAAAGAAGGAGTGGCCGTGGATAAGGGAAAAATCGATTCCATTAAGGAATGGCCAAAACCAACTGACAAACATCAAGTGAGAAGTTTTCTTGGACTACGTACTTACTACCGGAGGTTTATTAAGAAGTTTGCAGATATCGCTAAGCCATTAACGCGACTTACAGAGGAAGCAAGAGAATACCGCTGGGATATAGACTGCCAAAATGCCTTTGAAACGTTGAAAAAGCATTTAATAACAGCACCAATTTTGGGGTATCCACTGCCAGAAGGAGAGTTCATCTTAGATACGGATGCAAGTAACGTGGGAATTGGAGGAGTGCTGTCTCAGATTCAAGGAGGACAGGAACGAGTCCTCGGATATTTTAGTAAAGTCCTTTCAAAACCTGAGCGGAATTATTGCGTCACGAGAAGAGAACTTCTAGCAGTAGTTAAATCAGTAGATCACTTCTACCAATACCTCTATGGCAGAAAGTTTCTAATCCGAACCGACCATGCCGCCCTTAAGTGGTTGATGCAGTTTAAGAATCCAGAGGGTCAGATAGCCAGGTGGATCGAACGACTCCAAGAATACGATTTTAAGATTGAGCACCGGGCCGGAGTTAGCCACAGAAACGCTGATTCTCTTTCCAGAAGGCCATGCCCAGCAGAGTGTTCCCACTGCAACAAAACGGAATCCAAGGAAGCAGCAGTGCTAAGAACGACGATTGTCAACGACGACTGGACGCCTACTAAGATAAGGGAAGAAGAAGAGAGAGATCCAGTTATACAGAAAATCCGAAAATGGAAAGAGGAAAACCGTCGACCACCTTGGCAGGAAATATCAAACCTATGCTCAGTAGTTAAGACGTATTGGGCCCAGTGGGACTCATTTATCATCGAAGATGGCTTGCTCAAACGAGTCCTGGAAAATGATGACGGTTCAGAGAAGAGAAGACAGTTGGTGATCCCAAAGAGCAGAATAGCCGAAGTACTTCGTCAGTTACACGACAGTCCATCGGGAGGGCATTTTGGTGTAAGGAAAACCCTTCAGCGAATTCGGGAACGGTTTTATTGGATGAACAGTTCCGACGATGTAAAAGACTGGTGTAAGAAATGTACTATTTGTGCCACGAGTAACGGGCCTTACCGAAAAAGGAGAGCTCCTATGAGACAATATAATGTTGGAAGCCCGTTTGAAAGAATAGCTTTGGACATCGCTGGGCCATTTCCAGAAAGTGAAAAGGGAGGCAAGTACATGCTGGTAGTAATGGATTACTTCACTAAGTGGGTCGAGATTTACGCACTTCCATACCAGAAGGCCGCCACCGTTGCAGATAAGTTGATCCAAGAATATATCAGCCGATTTGGAGTGCCTTTGGAGATCCATAGTGACCAAGGCAGGAACTTCGAAAGCGATCTATTCCAAGGAATATGTGATAGACTAGGCATGAAGAAAACAAGAACTACCGCGTATCATCCGCAATCAGATGGTATGGTAGAACGAATGAATAGGACAGTTGGCAAGTATTTGACAAAGATGGTGTCCGATCATCAGCGAGACTGGGACCAATACCTTCCGTTCTTCACAATGGCCTACAGATCTGCTGTTAACGAATCAACAGGCCAGACACCAGCCAAAGTCCTATTCGGACGCGAAATGCGACTACCTTGTGATCTAGAGTTTGGGTGTCGACCTGGAGAAGATGTAGCAGGTGAAGATTATGTGATCGAATTACGAAGAAGAATGGACGATGTACATGAGTTGGTCCGTTCCCACCTTCAGATCGCTAGCGACCGAATGAAGAAACGGTACGATACACAAGCCGAAAAGGGTTGCTTTAAGAAGAACGACAAAGTCTGGCTGTATAATCCCAAGAAGCGGAAAGGTTGTTCTCCCAAATTGCAGCAGTTTTGGGAAGGTCCATACCTCATCATGGAGAAGATCAACGATGTCATCTACCGAATAAACAAGATTCCGAGGGGAAAGCCGATGATAGTACACCATAACCGGCTGGCGTCTTTCGAAGGTGACCACGAAGTATATGAAGAAGTGGAAGTAAACCAAGTCCAAGACGTGTCTGACCTCACGTTTGAGGAATTCATGGGTGCCTATGGAGGTACCGGTAAAGCAAGACATGGTGTTACCACTGAAGAAAAGCAAGATCTACTCGCGCTCCCCGATGACTACTCGCTGGCCCTTACCATCCCGGCCAGTATCAAAGACGCACCAGGGTTGGCATCCGTCTTTCGAAGGAAGTTTGGTCGAGTTGCAGAACTGCAATGCCAGGTGCCAGCTCCCGGTAAAACCTTGAAACTCCAAGATGCATCACGTTACCTTTTCTACCTGGTAACAAAAGACACTGCCCGTGACCAACCTACCTACCGAGATGTATGGGAAGCCTTACTTCAATTGAGAGAGCACGTACTAGAGTCCGACGTGCAAAAGTTAGCCATGCCAAATTTGGAGTGCCGCCAATTAGATTGGAGGGTTATCCGAAATATGGTGGAAGAGATCTTTAAAGACACCGAAGTCCAGGTGTTAGTCTGTTGCAATCCGCATAGTTACTGGTGCGGAGAGAAAACCGTCCCTTGTCATTTTTATACAACTGGAAGTTGTAAAAGAGGGTCCAGTTGCCGATACCAGCATACCGTTCCGGTTCCAGTCCTGACAAGGTTCCAGGAGGAACAATCTTTTAAGAGGGGGGCAATGTTACGATAAATTCTGACCCAAAACCGTAAATATATTTATTACTAATATTTTCATTCATTCGCGTATTTTTTAGGTAATGCCTACCTGACACACGATGGGTCCCCCTTCGTAATAAAAACAACAATTCGAACCTTCTGGAGACAAGCCGATTTAACCATACCGGTTCTGAGAACAATTCGCCGCTCTGTCTAGAAGGCCTTTCAGCAAAACAGCGGTCTATGTTCGATGTGTTTCGAGAAACAACTGTTTTCATTCTCGAATAACAGGACTTTATATTTATAGAGGAATTTTGGTTATGGAGGGACAGTTAATTCGGACGACGCGCTCGCGATAAAATGTTACGTTCGCTTTTTAATAAATTATGTATGTTTAGTGAAAATAAATAAATATCAGTTATTGTGCTTTTTAATGAATTAAGATAAGAACAAGACATTATAAATTAAAGACTTAACAATTAATAAATTCACAACACTATCTTATGAAATTCCTTGTCTTCTATAATGGCGTTTTCGCTAAAGAAGATATTTTAGTTAGTGTGTGTTGGGTTTTTGTCTACTTTGGGTAAATATTCTGTATCCTTCTTTGCAATTAACATATATACAATTATAGGAAGTTATTGTTTTCCCCTTCATGGCGCATTTGATCGATTTTTCTTTATAGAATGTCCATCACAAATTCAGCTCATGAGGCCATATGGAGAACACATAATCTACATAGTTTCACCAAATTGTGGCATAAATGTATCTGCTACAAATGGAGATAAGGAGGAGTCCATAGAAGATATAGAGTCGAATGGAAAGATTCAGAAATAATTTTGAAAGAAAAATGTAGAAAAGTAAAAAGAAGAAAATTAAAGAAGCCGTCCTCATTTTACTAAATGAAGCAAATTGTGTTTTCAATGAGCAAACTCATCAATAGAATGCTGCAATATCTGGTTACCGATACTGAAAGAACCAGTTAGAAATAAGAACATACCAACACTAATGAGTTAACAGCAGGTCAGAGCCACGTTATCTATAATCAACATTAACACAACATACTACACACAATATGCACAAGAAAATCAGAACTTGATATCAACCGAGGATATAACAACACTTTTAAATACTTTCAGCTGTAAAAGTGCAAACGTGGCTGATAAATCCAAGACCGAAGTCAAATAAGTCAAGGTTTATTCCAATAAATAATATATTTAGTAAATAGTTTTGCTAAACCTAGCTTATCACGATGACTTCCAACTAATAAAGCTAATGCTTAACGAAGTAGGTGATAAAAAATTGAGTGGAAATTAAAATCAAATTTGTGTTTTATGTTTATTCACTTTGTTAACGTGAATTATTAATAAGACAACTATATAGATATTTCGCACACTATTGTAAAACAAACTATTCAAAGCTTTTAGTATCTAACACATCACTCAAACCGAGCTATTAATGTTGCAACAAATTCAACTCTATGGTACTAAGTCACCACAGTTCTTCAGTATTTTATTACATTCAAGATATTACACGGCTAAAAAAGAAATCTACATGGTTGGTGCAAATAACAGAAATTGCAATTTTACGACATTTTGATTAAAGCTCAAAATAAATAATTAAATTAGCAACCGATAAAATGATAAATCAGATAAAAACTTATGTTCAGGTCGTAAATTAAAAAAACAATTGTATGAGTAAGTCATGCCTAGTTATAGGATTAAGTTTCGTCAAGTGATTTATCGTGTTGTCACGTACTTAATTTTTTCTGTGATATTTCATTTGTGTAACTAATAAAGAATTGATGAAATGGGATATAATTGCAATTGATTGGCGGTCTAATGAAGGGAAATATTTACGATGCTGTGGTTGATTACGTCATCCCAAGAACTTAAAAGTGGTTTCAAACGCCTATTAACGATTTTTCCTAACATTCATATACACTACCCTCTAATATTAGTGAAACATGTTAGTTCCTATGGAATAAGAGTACAATAAGGTACAAATGGTTTCTAAGAATTGGGAAGGTTTTGAGACACCTTGTAAAATATAATCGCTGCAACTGGTTTTCATATAATTATATACATTTTGATATAATTATATATAGGCTCTATATAGCTAAAAACATCTAGTTTAAAAATGATATCGATATCTCTGTTAACATCTCTGTTAATAAAAATATATGAAGTTTAAACATAACGTGATTTTATTCGAACTTGCTATGGAATTATGGATAAGAGCTCTAAGATGTTAAATATTCCGTACTTTGTTGTTTGGATTGGAAAGCTGACAATAAAAATGGAGCATATTAAAAAAGTTGAAAGCATTTGAAATTGGTGTGCTACAGGCAAACAATAAAAAACTGTGGATTCAAATTCTGTAGTGCTGAGACGGCTATAAACGAATTTCGAAGTCAAAAGTGGAGTCAGAAGTTACAAGTCCAAGGTACTAAGACTTATCACGAAATATTCTAGAGTGATATAATTGCAGCTCAGTAGACCTTTCGAGTGAGGGCATCAATAAGATACGAATAGGTATTATGATATTTAACCTCATATGGGGCAAGGAATTGGGACATAATGGGACTGTCAGAAGTTAAAAGAAGAGGTGAAATGTGGACTTACATTCAGGCAACAGACTCTATTATAAAGGCAGGGAAGACTACACATACGGTGGAGTAGGTTTCTTAATCAACAAGAAGAGAAAATCTTAAATTCAAATAATTGACAGCATATCAGACAGGGTTACATACATGGTCTTAAAACTAAGTCCAAAAACTAAAATAAAGATCGTGCAAGTTTATGCTCCAACTGAAAAAGCAACCGATGGGGAAATAAATTCTTTTTACGAAGACGTTAAAAAAGCTATAGACAATAAAGAATCCAAAATAATAATAATGGGAGACTTTAACGCCAAAATTGGAAGTAAGATTGAAGACTCTGAAAGCAAAATTGGAAATTTTGGATTCGGCACAAGAAACACAAGAGGAGAAAAACTCATGGAATTCCTGGAACAAGAAAACATGTATGTTATGAATACCTTCTACAAAAAGAAACCTAACAGAAAGTGGACATGGGTCGCACCTAACGGAACTATCAAAAATGAAATAGACTATTTTCTCTCAAACAACAAAGGAATATTTGAAGACGTCACAACAATAAACAACGTAACAACGGGTAGTGACCATCGTGTAGAGTAAAAATAAATATTAACATGAAAGAAAAGAGAAAAAGGATTTTTAAAAAAACAACGAGGATAGATGCCTTTAAACTAAGAACAAATGAAGAGCAATTCCGAGAGGTCTTAGCGGATAAGTTCGAATCTGATCCTTCACATAATCAAGATCAAATTGACGAGATTAATAAAAACCTAAATACAAACCTTCTCGCAGCAGGACTACAGGTATTTAGAAAAGAACTAAAACGCGACAAACAAAAATGGAACGAGAACTTAATAGAGCGAGTCATTGCAAACAACAGAGGCTTAAAATGTCTAAGACCCGCACTGGGAGTTCAAAAAATCATCAAAATTAAAGACGCCAACAATAAGGTAGAGAAGGACAAATATAAAATAACAAATATTGTCGAAGACTTCTACACATCCTTGTACAGCTCGCAAGGCCAGCCTAATGAAGCAACAAAGGAGAACGTCAAAAGAAAAATAAAAAACGTGGGATCAGAAGTACTGCCAAATATAAAGGGATTCGAAATAGAAAGAGCTTTAAAAGAGCTAAAAAATAATAAAGCTCCAGGATACGACGGTATAATTGCCGAGCTCTTGAAAACAAGCAAGACATTAACAATCCCTGTTCTAACAGAGCTATTTAATAGATGTCTCCATAATAGCAAGATCCCTAAGGACTGAAACGAGAGTCTAGTAATACTCTTACACAAAAAAGGGGACAAATGTGATCTACAGAATTATAGACCTATATCATTGCTCATTCAAGTATACAAACTATTTATGAGAATTATTAACAACCGGTTAACCTACAAAATGGACAATTACCAACCGGTTGAACAGGCTGGCTTCCGCAAAGGATATAGTACATCAGACCATCTGCTGACAATGAGAACATTGATAGAGAAGGCAAATGAATACCAACTATCCGTATTTCTTGCCTTCGTCGACTATGAAAAGGCGTTTGATAGTATCGAGATGTGGGCCATAGAACAAGCTATTAATAATTGTAGAATAGATTCGAGATATATATATATATATATATATATATATATATATATATATATATATATATATATACATAACATATATAAATACATAACAGATATAAAAATGCAACTATGATAGTACAACTAGACGAAAATACAAATCCCATCCCCATTAAGAGAGGAGTGAGACAAGGAGACGTAATACCGCCAAAGCTTTTCAACCTAGCCCTACAAGATGTCTTCAAAACTACAAATTGGTCAACCTATGGCATTAACGTTAATGGCAACAAGTTAAACCACCTCAGATTCACTGACGAGGTAGTGATTATAGCGAGCACATTCGAGGCACTGCAAAATATGATGGGGGAACTAGCAGCCAGCTCCCAATACGTCGGCCTGAAAATGAAGATGAAAAAAATAAAAATAATGACAAACACAGAGGATCCCAGACGTATAACTATAAATGACAGTGAGATAGAACAAATCCAGGAATATATCTACCTAGGCCAAATCCTGAGAATTGACAAAGAGAACCAAAGTGCGGAAATTACTTGGAGAGCAAGACTAGCATGGGCAGGATTTGGAAAACTTAGTTGGATACTTAAGAACCGCAAAATACCCCAATACTTGAGGAGCAAAGTGTTCAACTAATGCATCCTTCCTATCATGACATATGGATGTCAAACCTGGACCCTAACCAAGGCAAACATGAATAAACTAGCCACAACAGAAAGAACAATGGAAAGAGCAATGTTAGGTATACGACTGTCAGATAAAAAGAGGAACGACTGGGTGAGATTCAAAACAAAAGTCGAGGACATAGCAACAAAAATTGCCAAACTTAAATGGAGCTTCGCGGGCCACACTGCTCGACAAAAAGACCAACGTTGGAATACTACAATACAACATTGGACACCTTACGAAAGTAAACGACGAAGAGGAAGACCACAGATGAGATGGGTTGATGATATTAAAAGAATAGCCGGAACAAATTGGAAATATGTTGCTCAGGTTAGGGGGTTACTCAGCCGCCGAATTGGTACAATAATTTTGTTTCCGCCGGCTGAGCACCCGAAAGGCCTGCACATGCACACGACAGTCAACTTCAGCGAAGGTCTCTATACCTAAGCAGCAGTATAAAGGGCCTGGCGGGCCTTTTATACTGCTGCCGGCCTCTACACCGTATAATAGCGTGTTAAATACGTAGCACCTTAGCATTCTTAATCAGGGAGGGATGCTTATATCTCTGTTGCAGAAGAATTTCCTCATCTTTATGAAAGTGGCCCTGGCAATTTCGATACGTCTTTTTATTTCATTGTTTTGGTCTCCAGTTTCGTTTATTGAAGTGCACAAGTATTTGTAATTTGATACTTTTTCAATTTAAATGGCGTTTATACTAATATGTGCTGGTTGTGTCATGTTCTTTCTGAAGACCATATACTTGGTTTTTTTGATATTGATACTTATGCCATAATTGTTGCAGGCAATAATTATATTTGTAAGTAATCGTTGTAATTCTTCTACTGTTCTTGCGACTAGTACAGTGTCTGCGTATCGAATATTATTTACAACCTCTCCATTGATTACGATTCCTTTGCTTGCTTGCAAAAGGGTTTCCTGGCAGATGCTTTCACTATAAAGATTAAATAGCAGCGGTGACAAAATGCATCCCTGTCGTACTCCTCTACGTATTTTTATTGCTTGTGATATATCATTCTCTATTTTGATGTTAGCTTTCTGATTCCAATATAGATTGAGAATTATTCGGAGATCTTTAGTATCTATGTCCTTTCTTTCAAGAATGTCTCTTTGCTTATCATGGCGTATTCTGTCAAACGCTTTTTCAAAATCGATAAAACATGTATGTACTTCCTGATTAACGTCTAGGCATCTTTGTGTAAGAACATTCAAACCGAAGAGAGCTTCTCGAGTACCTAATCCCTTTCTGAACCCCATCTGTGTATCACTAATATCTGAATCCAACTTTTGATAAACTCGGTTGTGGATGACTTTTAGAAATATCTTTAGTAGATGGCTCATTAAAGATATTGTTCAATGTTCTGAACATTCTTTTGCATTGGATTTATTTGGCAGTGTAACGAATGTAGACAACAGCCACTCTTGAGGTATAATACCAGTTTTGTATATTATATTAAATAAGTGCAATATTATACCTATTGAGTCATCATTCAAGAACTTTAGCAATTCAGTAGGAACCTCATCAATTCCATTTGCCTTTCCAGTTTTGGAATTTTTTAAGTGCCACTTCTCCTTCACATTTTAGGATTTCAGGTCCCGTTTCACCATTTACCTGAACAATGTTATTTCTGTTGTCCTCAAACAATTCTCTTATGTATTCACTCCATCTATAAATTTTTTCTGTTAAATCTATAATAATATTTCCGTCTTTGTTCTTAAGCAAACTTATTTGATGTCTTCTTTGAGTACCTGTAATTTCTTTTACTTTTTTATGTACATTCAATGTGTCATATTTTCTTTCATAGTTTTAAATTTCTACACATTGTTCTTCAATCCATAATTATTTGGCCTTCTTTATTCTTTGCTTGCTGTTCTCATCAACCTCTCTGTATTTTTGTGCATTATTCTTCATTTTACGTCTTTCATCCATTAGTTCTAGTATATCTGGTGTCATCCATACCTTGTGTTTCTTTGCAGATCTGGTTAGGTGTTTCTTTCCCGTAGATGCATACCGAGAATAAATTGCATTTATAGTGCTTTGAACGATCTAAGTTTTGCAAGTAGGTATAACTGGTCTAATTTACTTTCAAGTCAAAGGTTGGAGTTTTGTTCTCAATTGCTGTACCACCGAAGTAAAGCATACTGACCGAATATCCCATTAATCGTGCATTTTCCTTAGTCTCTTTTTATAACAATTTTATATTAACTATTTATGGATATTCCTTTATATGTTTTTATGTTTTAGTTTTGTTTTTGCTGCCTACGCTTAGATTTTGTAAATATCTTTTATTTTTCTTCATCTTTCGACTAATTTTTTTATAAATCCATTTTATTGTTGTTTATTATACTAAATGGTTAAACTTGATGCTATATAACTGTTATATTACATAAATGTAAAAGAAACTTTATATGGAACTATGGTAATACATTAATCTGGCAAGCTAGAGTAAGAAGCACGCCTTGACTCAAGACTCTTAACTTTGGCGATGAATGAGAAGAGGAAATGCATGAGTTCTTAATATATCCGACTTTAAAATAGCGAAGCGTGTTTTACTCCCGTTTATGATCGCCTTACGAAGTATTTATACCAAATTTAGACGTTAACGACGCGTTCGTCTAAATTTGTAAACATTCTTTAACATTCTTACCGAGAATATTCAGAAGAGACCTTTAAATAATAGATTTATTCACTTTTACTCGAAAGAAATGGTTTGATGGAAAGTGATTTTATGTCTGGTATGTTAAATACAAATCGTAAAACCTTAATTACCTTCTTTGGCTCGTGATTTTATTTACTAATTGAACATAATTATTGTTCCCGGCATTTTAAATGTAAATAAAACTGATAATGTAACGTAATGCTGAATTTCTGAAAAATAGTAAAAAATAATGAAAAGTAAACTGGAAGAACAAGTCATGTTTCTAAGAAATATATGAGTATGTGCACGAGTTTTGGCAGACATTTGTAAAAAAAATCTCCTTCTTCTTTTTATGTAAACAACTCTCTGTTTTTCAATGCGCCTCCAGTAAGTTGTCGGTCCATCGTTTTCGTGGTCTTCCTACTGATCGTCTTCCTATTGGGGAACCGTCTCTCACCGTCTTTATTACTATATTTGTTGTCATTCTCTTCTATTTCTTAACTAGTCCTTGCGTCAAGCACCTACGTCGTATATCTGTAGTTCTAGCTCTGTCCCATAGTATCTTACCATCAATTTTTCCAAGAATTATAATCTCTGCTGTTTCTAACATTTTATTTGTCCTCTCTGTGTCAGGTCATGTTTCTGCCAAAGTTGTAAAAGATATGGTCAAATTTGATATGAAGTATGAACATCGACAAGTTCAACGTTTAATGTCTCTGCTGTATCAGTATGGTGTACCTGCCCGGAATGTATTATAACCTCGACCGAAAGATTAACAAAGTGAACGGTTCTCTTTAGATAAAGCACAATCCTGGTCAAATGATTTTCCGCATCTAATCATCACAATTTTATTTTTCTAAATAATAATTTATTTAACTATTATAAATTCAACGGAGACGATTAGGTTTATTTGATACTATGTGGTTTTGCCAATTAATCAACAATATATGTAATCAATTTCATCAAAAGTAATATCTAGCGCAAACTAATTTGACCATAAGCCAATCAATAATAAATATTTATGTATCCAATAAAATCTCTTGCATAATTATTAAAGAAATAATTTGTGACATTAGTTCACTGATTTAATTTATTTACTTGTCAAAATGGTTCGCAGAAAATGTTTATCTAAAGATTTACGAAATTCTATTGTTGCGGCCCATAACAAAGGACTTTGTAGACATAAAATTGCTCAAAATTTAAGTATTCATGAAGGAACTTGAAAAATATAATTTCACAATTTAACAAAATGGAACTTGTACTTCAATTATTACCGAAAGAGATGAGCGTGCTCGTTGGACACTTATTAAACAAGATCACCGAGCTTCTCTTTGAGAATTGGCTGTAAAATGAGCTCATGCTGTTGGTAGACCAATTTCAAAAGACACTTGTTCGAGGAGAATTAAAAAAAAATGCTATATGAATTCTACAAATTTTTGCAAGCAACACTTATCTCATCATAAATATTCAAACTTATTATTTCACTTTAGGCAAAGTAAAAACCACTGTTTGCAAAGAAACCAATTTTTATGAACAAAAGAGCACCGAAACTGGGTTCAAGGTCAATGTAAGTTTAAAGTCTCTCTTGACGATACACGAAGTATAGATATTCGAATGCCGGGGAATAACATCACAAAGATTAGCTGAAAATAAAGTCTGTCAATGCTGCAAAGAAAAAAAGTATTTTACACTAAGACTTTTGCCTTTTATTAATGAAATTCAACTGCCAGATGGGGAATTAATATTTCAACAAGATGGCGCAGCCTGCCATCCTGCGAAATCCGAACATTATGGTGGCAGGAAATAAATATTCCTGTTTTAAAATGGCCTTTAAGCAGTCCTGATCTATCGCCGACTCTTTGGCATCATGAAAAAAGCATTTCAAACTACCCCAGTTCGAATAATTCCTGAATTAAAGGGTAAAATTTCAAAGAGAATACTGCCAAATATTAGTAGGCACAAAGAGAATCGGTGCTAAATATTTGGTCCAATTAATTTGCCATAGACATTACTTTTTCTTTTTGTTTGTTTTATAATGATATAAATCATCCAATTTATAAACAATATTGTTGATTAATTGGCAAAACCACATAGAATGGAATAATCATATTTGTTTAATTTATAACTGTTAAACAAATTCTAATTCAGAAAAATAAAATTTTGTTGCATACTCGTTTTGGTCCAATTCATATGCGTCAGGGCGAGAACCCACGCAACGAAGGGCGGATTTCTCCAAAATGAAAATTGGGAGTCTCTAGAGGGAAGACTTCCTGGTCTTTGCAAGAGGCCAATCAATTTGCCGTAGACTCCAGTCATGTAGAGCGGATTAATGTCCGAATCATTTTTTTTTTTTTTTTTTTGAGTTAAAGGATTTGTACGTGACTTTGTTGCCTAGTCATCTCTATCATCGCTGCTGCTACTACAACGCAATCTTTTTTAACTCATATTCTATTCCCCAAGCTCACTCCCAAGCTAACTTTTCCTAATAAATGTCTAAATAACCACATGATTATTTAGAGCTACTATCAATAAGTCCTTATAGCGAATATAATAGAGAACATGATTATCCATCGATCGATAACAGTTATGGTACTATAAGAAAACGAAATGTTTTGGGAATAATGACACTTTATGTGAATACTGATTCTGCTTTAATCTTGTAGAGTTAAACTAAAGCACAAAATAAAGAAAACTGCATTATCTTTATTTTTTTTGTTATGTTAAATCCGCAGGTTATTTGTTATGTTACTTTTATCTTGTGGATAAATCTAATACGAAAAATATGCGGGTAGCCTTACTTGGGTACAAGCATACGTTGTTAATGGGACCCGTCTAGAGAAATGAAAACAGAAAACTAGGTCAGCATTCACACAATAGGCAACATTAAGAGTAGTTTTGCCAAACAAGCATCCACATTGCCGTCGATTGCAGCCGACGTTGGCACAGCTCGAGATTATAACTGTACGTTTCCCTTGTTTGACTGTAACTCTCCTCATATTGGTCTCATTTAAACATAGTTTTTGATTTCAAGTTGGACGTGATATACATTGAGACCTGAGCGGATCCCTTACTCGCCTTATAACTAACAACGTTATACACGGTGTTCATCGAGAGAATTAGATGATAGTGAGAATGTGACATTAGTGCCTTGCTACCCATTCTCTTTAATATAAGTCTCGAAATTATGTTATAAATTGAAAATTCTAACATCGAAGAGACGAATATGAAACAGTGTCTACATCCCATTTCGGTCCAAGGATTTATGTGTTTTTATTTAAATGTTTTTATCTATAACCTTTGGAAGCTTTTTTTACATTTAGATGTAAAGAAATTACTTAGGTTGATGCAATCGTTATACAAAATCAATTATACAAAAAATGCAGTACATTGTTTAATCTCAGAACTATAATAATTGGTGAAACATAGGTATGTTTTGATATAACATCCATATGCCTTTCCGATTGTCAGATTTTTCTAACACTTAATTGAAGAATACATTGTCGTTCTACTTCTTCGCCTCCAGCGCCGGTAAAAAAAGTGAGCTTCCAGCATTACGAGGTGAAAAATTGAAGGCTTAATGATGAGTTTCAAAAAAAATTACACACCGGAGGTATTAAAGAACAAGTTTTTTTACTAAACTAACCGTTAAAATGTAATTTAATTATAAAATATTTTAATCAATATTGCGTGTGGTGGAAACGCTGATAAATAAAGTGCTGTTGATGTGCTATGACCGAAAGGTCTTTAATAAATATTAATCAATACTTGAAATAGTATAGGAGTCTACGATAATGTAAAACATTAAATAAGATTCGTCTAAAACTTAATGTTTCACCTCACATTGTTCATACATCGTTCTCTAATTCCCTTTTTAGGTGTTTTGCTATTGTCCAATTTTGATGTAATTTGTGAAAAATTATCAAGAAATTATTTGACCTGTAATTCATTGAAAGTTTGTTTTATGTTGGTTGTCGGATGTTACAGTCATTCCTAAGCTTCACATTGGTGTTATCCAGAGTAACAAGCTTTTAACCAAAAAATTGTACTAAATATATGTAGTTGTTTTACAATAGTATTATTACTTAGGGTACAAAATACTTATGTCTGCATTTATAAATAAAATCCAGAAAGAAGATAATGACTAAGTGAATCCGTATCTATAAACGGTCGTAAAAACAATCTACAACTTGTAGGTAAACCACATTTGTATTTGAGCCCACATTGTCTACTCATTATTTTTTTTTTTCGCCGTAATTGACTATAAAAAAATAGAAATTAATCACGAATATTACAAGTGAAACTGTTTTTGGATGATAATATCATTTAGACAAAATATGATCCACAGATGTTTAGATTGATTAAAACTTTTTATGGAAAAATACTGCCTACAATATAAACCGTTTGGAAAGTATTTCTATTAGTTGCGCATTCATGTATGTTACATACATTTCAGAAAATATATATTTCTCAAATATTTCAATTTTGTTTGTGCATATGTAATACAATAAATATACTTCTAAGAAACCGAAGTAATATTGATAACCTGATAGTAATCTTTATAGAGTCGGAAGCTCTTGAAAAGCCATTTAATTTTTTTAATGTTTTCTTTTGATCGGTACGTTAAGATAATAAGAAAATCATCCATGACCGTCCAGCTACTTATTCGATCAATGTAGCAGATAAAAAATGCAGGTGTTAACAAGAAAATTCTTTAATTTGAAATTATAATAATGTGTAGAATAGTTTATGTATACCTGTCAAGAACACATGTAATAGTGTTGATTATTATTATCAAAAAATTTATATCTGAATTCCTGTATAAAACGGTTGCAGTATAAATGCATATTAATGATTTGAAATAAAGTATATTCATATTGTATCAAAAGAAAATAGAGGTGATTTGGTTAAGAATAAATGAAATACTTTAATGTTAAGGTTGTGAGAGGAAAAGTCGACGGACGCGCTGGAGTATTTTGTCTGGGTGAGAGAAATTAAAGAGGGAATAGATTTCTGTTAGAGTAAAAATTTTGTAATTTGTGAACACAGTCTTCAATTTTTCCGACAGAAGATTGTACACCTGGAGGTCACCTATTGATACCAAAGATCATATAGTCAGAAACCAGAGCGACTAAGATACAAAAACTTGATTAAAATATTATTATTACAGCATTAAGATATTTCATTGAGCCCAAAACGCCTTTATAGTTCCATTATGTTTGATTGTTTCCTGCTAAATAGCTCTTACTCCAATTTTCAGCCATTCTAGTATGGCTTATAAGTCATAAGGGTCACAAGGTTTTGCAGGGAAATCTGATCATTATCTGCTTCCTGTTTAACTGTAGTTATCTGGAGACCTACTTCCTCGGCTACACTCTCTTTTTCTTCAAATGAACACTGGTTTTGAACCTGTAATTCATTCAAAGCATATTGGAGTTCTTGTGATTGTTTATTTAACACATTTTTCTTCTTCGCCAATTTCTCGCATTTGTATTCAGATCGGACTGTGTAGTGTTTGCATTATTTCAAGTTACCTTAGAGTCCTCTTGCAAAATTGTCACCCGTTTTCTTAACTTTTATATTTCATTTTTACTAATCGTGAGTTGCTCCTTCAGACGAGCAATGTAGGTTCGAGAGTATATGTTTCCTTCCTGTGGCCAGTTGTGGAAAATCGATTTCTTAGAAACCTATTTCTACTAATATTTGTAATGGGACTTTGGGTTGTCGATCTAAACAACATTTTAACCTTATTATTTAGTTGTTCTTTCCTTGCCTGCGATCGACTTCCACAATTGTTTTGCAAAGGTCCTATTCTTCAGCATTTTTTCATTTTGAAGATTTTGCAGTATGATTAACATTTGGGATATAATAGGTTGTTGGTTATATGCGGTAGTGACTTCATGTTTTCGAAATCTTATTTCTTTTAATTTTGGACGAGATATTGAAATACTTTTTGCCGCTTCATACTCCTGGTATGAGATTACTGCTCCATTTAGCGCTTTGTGATGATATAATCGGAGAGCATTTCGAAAGTATTCATTTCTTTATTAAATTCCGTAGATCTTGTATTAACCATTAACAATTACTTATTATCTCTTTCATCCCACCGCTGTCACTAACGTTACACTTCTTTATAATCACTTTTATTGAAATAACAAATAATATTACAATACTTAATAATAACTTAAACTAAATGACAGAACTATTCAAAAACTCAATAACTTAAACTGTCAACTACTTGTTTGTATACATTTACTGGCATTCCAAACCTTACGAGACATTTCGGGATATTTCGATGACATCCAGAACATTCTAGATTTTTAATACTTCTTATTATCTACATGGAATAAATCTTACGGCACGGTCGTAAAAATATGTTTATTTCGACGTTTCGATTTCCACTTCGTAACTTCCAGTAGACTGTTATTTCTTTTTTAGGTTTTTATGCAAAGCTGGAGAGTCCTGTAGATTCCGCCATCCTGGGTCTTTATGTAAAGTTTCTGATCGGGACGCTCAGATCTAAGAGGCGAGCAGTGTAACGAACAATCTTATTTCGACGTACCCCATATAACGGTTGTATCTCTCGAGACGATGATGTGTGTTCGAGAATGTTCCTGATGTATTGACAGATCGAGGCGTTCAAGCGAGAATAGAGGTGGACTATTCCAGATTATTCTAGTACATTATAACTTGTATATATAAGATACGTTGATATTAGTTTGGTAAGTTGATATTATCGTACTGTAAACTTATAAGTAAATATATTTACATAATTTAGAACCGCTCGTTTTATTGGTAAAACGCTAAATGTTGTCAGTAATCACTCCATTATGTCAATTTTTGATCTCTCTCTGATGTGCGAACGATCGGATTTCATTAAAAATACATTTACATATTTCTAAATCTTTTGCTGCAATTATTGCCTTTATATACAGTAGATACATATTTAAATGTTATCATTAGTCTACTGGTGTGATTCGTTTGAGGGCCTAAGTATGTACTAAAACTATGTACTTCTAAAGGTAAAAGAAATAATAAATTAGACTTACTCACAATCAATTTAATTTAACTAATCAGACGACCGGTTTCGCTTTCTACAATATGCAAAGCATCTTCAGGTCACGATACAAAGCTATGATTTGTATCGTGACCTGAAGATGCTTTGCATATTGTAGAAAGCGAAACCGGTCGTCTGATTAGTTAAATTAAATTGATTGTAAGTCTAATTTATTATTTCTTTTACCTTTTGAATTGGACTCACACAAGCAACACATTCATGATATGTACTTCTACTATACTTCTACTATATGTACTTCTTTAGCTTCAATTTCTTTTTTGTTAAAAAGATAATTTTCTTTCAGTGAACTGTTCCTTCGACAACATTCGCAGCATAAGCGGAGACGTGTATATTTTCTAACCTTTGGGTTTTGTCTAGATTTAATTTTGCAAATTAGATTTTGTGTTTAAGGTCGAGCGACTTCGACGCAATTGTTTTAAAACTACGATCTGAAACCGATTGCACTCATAACTATTTTGTTAGCACGGGAATTCGCCCAAGAGGCGATCGGTCTTTAACTAGTTTCCCACTGGTTTTTAACCGTTATTTTAAAATAGTTGCGTCGTGGGCGCTCGACCTAACAGAAAAAAAATAAAACCAGGATTGAGATATACGATATGATTGGATTTTACGATAAATTTTAACTAATGGCCCATTATATTTACCAAACTATTTATATCTGTTTGCCGATCTTTTGGTACAAAACCCGAATTCAACTAATTGAATACGGAGCAATATTTACTTACCAATGTAATTATACTTTTTCTAATACCTAAATATATCACAACAAGTAATTTGCATATAAGGAATTTTTATAGTTTAAAGGGCATCACAAACTTAATTAAAATAGTTTATCTCGCAGACCTCTTTCGCTATCTGCTCAATCTGCTGTACGCGTCCGTTAGAAAAAAATGAACTAGGAAGTTGAAAGTGTCAATCGGGATTATCGTCGTCACGTTCGTCTGATAAAAATTCAAAGGTGTTCATCTCTTGGACTGCCGTTGTAGAGATTCCAAGAAACAGGCGTTACTCTTCTGGGATGCTGTTAACTTTATGGTATCTTTACTTTGCATTGTCAGTCATAGTGTCTGTTTAAAATTAAAATTATTTGGATTTTCGTAGAGAATATTTTGAATACAAATGAAAACAGTTCGATTTTATAAAAAAAATATTTATCAATTCTTTTTAATATCTAGTATATTTTAATTCTTTGGAGCTTTCCATACATTAAATGGTGGATATTTTTAAAGATCTACATTATAACATGTAAAGATGTTAATAAAGATTAGGCCACGTACTCACAATCCAAATTAATTAGTTACGGATATACATAAAATGGGGCGACCAGTTTCGGGACTTACAATTTATAAATTTTGTACAAGTTCTACACAACTCCTAATATATGTACCTATTTTAGCCTTATACAGTTTCAATCGGGACTTATGATGGGGTAAAAAAAGTAAATTCCGAAACCGGCATTTTACATCAATAAATAATTAATTGGTATTGTGATTACCTGATCCTTTTTTGCCAATATAATAAGTTATGCGCTTTATGCGAAATTTTTATATGTCTTGTGTCGATGTCGAAAATTAAAATAGAGGACAGAAAAACGAAAATGCCTAATCTGCTGGGAATGAAATGTAATCAGAAGTTATGAATAAATGTTGAAAATGATAAACCGATTGAGATAAGATTAAATAGCCACTGTGCAAATTTATAAAACGTATGCAAATGATTTAAGCATAAAACCTTGAATAATGCAGTGAAAAAGTTTCAATGCCTAGTTTGAAATTAGTAAATCTCAACAATACGTTCATTTTTAATACCATCCTTTTTTGTCACTTCTCTTATCCATCGAAACAATCTGATATCTGCAATGTGCGTTACCAGTTCTTATTTCTTTTTTTACTTCCTAATATGCACTTCTCGACATTCACTTATTATATAATTTACCTTTCGATATCATTTTAATATAATTTTTTATAACACACAACCCCGCACATATAAATCACTTTTATTGTGCAATATCTATCCTAGATATCTAAAATGATGGATGAACTTTTATAATTATTTTACTATCGCAAATTAGTATCTTATTGGTACTATTATCTCGATCTTCAAATGATCTTTCCACGTTTTTCTCTTGTACTAAAAAAAAATAATTGAAATGTATATTATTGACAATATAAATTTTATTGTTATATCAAATTGTTATTAAAATCAATTAGTACAAATAAATCTTTAAAAAATTGTTTTCCACAATTCCAATACAACTATTATACGAAAAAAAATTTAATTACTTACACTGTACAACATATCTCTGTACTTTTCCAATTACATTTTGGTAGTAATCAGATATTAATACATGTACAATAGTCCTAGTACATTATCAACCATACACACCTCATTACAATAATCATTATTGGTAACTCGTGTTCTACTAAACCATTAATCATTATTATAATTTCCAATTATTAATAAATTCTAGACTTTTATGAATTAAGTGGCATTTAGGTAAACACAAAATACAGACAGGAATAAAATGTAGCTTGTAATCAATTTTCCACAGTATAATTATACATTATCAACAAAGTTGTCTCCTTCAATAAAGCGAGATGCACGGTTGTGATAAACACTGCATTAAAAGGAAAATATGATATGGTGGTTAAGGCACTTAGTTATTAGCGCATTCACCATGCTTCAGTTTTTAAATTTTTATATAACACTATATGAGGAGTTAGTAAAAAAATAGTAAATTAAAGTGGGTTATAAGACTGTTCCCACAGTTCTCAGAATTAATGGACTATTTATTTGGTTCACTTTCTTCCTTGGTATTCCTTTGGTTCTCTTTTTTCGTTTTTTTTATACGTAAACATTATGTTTGATAAAATATACTTTTTATACCGATATAAACCGAACCAATTAACACAAAAATTATACAATAAACGCTTTAGTTGACGTTTCAGCGTTAAGATCAAAAACTATTTTTAATATTTTAATTGTTTATGTTAAAATAATAGAAATTAATTATTGCTGTTATTTTACCTTATACGCCTGAATTATACTGATAATTTGGAGATTTCATTACACAAATTACAGGGATAATAACGTAAAAATAGTATTATTGAGACGCATTCCTGAGACAATTTAAGTTAGGGATATAACAGTAAATACCGAACAAGTAATGAGAGCATGTAACTGGTCTGAAGTAATACTACCCATTTCTTTCACTTTTATTACATTAAGAAAAAAACTCAATCTACTATCCTGACCAAGAAATTATTCGGTTTAATATTTAATTTGGTCCCGATATCAACGAAGAAGTCTAATCATTGTTGGTGTAAATATTTTTTTAATATGTAAGTTATGTATTCACCACATGTATATTTTTTCGTTTACTACCCTATCAAAGCTCTTTTTAGTTTTTCTTTAACTGCAGTTATTTCAAAACTATTACACTCTAGACTAGATTCATTGTTGCAGGAAATTTAGTGGCCTTAAGTACCTAGGATTAGTATTATAGAGTAATGGAGAAGTATATGGAGATTCGTGCAGTAGAGTTAGGGCGGGATTGATGAAATTAAAGTGACAGTTGTGTGATAGAAGGATTTTAATGAAATTGAAAATAAAATTCATTAAAACTGTCATAAGACCACCTATGATGTACGGAACTGAATGTTGGCCAGTTATCAAGAAAGAGTAACAAAAGAATGCTAATCGATGGGAGGAATGACAAAAAAAGAGAAAATAAAGAATAGAAATAGTAGTGGCACCAATAGATGAAGATGGGCATATTCAACGTCGTGATGCCAATCAAGCCATACGAAGAATTGCTGAGATACAAGTTCTCAGAAGGAGTAGGAAAAGATGACCAAGGATGCCCTTATGAAAGACTCTTAGGCAGGACATATCTGTGAAAGGGATGGAACTGTATGGAGAAATGTAATTAAGGAAGTCTACACCGCATAGGTATGACGGAAAAAAGATATATATATATATATATATATATATATATATATATATATATATATATATATATGAGAGAGAGAGCAACGTCTACTACAGAGAGTGAGAAAACATAACCTCTATTAATAATAAAACATATAATGACAATATAGCAATTATAATTTTAGATTCTTATGGCAAGTTTAAAGAATAGACAGGAATTATCTCATACGAATAGTTGATTAATGTTGAGTTGTGGAAAGTACGGGAATAGAAGGGTGAGTAGAGAAAGTAGCGTAGGATATTAGAAGACTGAGAAAACGTAATGGGACTAGGTAAGTTTAGACATGTCTATGAAGGAAAACAATGTTAGTCTTATCTTTATCTTTAAGATGAAAATATATGACCGAAGATAATTGCGGTCCATGAAGCACAACAAAGTGAATGATGATTCTACATATGGCTGCAATTGTTTCTAGAAAAAGAGGAAATACAGTGATACTTTAAATATTGCTTCTGTGTTTTAGAATTTTCCTTTTAAAAAATAAGTTACTATTTCTAAGAAGAACATCTACTTTTTAATCACCTTAAAATCAATAAGCCAATATTCTCTAATATTAACTTCATCTGCGAGCGTTAATTATCATTCAAAGTGTAGGGAGATAAATTGATTGAATGAATTGATTAAGGATGAGCGTTCACTTGAATATCGTAGAGTAAGGATGTATTCCGTCGAGTGCAATCGCAAAAAGTGATCAGCGATAAGAACAAGTAAAAATCCAGTTACTAAAATTCTAGTTATTAAAATAAACATTCTTTTTTCTACAATGAACAATTCACACACACGAAACACAAACAAATAGTATCTATTGTAGTATCATCAGAAATGGTAGGTAAGTAGCAGGTCCACTATTAACAAATATCCAGGAACATGTACCCAACTATACAACAATATTCGCCACTAGAATACACATCCGAACATGCCCCAAACCAAATATACTGGCAACCTACAAATACTCCTATAACAAACATTGCACAAAATCAGTTCGCTCTTCCACCACAACCACAACAATTCCCACCACAACCCCAACCAATTTACTACAACCCAAGCAACCCATCTACTGTAGGGCAGATCTTAAACAGAAAGCTAAAACGTGCAATTAGACATTAAAAAACTCGAATATAAACGAATATCAAGACGACGATTAAGAAACCCAAAATAAAAACTCATTGCAAGTATTCAAAACAAGTAAATTTACAAAACAAAATAATGATCCCAATTCTCCAAGCTCACCACCAACAAAAATACAAAATCGATATAGTGCATTATCAAACGCCGAGATCCCTGAACAAACTGCAACAGAAAAACAAGAGAAAATACCAAAACCGCCTCCAATATTGTATATGGAATCAAAAACTTTAAAGATATGGTCGATAACTTTGCACTAATTATGGCGGAAGAAACCTACTATACCAGAACTCTGCCAAACGACACTGTCAATAATACAATATATACAAAAGATACTTATTGACCAATAAGGCATTTATGAGAAGAAGAAATCATTCACCATACTTACCAAATAAAGAAAGAACGTGCCTATAGAGTGGTAGTAAGACATATACATCACTCTATACCCACAAGAGATATAACAAAGGAAACTAAAAAAAGTCGGCCATAAAGTTCGCAATATAACAAACATTCGACACAGACAAACAAAGGAACCCTGATCTTTATTTTTTATAGTCCGTGAACCCAACGGTAATAACAACAAAGACATATTTAACCTAGAATTCTTACGTCACACCAAAATAGCAGTCGAGGCACCAAATAAAAGAAACTCAGTCATCCAATGCAGTCAATGTCAAGCATACGGCCATAGTAAAACATATTGCACTAAACCGCACTACTGCGTCAAATATTGAGAAAAACATGATACAAAAAATTGTAAAAAACCTAGAAACACTTCTGCTAAGTGTGCACTATGAAGACAAGATCACCCTGCTAACTATAAGGGCTGTGTAGTCTACATGGAACTAGTAGAAAACAGAAATATGTCAAAAAGAGGAAACCAACAGCCTCGAAGACCAACATTCAACAAACAACATGTATGTACTGAAACAAATCAGCTAGACACCACTCTACAAAACCATCAGAGAACATATGCAAACGTGACAGCACATCAAACCAACCACGAATCCTAAGCTAAAACTAATATAGAACAACAACTAATTCCTAAACGAGTTTCTAAGTCATTAATCAAAGAAATCCTTTAACATACTTAGAATTAAATCAAAAGTTGGAAAGGGGGAAGTATTTTTGAAGTGTGTAAAAGATTTTAATTCCTAACTGATCGCTTTTGGCTTATAAAGCCATCTTCAAAGCTAAATGGAACGCAAAAGGCCTGCTAAACTAAAAGCGGGAAGTAATTACTTTCTTAAACCTAAATAATATTGATGTTCTGCTTATTTCAGAAACCCACTTTACCGATCTAACTACGTTCAATATTCCGCTCTATACCACATACAGCACACCTCACCCCGATGGAGCAGGTCATGGTGGCGGCGGGGCGGTAATCATCCGCAGCTGCATATCACATCATAAATTGCCGAAATATGCAGGAAAAAAAATACAAGCAACAATCATTCAAGTGAATGCAATGCCATGGCACTTTAACATATCTACAATCTACAGTGTGTCCGTAAAATATGGAATAAATTCGATATTTCCTAAATCAAAATGTTCTACATTTTACAATAAAATTTCATTACACAAGACACAAGATGATACACATTACAGTGATGACGTTATCGGCTCATTTTTAAATGTAACACCCTATATTTTAGGACATTTTTAGATAGATAAAAATGAGCTGATTTCAAAAAAGTATAATACTCGGGTCTAATGGATATAATTTGAAAGATATGCGCTTAGAAAATAAATTATTTATTATCAATTGCAAAAAAGTAGCCTACTTCTAGTATTTGGTAAACTGTGATTATTTTTAGTAACGTTCAATAACAATTAAGTAGTACAATAATTGTATTAATTCGTGAATGTTCTGTATTATTGATACACAGAATTAAAATACTCATGATGATTGGGTATGGAGACAAATCGCGAACTCAGATGGAAGTGTGTAATATATTTAATGATAAATATCCAGAAATACCCATCACGCAGTCAACAGTAAGTAAGATTGAAAAGAAATTTCGAGAAACTGGTACGGTTGAAAATGCACGCAAATCAGGCCGTCTCTCTGTAAATTATGTTACAACATTAGATGTTCTACTTGCTTTTGAAGAAGATGCGCACACTTCTGTTTGTAAGGTTAGTAGTGATCTCGATGTTTGCAAAACAACGGTACACAAATTACGTAAAAGTAAGTAGACTAAGTAAAATGCACAGTTGTACAGGAATTAAACCAGAATGATCCAGATAAAATAATACAATTTTGCGAAATAACAGCCACCGAAACCCTCTCTTGGTTAAAAATATTATTTTTTCTGATGAGGCTACATTCAAATTAAATGGCGAGGTCAACCGTCAGAATTGTAGATACTGGGCAAAAGAAAACTCCAACTAGATGCGGAAACATCATACAAAATACCCGCAAAAGGTAAACGTATGGGCTGGCATTGTAAGAAATAAAATCATTGGACCCTACTATTTCGAAGGTAATTTAAATGGGCCAGCATACCTTTAGTTTTTAAGTGGGTATCTCGTACCTACTTTCCCCAGTATAATTAACCTTGGAGGTTTTGATAAAAGTTTATGGTTTCAACAGGATGGTGCGCCTCCGCATTATGCTTTAGATGTTCGAAGGTACCTAAACGAAATTTTTCCAAACAGGTGGATTGGAAGACGTGGACATATTGAATGGCCAGCGAGGTCGCCAGACCTCAATCCTTTGGATTATTTTATGTGGGGTCATTTAAAGAATGTTATAAGCGCATATCTTTCAAATTATATCCGTTAGACCCCCAGTATTATACTTTTTTGGAATCAGCTCATTTTTTCGATCTAAAAATGTCCTAAAATACAGGGTGTTACATTTAAAAAAAGAGCCGATGACGTCATCACTGTAATGTGTATCATCTTGTATAATGAAATTTTATTGTAAAATGTAGAACATTAAATTTAAAAATCGACGAGTTTTAAATTTTTTTAAAAAGGCTTTTTATTTAGGAAATATCGTATTTATTCCATACTTTACGGACATACTGTATAGCCCACCTAGTCATGCAATCTACACAGATGAATACAAAACTTTCTTTCAATTAATTGACAGTAAATTCATAGCCGGGGAGACTAGAATGCGAAACAGACACACTGGGGCTAAAGACTCACAACAACAAAAGGTAGTAATCTTTAAAAAGCAATTACCGACAACAACTATGATTGACACATGATTGACAACTATGATTTACTACTACATAAGCAAAGGAGTGTCCAGAAATAACTGTCTAATAGAATCCAGCTATGATCTCTAATCGGATTATACACCGGTTATAATGTGTCTGAGTACCAAAGGTATAAACAACCCACCTACTCTATGACTCACGTCAAAAAACACCAACTGGGCAGACTATCAATCCTATCTAGAAGAAAACGCTAATGTTAATCTGCGGATCAAATCTACACATGACATAGATACAACAGCTCAATACTTCACCATACTTGTCAAAAAGGGCGGCATGGCAACTTAGACCACGAACAAAATTAACACATACCACAAATGTTCTAGTGTACTATTTAAGTAAATTTGAAAAGATCTAGAAACAACATATATTTTAACATATATTCAATAGACTACGTAGACAACTTGGAGTAGCCATCAAAACCGCAAACAACTAAACCTTCGAATATTACATTACAAATTTACAGCAAATGACGTTATGGAAGATGACTAGAAGCTTAAGAAACCATACACAACTATCCCTTCCATCCGTAAACCAAATGGCGAATGATCCTGTTCCACCAAAGAAAAAGCGGGCGTCTTTGCTGAACTTCTTACAAACGTTTTTCAACAGAGATAGCAAATTCTGATGACAAAGTGGGAGAACTAATTAGCACAGCATGACAAATGTCCCTCCCTATCACAAGTTTTACTGCTATAAAAAGTCAAGAAAGAAATAAATAAACTCAACTCACAAAAGGCCCCAGATTATGATTTAATCTCGGCACAAGTACTAAAACAACTTCCTCGCAAGACCATTACTATGCTAACAGACATATTTAACCGCAGTTAAGCTTATCGGGCGTATGTCGAGAGATAGGTAGCCCAGGGTCCTGCCAGGTCTTAGTATTTGGAGGGCACGCACTCATTGCAGTTAAGCTTATCATGCTTACCAAAAATATGAAAATTCGCTAAAATCACTATGATTCTCAAGAGAGGAAAAGATCCGAATGAAGTAACATCTTATCGACCCATCAGCCTACTCCCAACCGTAAGCAAAGTTTTTGAAAGATTGAAGATTGAAAGATGCTCTACAAAGGATATACGCAATCATGTATTCCTAACATTACTACCAAAAAACATCAGTTTGATTTTCTGGAAATTCACTCATCTACCCAACAAATCCATCGAATGATAAATTAAATCAAAAGGTCTTCAAGAAAAGAAATACTGCAACGCTGTGTTCATAGACATCTCACAAGCATTTGATAATGTCTGGCACGGAGGTCTGCTTTACAAAGTAAAAATAGCACTGTGCAGTAACTGTTTCCTCCTACTTAAAGCCTACATATCAAACAGATATTTCTCCGTAAAATTAAATTACCAACAATCCAACTTCTGTACTATCAACACTGGAGTCCTGCAGGGTAGTCTTCTAGGGCCGCTGCTTTTCTCACTCTACACAGCCGATATACCAGAGACTAATAATACTAAAATCGCTTCCTTTGCTGACGACGTAGCAATACTAGATGTAATGAAGATTCCATACAACACATGCCCACCTGTAAGAATGGAAAATGTAAGAATACCAACAATAATAAGACGCTAGATACCTTGGCCTCCATCTTGACCAACGTCTCACTTGAAAAAAACATATCCAGACCACAAGAAGACAGCTCGACTTAAAATTCCGTCAAAAACTTAATATCCAAAACAAAATTCTTCTATATAAAGCCATACTTAAACCTATCTGATTCTACGGACTACTACTACCAATGGGGCTGTGCAAAGCCAACGTAGCTGAATATTATCCATATATTCCAGTCTAAATTGCTAAGATCGATATTGGATGCGCTATCATACGTAAGTAATCACTTCACTTCACACTAGTAAGGGAATTATTCAATAATGGTCCAGCCACAAGAAGACTAGATAGAACCTGGTCCCAAGACCTAATTCAACACTAAACCAAAATAGTATAAGGTGTGATTGGATTGGATGTCTGGGAACAATAGTAAACGAACAATGGGATCACTCACAAGAAATAAAATGTAGAATAAAGAAGGCTAAGAGTGCATTCAACAACATGGCCAAACGCTTTAAAAGCAACAACCTTAATCTGGAGATAAAAGTAAGGCTCTTACGATGTTGTATCTTCTCGATATTATACTACGGACTTGAATCCTGGACACTCACTGAAGCGATGGGGAAAAAACTTAAAGCCTTCGAGATGTGGCTGGCTATGCAAAAGAATCTTAAGGATATCATGGACGGACAAGATAACCAACGAGACTGTACTACGAAGAATGGGAAAGAAAGAGAAATTATGTATACGATTAAAAGGAGAAAGTTAGAATATCTAGGATGTATAATGAGAAACGGCACTATTACTGAAAATAATCCTTCAAGGCAAAGTTTTCGGAAAGCGAGGACTTGGGAGAAGAAGAATATCATATTTAAAAAACCTGAGGAAATGGTTCTTCAAATAACAACTAATCTATTTAAAGCATCATTTAATAAAATAATTTTAGCCAGAATGATCGCCAATATTCGAAACGAATAGGCCCAAAAGACGAAGAAGAAGCGAGCATATTCTCAATGAGGCACTTGCCAGGATTGATGTCGGTAGCACAGTCAACAGAATTAAGAGCAGTGATCTGATATATGCGGATGATAGTGCATTGCTTGTGAGTTCTGCGGAAGAATTACAGCAATTAATTGACAGTGCTACTGCAGGATGCGAAAAATACGGCTTAAAAACTAAATTATGATAGTTAGCAAAACACCGGTCGACGACTACATTAGTACAGCATATTGGTATTGTAATCATGTAGTATTGTATTAAAAATATAAGTAAATAGCATTCGGGATATGAGCAAAGAGATCAAAAAAACAGTGAAAATGCCATAGCAGATTTCTTCCGAATCAAAAAAGTATTATGTGAAGGGAGTATTAATAATAACCTGGAAATAAGACTCATCAAATGTTAAATCTTTTCGACATTATTGTAGTTAACATTTGTACTTTTTATTAGAAATTAAGAACGAAATCAAAACATAGGCAGCTTATGAAACCAGGGCTCCAGTTTGGAAATTGCCACTATTATTTCTTTTTCTAAGTTTATAATTGACCTGAACTAGTTTTTAATTACTGCAACTGCAGAAAAGCCCGTTTCGCAGAAGTACGAAGTCGCAAATGGTAATAAAACCTTTAATGTAGCAGTGCTGATCATATGATATTCATGAAAAAGTGGGCTCCAAAATTTAAACAGGTGAGATCAGTTCCTCAGCGATCGTATGTGGTTTTTTTACATTTGGCAAATACGGTAAGCTACCATGTAAGAGGCGAGCAATGCTTTGGTAGAAATTGATGCTCTTGAAACCAAAGCCGTGGTCTGATGTTTTAGTTCTCGCAATTTTCTTACAAAAAAGTCTCTTGGCTTACTTTGTAAATGACCGAGTTGATTCCAAATGCCGTTTTAGTTTATTAGGAAGCATACTTTCAGCCGCCAACACTTTGTGACCAACAACACATTGTGGAAGTTCTACACTTCCATTTGTAACGCAGATAAATCCAAATATTGGTCGTCATATTTCCTATATTTCTTCTTGTTACTTAAATTAACATTACTGCTCTCGCCTGATTCTTCACTTCGTTTTCTATTCTTTTGAATATAAGTACCCATTGTTGATAGCAAAAAACTCCGCGTGAGTAATAAAACAAAACAAAAGCTTGACTAAATGACATAACACGCGGGACAGTAGGAAACACGGGGGAGGGGAGCCGACCGGCGAAACAGAATGCGCCCGGCACTCACTTGACTCTAGTGTTGTCAATGTACGGGTAATTATCCGATTTTTGGATCATTTCGTTTAACATCAGATAATTTTCGGGTTGAACAATTTTTTGAATAATTTCGGATAATTCAAGGGTCTATCGACTTGATGTTATATTTTTTATTTGATTTATTTATTAATACATATATTTTATACTCATTTAAAATTAAATAAATATATTTTCTGTATTAAAGTCCGCGCTGCCACGCGACGACCCTAAAACAACGCAGCGACGCCTCAGTGCGTCGCGACGCACAGTTTGGGAAGCCCTGGATTATGTGATTCTTTCACCTACTTATCAAAACTAGCAAACGATAAAATGTTTAGTAATGCTACTTATCAAAACTAGCAAACGATAAAATGTTTAGTAATGCTTTTTTTCAGTAGTAATTTTTTTTTAAATAGGTTCTAGTTAAATTTTAAATGTTTAAACTTTGTTTTTTTATATCACGCCTTATTAAATTGTACAATTCATTGAAGTTATTTATTGAAATACAAAAATAAATAAAAAATAATTCTTCATCTTTAAGTAATTCAGCAAGAATGATATTAACTTTTTCTTGATCTTCTAGCTTGCTGTTAATTGGGTGGACGCCTTCAGACGCAACACACATAATGCTTCTTTGATGGAAGAACTATCTGAGAACATGTTTCAGGTTCAAGACTTGGAAAGAAACTGGAACGCTGTTAATTAACCGCCCGTACGTGTGCGCTTGGAACTATCGATTTTGGAGTTTTATCGGTGTGGAATTCTTCAAATAATTTAATACTGTTTAAACGTTTTGATTATTTGCTATTTCCAGTTGACACTTTATTCTTATTATTTTATTTTTAATATGTTACAGTTTAAAGATATATATATATATATATATATATATATATATATATATATATATATATATATATAAATATATATATATATATATATATATATATATATATAGAGATATATATATATATATATATATATATATATATATATATATATATATATATATATATATATGTCTATACTGCCATTATTTTTCAAAAATAATGTGAGTGTTTTAATGCATTAGAAATATTAATTTAAAAAATTCTAAAATGTTTATTGTAAATATGTAGATAGGTAGTTTTGACAGTGACGATTAAAAAAGTAAAAGTTTTATTAGAGAACGATATAGAAGTCTTGAAATATAGAAGGTAAGATAACCGGTAAGTCATGTACTTTGATAATTTGACTGGTTCCACAAGTTTTTCATCCTGACTTTTTTTGTCTGAAGGAGACAAACTGTTGCGGGTTTCATTGTAATATATTTAGACAAATTTTTGAAGAAAAATTGGTTTTTTTATGAGAGACCAGAAATTGAATATTTTCATAGGAAGTTGGTTTTTTAATTGTTATGTAGAAAAAGATTGTTCCATAAAAGTATTGACTTTTTTTGACTTGGTTATAAAGTTTTGTGACATGTCAATAAATTGTGTCAATAAAATATTCTTTTAATATTAGGGTTTTATTTTTAACTGGCTACTATGAATCGAAATGCAATACAGAAGTAAGATATGAAGCACGAATAACACAGAAAATAATTCATCAAATTTAATTTTTTTTTTGTATTTTTCTGGGATAACCAAGCATACAATTTTAAGTAAAATAAATTTTTGGTTATATATATATAGATATATATATATATATATATATATATATATATATATATACCTATATATATTTATCTTGTATAGAACCAACATTATTTTCACAAAGATGTTTTATCTAATCTTGTCCCGTCACGTTTTTCTCTGCCTCCTATCTTCGACTCTACTTCCCCTGCTCAGCTTTCTATTACTATACTTTCAAAAACTCGACATTCTGTTCTTTAAACATGTCATAAGCATCTAAACGTATGATTGCTATTTTAGGTAAAATCTTACCATCTCGGTGACCTCAGCTACGCAGCTTACCTGAAAACAGAACAGATACATTAAAAATTAGAATTAAAAGGGGAATATTAGTGCAGAATAGTTAATAAACATTTTGATAAACAAACGAAAACTAAAATGTACAGGACAACAATATGCCCTATTATGAAGTACACTGCAAAAACAAGGCCCAAAACAAGTAAAAAAAAAAAACAAAAGTGGTAAGAACAAAGATGGAAATACTAAGAAGCATAACCTGTAAACTTTATAATATAATAGTATAGTTTGCATTATAGAAAAAGATGTACCCAGTACAAACTTCGAGAAAATCCATCATGGACGAGATAAGAGGTCTTGGAATGAGGTGAAGGCTTTAGCGCAAAATAGAACCCGATGGCGCGTTTTCACTGAAGCTCTATGCTCCACTTAGGAGTTCAAGAACCTTATATATATATATATATATATATTTCTTTGTAGTACCAATTGACTTCTGGACGAAAAGTATTCCCATTTGGCATCCGTGAATATTCACGGGCCACAATATACAGCGAATTCTGTTGCGGTACCAATTGGCATCAATCGCTGTTGCGGTTTCTTTGGCATCGATTGGCTTTGGACCTTTAGCATCCATTGGTTTATGACTCAAGTCGACAATAATACCTAAAGGTTTCGGTGGAATTCTACCTGAGTCAATTCATCTGTTCAGTCATTGTAATATTTTGTTGTCGAAACGGATGTTTAAAAATTTAACTTGTTAGAGTATATTACTCTTTATCCATAAATTGTAGGCAGGTAGTTATTGCTTTTTTCGAGATTGAATATTTTTCTTTTAAAATTATGACAGCTTCAAATTTGATTTAATTTGCTAAATACTTTTATTTTACATTTTTTAAGCTCAGTAATTTAAAAATGTTTTATCGTCTTTTAACAACTTCTAGTCTGATTATTCCCTGAGTAAAAGAGCTCTGTTGTAATGAATTATTTGGTATTACTAAAGAAATTCTGGTATAGTAGGATTAAATGTTAAAATTAAATGTTACAATGATTGTAACTTCATGTCTTGGGCTGTTACGTCGCATTATGAGCTATATGGGCTGTATTTTCTCGTTCTTGTTCGTATTTCTCTTCGATTTGCATTTTCGATGACACTTTCCAATATTTTAGCAAATTCAAAGTCCATGAAAAATACTTAGAAAGCAAACAAAAGTACTTATAAGAGTATACGACCATTTGATAACACTCACTGTGAAAATTTTTGCAAGTGAAGATGTTTAAGACAACAGGCACATTATTGCCGAACGCAAAGTGCACATAACTTTCTCCTTTATTTTTTGGTATCTGACTTCTTACAACTGTGTGTATTTTTCTTTCCTCTGCCCATACTTCTCGTACGTCACTGAATCTGGTTTGATGTGGTATTATATAATAATAGATGCACAATCAAAACGAACCAGATTCTTTTACATTAAAAAGAGATAAAATATTATGTCCATATACTATGAAAAGCAATAATTAAAAAAGAGTCGTATTTTAACACATATTTGTTTTTCTTTAACCGTTTGTTAATAAATAATATATCAAAATTTATTCGACATAATGTATGTTTTATTTTAAGGCTGTAACATAAAAATAAGAATTACCTGTTATGAAGGCACTACATAGGTAATTATTATCTGTACCGAACAAAAACCACTTTTATCAAAATCAACCTAGTTTGAAATATATGGAGTCTCGATTATATCTCATGGTTGTGTTTGCCCTACGTAGAAAAAAATAAAATAAAATTACTGAAATCTCTTGGGAATTGAAGTACTCAAGAATTGAAAAGATGTTGAAATTACTGTAACTTTGAAGAAGTTGAAAATCAAATGTTTAAAGGTACACTTCTTTTAAACAAAATTCAGAATCAGTATTTTATCTCTTAACTTCATTAGAAGTGAATAATAAAGAAGTTATATACATACAAAAGGTTTTTGTAAGAAACACAGTTGCAAACATATAATTTACAAAATTTCTTGGTCTCTCTTTTTAAAATGGCGATACATAGCTTACAACGTAAACAAAGTTTTAGGAGTAGTGTCCACTTAATAGCTTCTAGTGGTAATAGTGGGTTAGGGACAATTAAAACCTAGTTAATGTTTAAAATTTGCCAATGTTTTTACTTTATTTTAAGTCTTTATCAAGGCTATACATGGCACATACCTATAATGGTACATAAAATGATCCATTGTGATTTATATACAGTGAGGTCCTAAGGTAACGGATAAATTCAATATTTTTGTAACTAAAAATCTTTTGACGAAATCCTCATGTAGGTCGGTTTTTATTTTTTGTTGTGCATTTTTTTCAATAGAATCTTTTTATACAGGGCGTGTCGTGTAACAGTGGCCAATACCAACTTTCTTATTTTAGATACAACACCCTGTGTATTATTATATTTTTGAATTTCTTAGAATATTAGGTAAAATTTATATTTAATCTTCTATTCTTATCTTTAACCGTTTTTAAGTAATCGAGGTTGGAAAAGTGACATTTCGTGTATTTTTCCTCACAAAATCTAAACAGTTCGACCTAGAGTAAAATGGTTTTTACATTATTATCTTACTTTTTAATATGCTATCTAGTGGTATCAAACCCAGAGATGATAGGATTATATTCAAAATGACAAATTTTGAAATTTAGGGCCGACCACGACAATTTTCGTATTTTATTTTTATTTAATACCACTAGATAGCATATTAAAAACTAAGATAGTAATATAAAAACTAATTAAAATGGACCAAATCCAATAGTTGGCTGTATACCCTGAATCAATATAAAGACAAAAGCTTTTTGTAAATACAAAAAGCTTTTGTCTTAATATAAAAACCATTTTACTCTAGATCGAACTGTTTAGATTTTGTGAGCAATTGTCACTTTTCCAACCTCGATTACTCAAAAACAGTTAAAGATAGGAATAGAAGATTGAATATAAATTTTATCTAGAATATTCTTAGAAATCAAAAGATATAATAATATACAGGGTGTTGTATTTAAAATAAGAAAGTTGGTATTGGCCACTCTTACACGACACGCCCTGTATAAAAAGATTATATTGAAAAAATGCACAACAAAAAACAAAAATCGACCTGTATGAGGATTTCGTCAAAATATTTTTAGTTACAAAAATATTGAATTTATCCGTTACTTTAGGACTCACATGTCGTATGGAAATAATCAACATTGGCCACACCGGGTTTATTTAAAAAAAAATAGCCTCGATAAAAACGTAAAATAGGTAAAGTCTATACGTTAGCAATTGTACAAAACCCACTATTACCATTAGAAACATAGACTAGTTAGAAACTTTATTTTAAAACTAGAACAGCTAAGAAAAAATGAATGTTTGTCCAACCTCAAATTCTATCTACAACATTTCATTGGATTTAGAAAATCCAAGAGAAAATATTAATATGACGACGTTTTAAAACGTTAATAAAATTAGGTTTAATTCAATAAGAAAGTAATGAAAGATACATTAAAACTATAGGATTGTAATAGAATATTTTATTGAAACTCGTAATCACTTGAATGAATTATTGTGATTTATATTTATTTTGTACAAATACTTTTATTGTGTCCCATTTCCTGTTTTTAAAAACATTTGGATACTTTTCTACCAAATTTAAAACTTCCATTTTTTTTGGCGGAATTTTCTTCTTAATATGACGTGCAAAGAATTTTTGCGTAAGTTCTTTTTCCTCTTTTGTCCATGGAACTAAAATACGTTTACCTTTCTCCTGTATTCTATTTTGTGACGGGATGTTTACTTCATTTTGTTGAAGAATAGGTTGATTAGTATTTTCTTCGTCACTATCAGCTTCTTCTGCGTCTTCCAATATCTCGTTATCGACTTCAATCACATTTAAATTTCGATTTTTATATTGGTCAATATTAGTGTTTTGAGCGAGCAATAATATTTTGGAGACTTTTGCGGTTTGGTAAATGTCTGACGGGAGACGATACCACTCATCATGAGTTTTTGAGGTATGCCCCATAAATTTTGCTAGTTGTTCTAGTTCACCCTTTTCCATTTTTAAAATTTGTATTATTGTTGCTAAGTGTTTTCTGAGGCGAGTTGACGTGAGGGTAGTGATTTTGTTTGCATCATTCAACACCTTAGAAGCATGCTTTCTGAGAACATGATATCCACTGATGCAGTTAATAGTATTCGGTATGCCAAATAGGTATTCGTTGTAAGAGGTAAAAAAATTTTTCCTATATTTAATTAAAGTGTCAACTCCACTTTTGGTCAATTTGTCAAACAGAACAGGTACGCCTCTACCTCTCTTACCTCTTATTACTATGCGTTTTAAAGAGTGAACTAAAATTTTCTCGGTTTCTGTTAGGACTTTCTCAAACTCTTTAGAAGATTGAGAATCATGATGTTTTAAATAAATATCTAAAGGTAATCTCTGCAGCTCCATATAAAGTATGAATAATTAATAACATGCTACATGTTTTGACATTGCATTATTTTATGTTTCATGAATTTGGCCAAATCTTATCATACGTTAATTCAATCCATAGTAATATTAAATTTACAAGAGAAATAAAACAAAACCAGTCAATAAATTTTCTAGACTTAAAAATTATAAGAATTGAAAACAAACACGAGTTCTCTGTATTTCATAAACCTATACATACTGACACAACCATACACAGTACTTCATCCCATCCTGCACAACATAAATTAGCAGCCTACTATAGTATGTTCCACAGATTGACAGAAATCCCAATGTCAAATAATAACTTCGAAGTAGAATTGAATATCATTAAACTTATAGCAATAAATATTGGATACAACGAACACATAATAAACAAAATGTTACAGCAAAAACTACTCAAGAAAGCCCTTAAATCAATCTTCCCACCACAAGAGAAAAAGCCCAATACAACATATTGCTCGATCACGTCATATACAGGTAATATATTAACTAAAATAGCCAGACAGATCAAAAGAAAAGAATAACACCAGCATTTAAATATATTAAGAACAACAAGAGCCATTTGCTGATCGGTTTAGGTCACCGAAACCCAACCAATTATGATTGGATCAACAGAAACAACTACTCCGTGGGCTAATACCCCTACCGGCATTGAATTATACTATTGATCCAATGGTCGCAGAACAACACAACCCATCAAGTGTGAAACGCCAAACAGCTGTTTCGGTCCGCCAGACCTTATCAGTGACGCTTGGCTTCTCCATTGGAAAGTTGTCCGTTCTGCTTAAGGGGACAAGGTCCTCTGAATCTCAAATGTAAATGAGAATGCAATCCACTCTTAACTGATCAACATTTAATATGTCATCACAGGTGTTCCGTGTGCAATGCTGCCAGGTCACCCATGTACAGCTTGGAACAACAAGAGCCATTTGCTGATCGGTTTAGGCCGCCGAAACCCAATTAATTATGTTTAGATCAACAGAAACAACTACTCCGAGGGCTAATACCCTTCCGGCATTGAATTATACTATTGATCCAATGGTCGCAGCACAACACAACCCATCAAGTGTGAAACGCCAAACAGTTCTTGCGGTCCGCCAGACCTCATCAGTGACGCTTGGCTTCTCCATTGGAAAGTTGTCCGTTCTGCTTAAGGGGACAAGGTCCTCTGCATCTCAAATGTAAATGAGAATGCAATCCATTCTTAACTGATCAACATTTAATATGTCATCACCGGTGTTCCGTGTGCAATGCTGCCAGGTCACCCATGTACAACTTGGAACAACAAGAGCCCTTTGCTGATCGGTTTAGGTCACCGAAACCCAACCAATTATGTTTGGATCAACAAAAACCACTACTCCGAGGGGTAATACACCTACTGGCATTGAATTATACTATTGATCCAATGGTCGCAGATCAACACAACCCATCAAGTGTGAAACGCCAAACAGCAGTTTCGGTCCGCCAGACCTCATCAGTGACGCTTGGCTTCTCCATTGGAAAGTTGTCCGTTCTGCTTAAGGGGACAAGGTCCTCTGAATCTCAAATGTAAATGAGAATGCAATCCACTCTTAACTGATCACATAGGTGACCTAGCAGCATTGCACACGGAACACCTGTGATGACATATTAAATGTTGATCAGTTAAGAGTGGATTGCATTCTCATTTACATATAAAATACTAGCTTTTATCCTCGATTCGATTGTGATGGCGTCTTCTGCCGAGAAGTATCCCTTGAAAATACAACTTTTTTTAATAAAATGTATCATCTGTGCTTATTTGTGTCTCTGTCAAAATTGCAAAAATAATCAATATGATCGGTTAAAAAGTTAAACAGGGAATGCGAAAAAAAACAAGCCGACAAACACCTTACACTCACATTTATAATATTAGTTAATATTTTCACAGAAAAAAAGACAAAGCATAACCAGAGATAGATAAAAACTAAGCATCTTAACGAAAGAATCTTATTAACACAGCGCCAAACCACATTTTCAAAATTCACACAAAATTCAAATAACATTTTTAATGCATTTACAACCCCTAACATTAAATGCTTTTTAATACACAACGTTTTAGCAATGTGCTTCAAAAAATTATACACATGGCGCTGAGAAATAAGGTTATAAAAACTTTCAAAAAGAATAAAAGACTGCAGATAACAAGAAAGTAAGATAAAACCAATAATATATTGTAAATCCAAAAACTAAACAAAAAATATCCATTCTAAGAATTAAACTCAAACGCGAATCGACCAGATGTTACTCGAACCTTTATAAACCTGGAATCTAAGACAATCTAAGTGACTAACTGGCTTCCAAAATCGTATCACATCCTGTAGATGCCAATTGAACCGCTAAGCTGTAACGACATGAATATCGCTTCAACTCAATATACACAAATCGATGGTGGCGCTGCTTATTTTTTGCCTCGAACTACGATTTATTTACGAATCAAAAAACGGTCCAATTGGATTCCGGGTTCATATCGCGTAAAGAGCCTTATAATATCATCCACTATGCGTTTCTGATATTATTTTGAAGAGGTCAATTGGCATCCGAATACCGGATGCCAATTGACCAGCGGAAGCCAATTGAACCTACAACTTTACATGTGGGAAGTCAATTGTTACCGTAAATAAATATATATATATATATATATATATATATATATGTATATATATATATATATATATATATATATATATATATATGTATATATATATATATATATATATATATATATATATATATATATATTACAGTGTACCTATTAATACATGGGTACAAAAAAGAAAAATATATTTGAATAAAAATATTGATGAAATCACGCAAAACAGAACAGTAAGAATATATCAAGATAAATCACCAATATGGCAAAGCATTAAACGACCTAAAAAGGCTGGTGTGACGTTTTAGAACAGGTGTCCATTAAAGCAAAAAATAAACCTACATTAGTCGATCTAATTGCAAGCTTAAATCAATTCTATTTACACATAATAACAAAATGATTATAAATAAGTCACCAGATTATAAATTTTAAAACCAAAAATCAAAAGAAGTACACATGCAAGTCATTTAATATACAGAATCGAAAAGAGTTAATACAGTATATAAATACATTATTCATCAATATTTGACAGTTTAAACGTAACAGAACGCGCCGATATCAGACACGTTAAAGAAGAAGAAAAATGACTAAACAAAAAATAACCCATTAATTCTGACTGAAAAGAGCCTCTGAAAATATTTAGCAAACAAGATACAAGTTGTCAATTTTGTTAATCGCCATGGAAATTTGCTTATAAATTGTCCACGACCCACTTGATTGTATGTAATGCCTTTTTGTTGCTTATATTGGATATCTACAGGACCGTACCACAATCCAATTTATTTCGATGAAACAGAATACATACAACTAAAAGAAAATTATGAAGAATGTAGAACACGATTATCTACTTACATCATTTATTATTCTTTTTATCTTTTCTTCCCTGCTTATTGCGATTACTATCCCCATATTCTTTTATAATTATTGGCAGTGGCAGTTCGTTTACTTTGTTCAGTTACACATATTTGAATTGTAATAATACATTAATTTCCAAGTTTACAGACCGTAGTCTAAAATTATTTTACTGATATTTTATCTGCAATTGCGGCAGACATTTGCAAAGTTTATAAGACAACCGTCGTAATTGTTTTTCGCTAACTGAGGTTGTTTCTCGAAAATGTGCGCTTGTTAGAAGAAAAAGATGAAAATAATAAAATATAAGATCACCAAAATGTCAAAAAGATATGAAAAAAGTACTTTAACAGTTTATTAAATGAAGAATTCCCCCAGTTACGCTAACGGGTGAAACAGTAATGGGCACCAAAATAACAAACGAGGAAGTTGCTTAAGCTATCAAAAACAAATAAAGAAAGGTAAAGCAGTTGGGTCAGATAATATCCCTATGGAATTTTTGTAATGACAATATCCCTGTACAGCTTTAGGAGAGACAGGAACTAGTTGGCTAACAGGTTTAATTGGTAAAATTATGAAGGTGGGGCAAATGCTGACGAATAGAGAAGCAGGATATTAATAGCTGTTTACATAAATAAAAGGGATATACCACAATGCACAAACTACAGATCCATAAAATAAAATAAAGACAGACAGACAGACAATTTATGCAAGGCAGATAAACAAAGATCCCAGTGAGTATGTGAAGACTGTGGACATTTATGAGGCGGTAACAACTAGTGTTAGGACTGGAATTAACTAGGTAAACTTTAAACTTGGATGGTGAAATGATTGTGAAAAATAATAGCTTTACGTACCTAGAATCAATATTAAAAAGTAATTGGGAAATATATAATGTAAAAGGTAAAATGTAAAAGTAAAAGTAAAATTAGGGAGAGATGGAGAAAGTGGAAGGAAACGAGTTGTGTGTTAAGTCCCAGACTTAAGACAACTTAAGACCAGCTATGATGTACAGAACTGAATTTTGAGCAGGTAAAAGAAATTGGAACAACAAATGCAAGTAATGGAAATTAGAATATTTAGATGGATGACTGATGTGACAAAAAAGGATAAAATTAACAACGAGTAAAATAGGGGAAATTTATAAGTAGCCTTTTGATGCCAAAATGAGAGCATATTTACAGGTTAACGGAAACAGTACAAGAGAAAGACCAAAGAAAACCTGAGGAAAACGCTTAGTACAGGACATGTTGGTAAAGGGAATTGATGTTGGCATGGCCCAAGATAGAAAGTTATGTAGAAATTAAGTAGGGAAGCCGACCCATCATAGTGATAAAGGCGAAGAGAATGATGATGATTAACAAGTGTAAAAAAGCAAACGTCTTGGTGGCGCAATGTTGAACTTCAACTTTCTAAACGTAAAAACTTATAAAGAGGTTATAGGTTCAAATCCGGCGGAGAGGAGAATTTTTATTAAAAAAAAATCTCGTAGTGGTTCGGGTATAATAAGTGATTCTTTTGCAGAGATAATGAAAAGGACTTTACTTAATAACAAGGTAATTAGTAACACACGCTGTAACATAGACTTACCATAAGCCAATTCAGTGCAGTTTTTACCGGCATTAGATAAAATGTAAAATATCACCAGAAGTGTTAAGAAATAATTTATTATATTTTAATTATTGAGATAATTAACACATAACTGAACTATTAACGTAATTTTTTATTAGATAACAGCTTTAGTTTTTTTTTATTATTTAATTTAACGTGCTTGTGACAGCTTCGGCCATTAGCACCGTGGATACAATTATATATAAGGTACAATTACATATTATAATACACTATAGTTATATATTATTTAGTAAGTTTTCTAGCTTCAGGAACTGGATAGCTGTGATGACTTGGCTCTGGTTCGATCATATATCTGTGATGTCGCCCTTCATGCCCACTTCTTGGCGTCGTTTATTGTAATGACGGCAGTCCACAAGGATGTATAGAACGCTTAGTGGAGATTGGTAATAGTAACAGATTGGCTTAGGTGTAGAATTCATTAGGTGACCATGTGTAAATCTGGTGTGACCGATACGCAATCTTCTAGCAACAAACATCTCATTTCTAGTTATACCAGGGATAACGAACCGCTCAATCGTCTGATCTATTTGGTGTAAAAATGTTGTGGATTGGTTCCAATGATTCTGCCAGTAATTTCGTACGAGTTTCTTTATACTAGTTTTTAGGTCACTGACAATTTGTATATTACGTGGTGTACAATTGGATACAGCAGCTTCTTTGGCAAAGCGATCGGCGTTGTCGTTACCCATAATCCCGATGTGGGAGGGAATCCATATGATAGTGATATGGATGTCGTGGATGATAAAATTTTGGTAAGTGTCATGGAGTTTTTCTACAAGAGGGTGATTACTAAATAGATTATTAATGGACTGGATAGAGGCAAGGGAGTCTGTATAGATGGCAATATTTTGATTGGGTGCTGTACAGAGTTTGAAGGCTTAGTGAATAGGATACAATTCACCAGTGTGAAAGCTGCATGTGGCAGGTATTTGACATGAACTAACGACTGTTTCCGTAGTGGTAACCGCACAACCAACCCCCGTTTCGCTCTTTGGTGCGTCGGTGTAGAATACCCGATCGAATTTCTTAAAATTAAGAATTTCTAGTAAAGATTTCCTAATCAAATCCTGGTTTTTTTTATTTATTTATTTTTATTTTTTTTTTTTTAATTTAATACTAGATACATTTTTGGTGTCAGTGCTTAAAATTAAGTTTAAAAGATATTTTGTCTCGGGTTTTTTATACTTTTTGAATAACAACTAAAAAATGATTAGTTATTACAATTTGAACACTAGAAATGTATAATTCTTATGCTTGAGTGCATAATTAAAAAAAAATAGTAAACACTTTGTTTAAAAAAACATATTGATTTAATGTTAAAATTGCTTAAATATCGTCAGCAGTTTCGTCAGCTCTTTACTAAAATTTAATTGTAAGTTATATATCCTTCAATTAGGTAAAACACAGTCAACGTGTTCTAAAAAACAACAACACTGCATACGCTAGATAGTCAAATAGTTACGAACGGCGGTCTAACAGACCGGACCAGATGTAATATATCAAAATATTTTATTAAAAAATTGAATTTACATTGTAAATTGTTAACATACAATGGCTTAATAATTCAGAAAAAAGCAGAAAAAATAACGATGAAAAGGGGAGATAACGAGAGGTACTTAATAAGCTAATGATTGTTAAGTTCATCAACAAATAGGTTCAGTACCTAAAAATGGACACAAGAGCACGCGCCGGTCCTGAGTCAAATACATCGTCCAGTTTTACAAGCCGATTATAATATGCATTACAACATCGATTGACTGTAAAATTGTAACAAGACGAAAAAAGAAGTGTGAGAAACACCTGCCCAGCATTCATCAATGTGTTTGAGAACTGAAGAAGCGTTAATTAGTGTTAAAAAAATCGAGAAATTTTTCAGCGGTCTCTTTGACACGCCAGCGTCATTGAAAAAGTATACCCCGATATGACAAAAAATGACCCCATTGTGTATGATTATTATCAACAAAATTTATATAATTCAATTTGCAAATGATCACGAATAAAGTGTAGTACTAAATTGGTCACATTAAAATTTTAACCATCGGTAGTTAGACCGAACGACATCAAACAACCGGCCCATCTTCAATGTTGTCAGAGTCAACAAATCATTGCCAGGGACAATATTGAGCACTATTCGAACTGTAAGTGAACTATGGGCTATGTGAAAAAGACAAATATTTAAACAAACGTTCACTCAATTAAGTGTGAATTATTATAGATACAAATATTCATGGGAACTTCAGCTTCCGTGGAACCCACACTGATATCTCACTTTTTCAGATGTTGTGTTAACAGTATCTTTTGACAATTTTCACTACTGAGTTTGTGAAGAGGTGTGAGAATGATTCGGGAGAATTTCTTAAATATTTTTAATAAACATACATTCCTTCTTCACGGAAACTAGTGAACTACACATTAGCCTGTGATAGACAATTTTCTTTTAATACATTATATGTTTTTAATAAATACCACGCAATCCCATAGACCTAAGATCTAATTTAAATAAGGCATAAGATATACACAAAACAAAAGAAAATTTACCTAATGCATAAATGCATAAATTACAACAAAGCTGTTTTTAACCAGTCACGCCAAAATTACATACACCTTTGAATATCCAAAGGCAAATAGATTATTGTTCAAGATAAACTCAACATACTGTCAAAAGTTTCATAAAAATAGACGATCCTAAAAAAATCTGAACCAAACAAAATGTTTAAATTTTTATTATTTATAAAATACAGGGTGTCAAATCTGACATTGTTTCCAACGAAAATTGGTCACATCTCGTAAAGCATTATGTTCAGATATAAATTATGTCTATGGTATAATTTCACTATTTGAGAGAGTGATTCATCGTTTAAAGGCGCAGAAATGCGGAAAGACGTATGAAAATCCAGTGACGTACACTCACTTTTTTTTAACGTTAATTATATTTTATTTTTCAAATATTAATGTTCGAAATAGGCCAAAATATATTTATTTACAAGTTTTTACTGACGTTTCGATCTCTATATCCAAAGACCGCTTTCAAAGATATAAATAATAGTTATATTTATTTTATTTGTTTATTATTATATATTGTTATTATCTTACATTGTTTATTTCTTTTTTTTTTTCTTTAAAAACGGAATAGAGATCGAAACGTATCGTAAATAGATATATTGTGGCTTATTTCCAACCTTCTCCCTAAAAATACAGAATGCCACAAACAAAAAGCTATAGAAAAATAAATATATCTGTCATTTGTATGTTTGAAAACGGTCTCTTTATAGAGATCAAAACGTCCGTAAATTAAACATTTGAATAAATATATTGTGGCTTATTCCCCCAACATTATTTCTAAAAATACAGAACGAAAAGCGAAAAGCCATAGAAAAGAAATACTACTATCATTTGTATAATTGAAAACGGTATCTGAATATAGAGATCGAACCGTTAATAAATAAATATTTTGTGGCTCATTGACTACATTCCCCTAAAATTACAGAATGCCACAAACAAAAAGCTATAAAAAACAAGTAATTTTGCAGAAAGTTTACTGATACCAACCGGCTGTCGCGGAAGTTACGCTAAAACGTCTTTTGACGTGACCCGTCCTTAAAGAGTTACACAATGAAATTTTTTTAAAACAAGTTTTAAGACAGTTTTCACACCACCCCAGAGATATGTCTTGTGGCGCGTTACTTTTTTTAAATGGGTGTTCGCCAAGAGCCATATTGTCTTATTAAATAAAATGAACAAAACACTTAAACAGCATAAAACAAAACAAAATAAAATCCTACAAAACAAAATAAAATTCTATAAAAACAAAATAAAAATAATGTTTGATGTAACAGAACATTGTACTATTCTATTTAAACATAAACACTATATACACTTACTATGTCCTTCTCGTTTTTTTTTGTTTTTGGTTTTCTTTATGCTGATGTTCTTATTAAACTATTAGAAAATATTATTCGCTGTCTAAATCTGAAGATGCAGTGCTGCTATCGCTGTCATTATCTTCACCACCTAGTGTAATTATAATTGGCTCCAGTAAAACTTCGATATGAGTGTCAAGTTCCCACATACTCTTCTTTAATTATGTGGCCTATACATTTAGCCCATTTCTCTGGAGTTACATGGAGGATTGCTTGAATCAAAAGTTTCTTAATTTCGTTTAATTTTAACGTTTTGTTATTGCGTGCTACTTCTCCTTTCACTTGCGCCCAGATAAGTTCAATGGGATTAAGTTCGCAATGATAAGGTGGTAGATGCAGAACTTTGACACCATAATCTTTTGCAGTTTCATCTACAGCATATTTAAGATATTCACTTTTTCTTAACCGTGCAATGTCAAGTAGCTAAATTTTGAGCATTGATTCTTCGTATGCAATTCCCTTTTTTTCGACTCAAATTGGAGAAAACCATCATCAAGAAACCCTGTATCACTTCCTATATGGGTGATGATTAAACGCCGTCCATTTCATGATGAAGCTTTTAATCCTGTAGATCAGCCTTCTATAAATGCTTCGCGTTTACTTTTGACATTTAAAACTTGCCAAACTTTTCCAACTGTATGACTTTCGTTAATCCAGGTTTCATCCAAATAACATATTTTGCGTCCAGTGCTGTGAATTTTGCGTACTTCTTTTAAATATTTTCTTCTCCACACAATAATTTTATTTTTTTTAATAGCATACTTTTTCTGTTGAGTTTTACATATCGAAAGTTCATTTCGCGCATGGTCCTGATTAAGACTCTACGAGATATCTTGGGTAAGGAGTCATCGTTTTCGAGCTCTTGAGAAATATTTTTCAGTGTTGGAATTTCACTCCGAAAATAAAAAGAATGAATTTTTCGACGTATAATATTCCTTGTCTCGTCATCTAAAACAATGCTTTTCCTACCTCTAGTTTTACCTTTTTCTTGCTTTTTATTTTCCGATGTATTTTTAAGTACACGATGAATACAGCTAACGGATACTTCTGTTAAACTGCAACAAATGTCGACCGCTTTGCTAACATTTAATGCCATTTTTCTGCCGACAATTCCTTCATAAACGTTTCGTATCATTACCTTCTCTTCGGAAGTTAACATTTTCCGTCTCTTTTGCGGCTTTTCATTTTTGGAATAAACATCAGAATTTTGCTGTCTTCTCTTGGAACAACTCGGTTTTTCGTCCAACTCCAATAAAACTCAAACCAAATAATCACAGAATATAACTACAAATTTACTATAAAACGACTTATGTATGGTATTATACATAAAAGCATTATCGGAAAAGCTTAAAAGGATAGGAAATAAATTCAACATTTCAACAACATTCAAAACAACAAACACGTTGAGATCTATTTTGTCCAAAACCAAACCTAACAATGAACAAGAAAGGACAAAGAATTGCATTTATAAAATACCTTGTGAATGCGATCAGTTTTATTTAGGTGAAACATCAAGACCATTAAATGTTAGAATAAGTGAACATCAATCCTATATTAAAAATAGAGAATTTGATAGATCGCAAATATGTAAACACGCATGGGATAATGAACATACGGTTTAATGGAATGATTCAAATATAGTCCTAAAAGAAACGGATGGTAAAAAGAGAAAAATCAAAGAAGCGGCGCTAATTATACTAAATGAGACCAATTGTATCGCGAATTCCTCGGCAGAATGTAGTAGGATCTGGTTACCCATATTCAAAGAGGAAGTTATTAAAAGGAAAATACCAGTATTGGTAAGTCAGTAACATATAGAGAATACATCATTTATGTTTTTTAAATAACAAACATATAAAATCGGAATTTGGTGTTTATTGAAGGTAAACTAAATGCACGATCAAATACTTACCATGTCGGGATAGTATTATGAGGTTTTTTCCTGGTTTTTCCCTCATAATTTACTATGGAATCACTAACAGGAGAATTTTACTGTCATCATGGCATGTATTTGTCTTTTTAAAGACGAATTACATGTTATGATCTTTTCTGACGGATATTCTCAAGTTAAAGTTGATTTCATGTAATCGAATGAACTATCTTATAAGTAAAGTCGTCCCAGGAACGAAACTCAACAATATTGGCAATATCATTTTAAAGTCGTCTACTTTAAAATGTATAAGCTATGTCTGAATTGTCAATATAGATGAGTCAGATAAAATTAAATTATTAGAAGAATTTTTCACTAAGTAACAAAAAACAAAATTTGTTTAATTTACTAATGTTTCTATTTTGAGAACGATTTCCGAAGTGGAAATTGAAACGTCAATTAACGTATTTTAACCTTTAATTGTGGCTTATTCCCATTTAAATAGTAATTAATATAAAAAAAAGAGGTTAGTCTTTGTATGTGGGTATATTTTATTTTATAAAAACCCTTAAAAGGGCAACATTACAAGCACGAACGTTTTCGGAACAACTGTTCCATCATCAGGTTAAAATGCAGGTTAACATGCCTGAGCCACCAAAATATTTGGGTAAAAACCCTTTAAAATGAAAAATGTTACCAAAGATTGTACATGATGTTTATAATATTATATGATGTTTAATATTTTAATTAGATTTTACTTCAGGTAACATACACCCATGCTTAAGTGAGTTCCAGTGTCCGGAGAGTAAACCTCTTCAAACGGACTACGGTTGGCAACTGAGTTGCCAACTGAGTTGCCAACCGTAGTCCGTTTGAAGAGGTTTACTCTCCGGACACTGGAACTCACTTAAGCATGGGTGTATGTTACCTGAAGTAAAATCTAATTAAAATATTAAACATCATATAATATTATAAACATCATGTACAATCTTTGGTAACATTTTTCATTTTAAAGGGTTTTTACCCAAATATTTTGGTGGCTCAGGCATGTTAACCTGCATTTTAACCTGATGATGGAACAGTTGTTCCGAAAACGTTCGTGCTTGTTATGTTGCCCTTTTAAGGGTTTTTATAAAATAAAATATACCCACATACAAAGACTAACCTCTTTTGTTATACGTGGTATACAGCCAGCTACAGGAATTATTTTCCTTGTGGATTTAGTAATTAATATGTAGATATAACACTAACATTGCCTTTTGACCGCAACCTCACGAATATTTGGAAGTTTACATATACATACATACATATATATATATATATATATATATATATATATATATATATATATATATATATATATATATACTTTCTATGGTTTTCTGGGTTTGACTTTGCGTTGAATACTTTTGGTTTTGCGAAAAACGATTAGTTTGGCGACGTTTCGGCAAGGTCGCACTAGCTATTGTCAAGTCAGGTAGTAACGCCTCTTGCCAGTGCTGGAAGTAAACTAACTCTTCTGGTCAAACAAAGCGGTTACTTATATAGACGATTTTACGATATATGGCCGGTCTTGTGATCTGATTTATTTGTGACTTTTTCTGACGTTTTCCATGTTGTTAGAAGCCTTTCAGTATCATGTTTTTGGTTTAGACTGTTGGGATTTTTTTCTATTGCTATTGATTCTCTGATTTCGCGTTTTTTTTTTTATTTCAATGTTGTCTAGCATCGTAATTTGGTTCAGGTTTATTGTATGTCCTGTGTTTGAGATATATTGTGCAAGAGACGACGCTTTTAATCTCCTTTCGATGTTCTTCTCGTCTAACATTGATATTTGGTTGGTCTGACCGATGTACGATTTGTCACAGTCTCCACATGGAGTCTCGTATACTCTTGATTTTCTTAAATTTTCGCGGCATCTTTCCCCACCTATTGAATTTGTTGGTTCCTTTTCCGCGCTGTTTTCGTTTGCAATTCGTTGGATTGCGTTAATGGCGGTTGGCAATTAATATCATAAGATATGTCTCAATTTTTCCTTTTTAACGGTGTGCAACTAGTGACACAACAGTAAATAACAATTGTTTATCTAATAAGTTTTAATCTACTTTATTTTTAAAGTTTTGCGTTTTTACTACATTGATAATAATAACGTTTGTTAATAATTGTGTTGTAAATAATTCAATAATTGCCAGGCGGCTTTTTTCACGCTTCAGTGTCACATTTAAGGCTACACTTGTATTACAACTACATCTGATTAAATCTGTTTATACATGGATTAAGTAATGTTTATTATAAATCTTTCAAAAACGAATGAATATACATAACATCACTGCGCATGAGAATGAGAAGAAGCATAAATTTGACTCCGAAAACATGAAAATTTTAAAAACCGAGCAGAACAAAAAGAAGAGAGAGACATACGAATCAATAGAAATAAAAAGAAACACTAACGTAATCAATGACAAAAAAGATACAAAGAATCTAAATAAAATTTATTTCAATCTGATTTAAATAATAAATATAGTACCATAAAAAACTCTTAAAGTTATAACCAATCTCTACTTTATCTTTTTCGAAAACACCAACGATACGCCCATGAAAAAATAATTATATATTAATGACAGTAAACCATGAGATATCAGCTATCAATTTTTACTCTGTGTCAATTCATTAATGTCAGTGTCTAGCTTTACGATTTGGTAAGTTTTTTATATATTTTACAATAACTTTTTATTCTCAATCTTGGACTCTTGACAAAGACAAGGGTTGATTGTCTTTGCCGAAACATTAACTTCATTGGCATAATAAAATCTTGTTCCAAATTAAATATTACTTTAATGAACTTGAACCTAAAGCCCCGAAATATTAATTATATATATATATATATATATATATATATATATATATATATATATATATATACATATATATATATATATATATATATATATATATATATATAAATATATATATGTATATATATATATATATACATTTATATATTTATATATATATATATATATATATATATATATATATATATATATATATACATACATATATGTGTATACAAATATATAGCGTAAATTTTTTTAGTTGTCACGGATATTTTGGTAAAACTCATTTGAAGTAATTCAAGATTTTATCTGATAATTTTATCGCGTTTTCAGACGGAACTCAATCTAGATTACGCCCAGTTTCTATATGTTCAAGATTCCTGATTAAATTAGGAGATTACATGCTATTGACAAGTCCAAGTTGAAAAAATGATTTAAATTTAATGATAACACAGTTGAGATTCCAAATTCTTCACAGTTGACGATAATTGTATACTATTTGGAGGAGATTGTGGTAGGTAAGTTGTTAGATAGTATATACAGGGTGAAAAGTAAAACCTTTTAACTGAGTTGTAGTCGTTTACTGTAAAAAGAATATTTATAATGTAATCGATAAAGACCATATTATGGATTTTGATAACATTAAAATTTTATGTACTGAAAGTAATAAATTCAAAAGGACTTTTTTGGAAATGGTTTGTATTAGCAAAAGTGATAATAATTTAAACAAAAGAATAGAAATTCAAGATCTAAGCAAAATTTATAATTATATTATTTCTTTATAATTTATGTATAAAACTTGTAAAATGTCACATTTTGATTAAATTTTCCATATATCTGTTACATTTTTTCAGACATCCAGCAATGGTGAATAAATCTTCTTCTTTTTTGTTACTAAACAAAAAAGAATTTTTACAGAATTTTATTTTTGGCAATATAATTGTTTAAGTTGGCATTTATGACATTGAGGCTTATTTGTAATTGGTCGCTATTTTCACTTATTTATAAATTCAATTGTTTTTGTGTTAAGAAAATGTTTTCAAAATTATACTAAAATTTCAGTGAAGCATTTATTAGATTAGGACATTTTTGTAATAATTCTTTTTGAGATGTATTAGCAGCAATTTCATTTACCAAACTAATTTTATTTGGTGAGTTAACAAACATTTTTTTCTTTCTAGTTCAACTTTGTAAGATATTTTGTCTTTTTTAGCAGCTCTTGATAATAATTGTAAATACAATTGAAAGCTCGAGATAATAAATAGTTAACCAATAGCCCCTTTTATTGGCTCCAACCCGTCCAAAACATTTATATATATATATATATATATATATATATATATATATATATATATATATATATATATATATATATATATATATATTATTGTGATATTTATAGTCTTGGTGCGCCAAGCAATAATTAGCTAATTAATTTTTTTGATTAATTAAAATTATTTAAATGATATGATTATGACTCTATCACAATTTTTAATTCTTTTATCTCAGGGTTAAATTCGTGCTTCAATATCTATGCTATTACATGTGAAAGGTAAGGTCCAGAGAATACCGGAATAATAAAAAACACATATGATCTAACACTATATATTGAAATAAAAATAATGAAATAATTCACACTCAAAAGTTTTCAATAAACAAATCTCATATAAGGATTCTAAAAATTTTGTTCTCCGTACGTGAACAATCAAAATTAATGGTACCAACAATATTAATTGAAATCTCAAAATCCCAAACTATTCTAACTCTCCTAATCAAAATATTTATATCCTTTCTAAATTACGTGTAAAAATTGTGTTATCAATAAAAGAAAAAACTGCAGAAAACAAAAATATCTCTCTCTGATGATGAGTGGTCCAAATCCTTGTTCCTTGTAGACTGTATTATCTCCTCTCAACCGCTCCCTATGTAGTCAGCAATCTTACAACAGATTGTTGCAAGTATATCGTCCTTAATGATCTCCTTCAAAAGCAAAAATCATTCAAATTATGATAGCCTTTCTCCTCTCGATAAACTGAATCTCTCGTTGGCCCGAGTGAAAAAATGACTCTTGGAATATCTTCTCTTTACGATAAACTGAATCTCTCGTTGGCCTGAACAGTGACTCTTGGAATATAAGTAGGAAAATATGACTTACAATATTTTGTTGCTTCAGCTTCTGTCAGATACACTAACTCCACAAAAACTCACTAACATTCAACACTACTGCTTGCTACTTCTTTGGAACCACCAGAGAACAATCACTGTTCCTCTTACAGACTTGGAAAATCAACTACCATATCTTTTCTTTCTCCTCAATCTCGCTAAACTTTCTCCCACACACTTATCCCACCTTTTTCAATCTCCGCCAATCACAACTCGTCACAATTCCCCCATTTCTTCATTTCGATAACAAACAAATTTTTACCTATAATTATAAATTTCCTAAAACTTATTTACAAATAATATTTTTCTATAAATCTTAAAAACTAACAAAAACCTCTTTCTATAATCCCTTCTATTGTCTTTAATCACTGCATTAATGGATTTTGAAAAACCCCGTTCAATTCTTTGGCTTTCACTTAAACTTATGCGGGTCACTCAAGTGTAACAAAGAAATGATTGATGTAAAGCTTACATTTTGTTTGGTACAGGTAATTCAAGGATTTAATAACTTTCCTTCTCCGAAATGTTTGTTGGATATTATCCTACTTATCTGAATTATTTTAATGTTTTTGAACTTTGAAATATTTTTAAACAAACCAATATTTTTCTCGATTTTACATATCATAACAAATCCCCGCCATTTGATCTGCCGAAAACTCTTTGTTAAATTTTAAAAATGACAAAAGTTTTCTAGGATCAAATTATTTCACTATGTTATTAAAATCTATTCATGATATTGATAGATGTCGTGAATGTTAAAAATACCCCGTATATTTCCTGTCTCTATGTGCGCTAATTCATAACTATTTACCCCATTTTCCGTATTGACCCTATATGGACCTTCAAATATCGGCATCAATTTAGCACAAATACCATTTTGTAAATTCGACACCCTCAGTGCCTTCACTAAGACTTTATCTCCTTTCTGGAATTTGATCGGCCTTCTTCTTCGGGTTCTCTCTTGTCTTTGGAGATATTTCTCTCCACTTCGTCTCAATCTTCTTTGAACCAATTCGATCACTTCTTCGTATTGTTTGGGGGCGGTGTCTTCCCACGGTCTTGTAGGCATTGTTCCTTTCATTATATATAAAGGCGTCTCTTTGGTAACCGTATTTGGAGCACAATTCAAATAGGTCTCGATCTCAAACACTTTTCTGTCCCAATGTCGATGATGTTCTTCCGCGGCAATTCGTAGAAATTTTGTGACTTCTTGTATAAAACGCTCCGATGGGTTGCTCTGTGGATGACGGATGCTTATAAATTTTGTATCGATGCCTCTCTCTCTTAATTCCCTTTTAAAACGTTCGTTCCTAAAATATGTCGCATTGTCCAATAAAATATTGTCTGGTCTTCCCACCGTTTCTATAAAATTGTCTATCTTCCTAAGTATTTCAATTCCTTTTGTGGTTCTGCATGCGTACAATTTAACATATTTTGAGAAAAGATCCACCATAACTAATATGTGTTTATTCCTTTGAGTTGTTGGTATCAAATCGCTCAACATATCAATAGCAACAATATCCAGTTTCTTCCGAGCTACGACGTTTTTTGTGACGTTTTCATTTTTAAAGTTCCTACTTTTACACTTTTGGCATGTCACACAATTTCGAGTCACCTCCTTGGCTATTGTATAGTCCTGTCGACAAATGTAGTTCTCCCTGAACATAAGCCACACCTTTCTACTTCCAATATGTCCGTTGTCACAGTGTAACTTTAAAAAAACTTCTTTTGCCATTTGCTCCGTGATTACATAGAGTTCTTTACCATCGACCCTCTTAAAATATAGGTTATTTTCTTGTTCAGCCCTTTGCTTTCCTCTTTCATTCAATTCTTCCTGATTTTCCCTGATTTTGGCCAACGAAAATAAGCCTGCTTCTTCTCTCATTATGTTCATGCCTACGTGGAGAGTTTTGTGATCCTCTTTGCGGAATTGTTCATCTCTCGTCAACGCATCAGCCAAAATATTTTCCGTTCCTTTGATATATTTAAATTCAAAATCATATTCTTGGAGTAAAAGAATGCCCCTATGAATTCTATTATTTACCAACCTATTTTTCATTATGTGTATCAACGCTGCGTGGTCCGTTTCAATGGTGAATCTTGCCCCAAGTAGGTAAAAACGTAATTTGTTTACACAAAATAACACACTGGCAAACTCTAATTCAGTAACGCTGTATTTTCTCTCATACGTTTTGGTTACACGGGAAACAAAACATATTGGCACCTCGATATCGTCTTGTATCTGTGATAACACCCCTGCAAATTTTTTTATGGAAGCATCGGTCCTGAGAATGAAAGGTTGCTCATATCTTGGGTGGTGCACTCTTACAGCTGTGGAAAACGCTCCTTTTAAATTTTTGAAAGCGATTTCTTGTTCCGTTCCCCATTTCCATCTGACATTTTTCTTAAGTAATGCTATTAGCGGTATTTCTTTTGTACTGAGGTCTGGTATCAGCTTTTTGAAATAGTTTACCATTCCTAAAAATCCCCGCAAAGTTTTTAAATTGGTTGGCCTAGGGTAGTTGTTTATGACTTCGATTCTATCTTCTGCAAGACTAATCCCTTTTGTGTCTAATTTGAATCCTAAATACAATACCTCTTTTTGGAAAAACTGACACTTTTGAATATTTAATTTTAATCCGGCTTGATCAAGTTCTTCGAGAACAGTATGAATATGTCGTAGATGGCTTGTTATATCCGGTGAGAAAATTAATAAATCATCTATGTAATGTACAACAAATTCTCCATGCCTATTTAAAATTGTGTGTAATGCGCGAACCAAAGCAGCGCATGCACTTTGTAGTCCAAATGGTACTACCCTAAATCGGTACACCACTCCGTCGATAGAAAAAGCGGTATAATTTCGACACTTTTCTGCCAAAGGTATTAACCAAAAACTGTGTTTCAAATCGATTTTGGAGAAAATGTGTGATCCTGTGATTCGTCCAAAAATGGCTTCTATGTTCAAAGGCGCTTCGTATTGCGCGATTGTGTGCGAATTAATGTTTCTTGCATCTAAACATAATCGCAAATCACCATTTGATTTTTTTACGCATACTATCGGGTTGATATATGGAGAGTCACATCTTTCGATCACCTTGTCTTTGATCATATTTTCAATTTCCTGTCCGACGCTTTGCCTGTATTTATACGGGATTGGATATGTTTTCGATTTAAAATTTTCTAAGTTTTTAACTTTAAAAGAATGTTCATAATTTTTAGCCACTCGGCTTTCTTCATTAATAAGATCTCCATAATTTTCTAAAATCTTCTCTATTTCCTTCTCCATGTTTTCTCCACATATTATTTTTCTTTCATCCTCAGTTTGTTCACATGTGTTCACTGTCCGTATTACTTCTTCCCAAAATTCTGGATTCTCGTCCATAATTGCCATTTCTTCTCTGTCCTCTTCCGTTATTTCTTCTTCTATTTTTTCTTTATCTTTAATTTCTATCTGGTATTCCGAGCACCATTTTTCGGCTCCTTCCATTTTTCTGCTTATAACTTCCTTTTTTTCCTGCTTTCTTTTCGAACTCTTCTTCTTTTTTTTTATTCTCTTTTCCTCTTCGGATTGATTTTTTTTTTGAGCTTTCGATTTATCCTCTACCGTCATATTGATTTCTTTATGTTTTTCTTGTCCATTTATCCTTTCAGAAAATTTTCTCCTGTCTGTTTCCTTTTCTTCTTCTATGTTGTCTGGTTCTGCTCTGATTTCCAGTTGATTTTCCGAAAAATTGATGGTGATATGTTTTTCACTCAATTCATCAATTCCCGCTATCATATCATGATTTAGATCTTCGATCACCACACATTGCATAATATAGAATTGGTCTCCCACTCTGATCCGTACTCCTAAACCTTCGTTTACTGTCGTCAATTTTTTATTATTTGCACCCACTAAAGCCACCCTCGGAATCTTATACACAAATCTGTCCATATTTAATTCTTTTACTAGTTTTTTATTGATTAACGAAATTTCCGATCCAGAATCAATCAGAATTTTAATCGCTTTATGTTTTATAAATGCATCTAAAAAAATTAGACTGGAATTAGAATTTTGTTTTTCGTTTCCCGCCAACTGTATAAACTCTCTCGGGTGACAAAATATACCGGAGAGTTTTTTACTTTTGTTTAGTGGATGCCTTATTGAAAATCCTGTCTGGATTCATTGAATACTTCTTCTTCCTCTTTTTCTATTGCTACATGATTCATCTCTCTTCTGTTTTGTCGTTGGAATCTCTGATTATTTCTATCGTCCCTTTGTTCGTTCGTATTCTGATTCGGAGGATTTTGTGCATCTCTATTCCTGTTGTGATTTTCATTTGTTCTATTTTGTGTATCATTCCGGTTATCGTAATTTTGTTGTCTATTGTAATTATTATAATTTCTCGGCCTATATTCGTTTGTTGATCTGGGATGTCGGTTTCTCTGGTCATAATTTGATGAATACCTTCTTTCCGGTCCATTATATTGGTCATGTTGTCTTCTATTTCTCATTTCTTTTCTTTTCGCTTCTTTTAATTGAAGGAATTGGCACAAACTATCAATATCTTGATAGTTTCTCAAAATCACGTGATCTTCCAACGTTTCCTCAAAATGTCTGCTGATCATTTCTACCAGCTGTTCGGTAGAATATTTGTATTCTAGATATTTTGAATTGTTATATATCTGCAAAGCATATCTTTCTTCAGATATTCCCATTTTTTCGTGATATTTTCCATTCTGTAGCTCTTGGTTGATTTCTCTCTGTTTATTTTTCCCCCAGAAATAATTGAGAAATTTATTTTCAAAATCTGTCCAATTTTCAAACTCATCTTCCTTGCTTTCATACCATAACGCTGCTCCTTCTTTCAAATGGTTTCTAATTGTTTCTTTGCAATCGTCAAAATATCTAATATGTTGTAATTTGGTTTTCAAATTTTTAACAAACGGTACTGGGTGTGTTTTCCGAATATCCCCGCCAAATTGTATTTTCGCCTCGCTTGTTCCATGGATGATAACTTCTTTTCTCTCTACCCCTCTTAGTTCAATTTCTGCCATTTGTTTTTCATTTTGCTTTAATCTTCTTTCTACTTCCTTCCTGTCTTCTTGTAGCGCCATTTCAAATTTTTCTTCTAACTGTTCTAATTCCTTTTTCTGGACCGTCTTACTATCTTTCATTACATTTTCAAGTTTGCTTTCTAATTCCTCCAAATTATCTTTAATTCTCATTTCTTGTTCTTTCATATCATGTTTAATTTCATTAATCTCTTCTATTTGTTGTATCAGTTCTTTCTTTATCCCCTCAACACATCCTCTAATTTCCTGTTCATAGTTTTCCAGACGCTGCTCTATATTGCTCATTGTTTGTTTTGTTTCCCGTTGGTTTTCTTCCATTTTTAGTGATGTTTCTTGTTGATTTCTATCCATTTTATCCATTTTCTGTGACTGGAGTTGCATTAGTTGTAATATTTTATCTATTCCTGATAGTTCTTTTCTCTCCTCAAATATTGTCACATTTCCTTCATTATCCGATACTTCTTCCAAAATTGTTTCATCTTCTCTGTTATCCTCCTTCCTTTCCTGCATTTTACTTTGTCTCCTTGTGACAGACATGTTGTTACTTTTTGTTATTGTTTTTGTCCCCGCCAAATGTGAAATTTTACAACACTCTATATGTTTCAGAACACGACAATATTTCTCCCCAAATGTATTAAATTTTCACGACAAATATCAAATATGCAATCAGTAAAATTCAAATAATTCAAAATAAATATCAAATGTACGATTGGTAAAGAAAATAAAATCAAATAATTCAATAGCAGTAAATATCCACTAACTACGATCAATCAATAAATCAAATTTATATTCCCTGGAAAAATTGTCAAAATACTTTCAAATTCAAATTCCCTCAATGTTATATGTTTTTATCTCTGGATCACCTGTACTTATTCCAGATCTCTTTCCCTTCCTCCAAATGTAAAGCTGCGATATTTTCAAAGCCCCACGTTTTGGAAGCCAGTTATTGTGATATTTATAGTCTTGGTGCGCCAAGCAATAATTAGCTAATTAATTTTTTTGATTAATTAAAATTATTTAAATGATATGATTATGACTCTATCACAATTTTTAATTCTTTTATCTCAGGGTTAAATTCGTGCTTCAATATCTATGCTATTACATGTGAAAGGTAAGGTCCAGAGAATACCGGAATAATAAAAAACACATATGATCTAACACTATATATTGAAATAAAAATAATGAAATAATTCACACTCAAAAGTTTTCAATAAACAAATCTCATATAAGGATTCTAAAAATTTTGTTCTCCGTACGTGAACAATCAAAATTAATGGTACCAACAATATTAATTGAAATCTCAAAATCCCAAACTATTCTAACTCTCCTAATCAAAATATTTATATCCTTTCTAAATTACGTGTAAAAATTGTGTTATCAATAAAAGAAAAAACTGCAGAAAACAAAAATATCTCTCTCTGATGATGAGTGGTCCAAATCCTTGTTCCTTGTAGACTGTATTATCTCCTCTCAACCGCTCCCTATGTAGTCAGCAATCTTACAACAGATTGTTGCAAGTATATCGTCCTTAATGATCTCCTTCAAAAGCAAAAATCATTCAAATTATGATAGCCTTTCTCCTCTCGATAAACTGAATCTCTCGTTGGCCCGAGTGAAAAAATGACTCTTGGAATATCTTCTCTTTACGATAAACTGAATCTCTCGTTGGCCTGAACAGTGACTCTTGGAATATAAGTAGGAAAATATGACTTACAATATTTTGTTGCTTCAACTTCTGTCAGATACACTAACTCCACAAAAACTCACTAACATTCAACACTACTGCTTGCTACTTCTTTGGAACCACCAGAGAACAATCACTGTTCCTCTTACAGACTTGGAAAATCAACTACCATATCTTTTCTTTCTCCTCAATCTCGCTAAACTTTCTCCCACACACTTATCCCACCTTTTTCAATCTCCGCCAATCACAACTCGTCACAATTCCCCCATTTCTTCATTTCGATAACAAACAAATTTTTACCTATAATTATAAATTTCCTAAAACTTATTTACAAATAATATTTTTCTATAAATCTTAAAAACTAACAAAAACCTCTTTCTATAATCCCTTCTATTGTCTTTAATCACTGCATTAATGGATTTTGAAAAACCCCGTTCAATTCTTTGGCTTTCACTTAAACTTATGCGGGTCACTCAAGTGTAACAAAGAAATGATTGATGTAAAGCTTACATTTTGTTTGGTACAGGTAATTCAAGGATTTAATAACTTTCCTTCTCCGAAATGTTTGTTGGATATTATCCTACTTATCTGAATTATTTTAATGTTTTTGAACTTTGAAATATTTTTAAACAAACCAATATTTTTCTCGATTTTACATATCATAACAATATATATATATATATATATATATATATATATATATATATATATATATATATATATATATATATATATATGTATATATATACTTATATATATATATATATATACATATATATATATATATATATATATATATATATATATATATATGTATATATATACTTATATATATATATATATATATATATATATATATACACTCGCGATCATAAAATCCGGGTCACCTTAAAAATTTCAAGTTTCTGGAATATTTTTGCCTCTGGTGCAGTAATAACCTTTTTTTTAGGCTAACGTATTTTTTATTTGTTATCAATGTTTGTTTTGAAAAAAAAAACCGTTTTTTATTGTTTTTATTGAAAAAGCAGAAAACAAACCAAATTGTTGATAAAACAGGCATACGAAAAAAATGGAAAATACAGAACGTGGTAAAACGTCAGTGAAATTTCAATGACTAATATCGTGTATTGCCTCCACTTGCTCTAATGACCTTTTGCAGACGACGGGGCATACTCTCAATTTTTCTCCTGATTACATGTTGTGGTATGTTATTCCACTCTCTCACTAATAGATCCTTAAGCTCCTGTGCGTTATTAGGAGATGTTAGGGGTTGAATACGTTTTTTAAAATCGTCCCAGATATGTTCGATGGGATTCAGGTCCGGAGACCTAGCTGGCCAGGGTAACCTCGTAATTCCAACCTCGTCCAAGTATTGCATACTGATCGTGGCAACGTGCATTCGCACGTTGTTCTGCATAAAAACGACGTTTTCTCCAAGCCTTGCTATGGTATGCATAACATGTTCTTCCAGATTCTCCGTAATGTCCCTTCGTGCAGTTAAGGACCCATTTTCGATGAAGGGTAATTCTGTGCGGAAGCCGGAAGATACACCTCCCCAAGCCATGACTGAGCCTCCACCAAATGGCATTCTTGGAGCAATGCAAGCTTGTGAAAATCATTCACCGGTTCTCCTCCAAACTCTTACACGTCCATCGGATCCAGTTAGGCAGAAACGGGATTCATCTGACAATAACTCTTTGCTCCAATCGTTAATTCTCCAATGTCCGTATTGTCGAGCAAAAGCTAGTCGTGCAACTCGATGCGCCTGGCGAAGTGGCGGTCCTGTAGCCATTACCCGAGAAATTACCCGAGAAGATAGTCCAAAAGAACGAAATCTTCTCCTGACTGTTGCAATGCTAAAATTGCGATTTCGTACTTCCTGAAACAGAAGAAAACGGTCATCTCGTACCGTGGTCATTCTTCTTAGTCCAGAGCCAGGTCGTCTGGATAGCAAACCCTTCTCCTGAAAGCGTTGAAGCACTCGTTGAACCGTAGAAAGGCCAACAGTTCTTGCGACTTGCCGTTGAGTGTGACCGTCTTTCACAAACGCAACAATTTGTGCCGTTTCAACAACAGTCAAGGGTATTTTTGGCAAAAAATAAACAATAATAAACACTAATAATGGCACTAATAAACACTAATGGTGGCAATAATAAACGTTTGTTCGTTGCGTTTGAACAGAAAGTCGAATCACAAATGAGACATTTAAAACAAGCGGCAGTTACAGATACCATTCATTTTGGGAAGTGTGCGCTTTCCCGTGAAATCGGCACTATTGAAATTCTTTGTTGCAAAAACATGCATTAGTTTGTATTTGTGTTATTATTATTTACGATAAAGCTCGTTAAAAATGAAATATCGGTGATTTTCAAGGTGACCCAGATTTTATGATCGCGAGTGTATATGATATTTTAATAAATATTCATTCAAAACAAACATTCAAAATCTCAATATAATTGAAACAAGTGACAGGGGTAAATCAATTAATAATGTAATAATGCACCTTGGTAGCAACTCACTCTTGGATGCGCCTGGACCTGCTTCTGATTCGTTGCTCAATATGATGGTATATATAAATAAGGGTATCTCGTTTTATGACCTAATTAACTCCTCTAGAAGTGCTCCCAAAGTTTGACGAAAATGCTGTAAATTAAGAAGTATCCGACCGACCATGGCACAAATGTTTTAAATTGGGGATACATTTGGGGATCTCTGGGCTAGCGCAAAAGATTGACTCCGTCCTGTTTAAATAAGTACATGGTAGGTTTCGCAATGTGTGGCCTTGAGTTATCCTGTCAAAAAAAATGGATGTTGGAGGCTCTGAAGGTAGGGGTAGGCGTCTATTAAATAATGTTTTCTTCTGCGTATCGCTGAACTGTGATGTTGCCTCTAAAGAAGATTAGAGGTCACCTTGAATCATAATTGAAAGCACCCCACACCATGCTCTTATGTATAATAGTGTGGTACACGTGCCGTTTGACAAAACACTGTGGATATCTTTATTCACTACATCGTCTTCTGACTCTGACTTGGCTTAAACACCATTCACCATCATACACCATAAACAGAATCTAGATTTATCACTTCAGATAACTCCATTCTATTCCTAGTCCAAAGCCAATCGTTCTCTGCACCATTTGTCTATTACGTCGATGTTCAGGTTTAGGAGGTAGCACCCAGTTTGGTCGAAACGAAAAAAAGGCCAAAACTACGAAATCGATGATAAATTTCCCGCAACCCAATTGGTCTCCCATGTTCTGCAAACATTAATTTGCAATAGACCTAAAAGTGGAGTAGCGGTCTCTAAGAGCCATAAACCTTAGGGAACGATCTTTACCCTTCATTGACGCCGCCCTTTCTTTTTCGAACTTGGTGACCGGGCGTCTTTACACCATACCTAATAACATCATAACACAGTATCTATACTTCTGTGAACCCTACTGGCAATTCCCAAGAAAATTCGGCTTCTCTTATGCCAACTATTCGCCCCCTATCAAACTAGCTCAGGTGACGGAAATTGGCGCGACTTCGTACTCTAGGCATTGTAAACGATTAAAAAAAAACAAGAACCGCACACCGCTATTAAGTTGATCGTATACATTCGTATATGCTTCTGTTTGTATATACTGATTATAGTTTTAAAGATATGTTTCTGACCAAAATAAGAGAGAGAATAACAAAAATAGCAATTGACGATTCTTCACTAGAACAAGAGTTATTTCAAATACTAGTTACACGAGTTTTTGTTGAAAGGTATGTGTACAGAACAATGTACAGAACCTTGAAGAACAGGATAAGAAACGATACAATGATAAAACATTATAAAACAATGACAAAACCTACTTTGTTTTTAATCCATTATATGAATGTAAAAACTGGGCAATACCCCAAAAAGATAATTTTAAAATCCATTCTAGCGAAACGAGTTTTCTCTTAACAGTAATAGTTAGGTGAGAGAGAAATAAAGAGACAAATACTTAATATTTACTTGATCAATGTGAAAATAAAAGAATATAGAACAAAAAATAGACGAACATCGACTAACTCAACAAATACTAAATTATAAACCGGAAAGAAGAAGAGCATTTAAGAGCGTTGTAGGGCAGCCATTAAAAATATGGAGCGAAGTTTGATACTAAAATAGCCAAAAATTTCCTAATCGCTGCAATCGATAAGAAAAAGATGATTGGGTTCTAATTACGAATTATTATGCCCACAGGAGTAAGACTGTAAAGATATGTGATATAAGACAAGTAGTACTTATTGTTTACAGAGTAGACAGAAAACCAAACAAATATTTTGAAACATAGTTATTGACTGACAGTAATTAGGAGACGCCTAACGCGAAACCTAAAATTCTGAAGTAATATATTCATTTACCTAACAGACACAAACAATCCCAACATAAACTTCCTGCATTTCGAATCGGCTTGATTTTGGTGGTATTTTTGGATGGAACTAAAATATACTTTAGCGAAAACGAGGTCGCTTTATTTTAGTGTTAAATGGTAAACTCGCAGGGTTTAAATAGAGGCGGTATTGTCAAGTGTATGATTTTTGTTGAAAAAATTATTAATTTCTAATCTCAAGTCTGATTATATACCTGCGAGTAGAGCTTCTCAGCCTATTGCCCTAGCAATAAATTATTATGGTCTTGATCTGAATTCAGCCTTACAAAATAGATACACTAACTTTACTGACATCTATTTTTCTTACTAGTTTACCTTACTAGTTATTGAAGCAGTTCGTTAATGTTTAAGGTAAAAAAAAACTAATAGAAAATAAAAACGCAGCCTTGTGTGAATCTATACCGAAACGGTGATGAAAGTCAAACATTTTGGAGACAAATAAAATTTCATAATAGCTAAAAGCGGAAGAACAGCACAAACGCCTACAAAGAAAGCAACGCAATTACAACTAGTATGTACAAAAATAAGAACTGATACTGAACTGAAAGAATTTAAAATAAGAAATGGGATTAAAATAAACGTGGGATAGCAGGAATGAGCTGTAGACCAAAACTAAAAACATTTGATAGAACAAATAGATAGAAATATAATGCCAGGAAATAGATACGTAAGGGTTCAAATAGGCCAATGCGCGATAAACTGGAAGAATCAAAATGGTAAATCCCGTCAGATCATAAAAATTAAGGTTACGAAAACAAATAAAATAGAATTTGTTTATAACAGTGTTATAAATATAATTTATCTTTCCTTTAAATAGAAAATTACAATTCTGTATTTTTTCGTCTTAATCATAGGTTTTAGTTTGGCAACGTTGATACAGTGGCAGTGCCCGCTAGGAATCCACTGTATCTATTTTTGGAAGAACGTTTGTCAAAATAACAATATTTTTGGATCTGTTTTATGTTTCTAGTAGTCGTATTAACCTATATAAGATGGTCTATACGGATGGACATCTATTTTGTGCTACTTTATTTAAAATACGGTTAAAATAATATTAACGAAATAAATATAAAAACATAGTACACAAAATTTTATACAAGTTAACTGAATTCAGCTATTAAAAAGGTTTTACACCTTCTACTATCTGTAATTATCATGTTCGTAGATGCTAATGCTCTATTTATATGGTCTTGACACAATAATTATATAATTTTAAGCTCTCCCGGTTTTTCTGCAATACATGTTTTTGTCAATATAGCAGTCTTTTGTGCCACTATTTTCTGCTAACTTGTTAACGCATAATAGTTTGTACAAAATAATGTAGTAAGCATCGTATAATTAACTTAAACATGAGCCATAAAGGCATAAAGTGAACGTTTTTTAAATGTCAAAATAAAAATTTTACGGATTGCCAGAAAAACGGTTGAGTACATTTTAACAAAAAATAATAAATCAAAGAATAGAAAAAGAAAATTAGTTTTGAACTGTGTAAACACTTAATTACTAGCTGAGCGCTTTCGGCTTACAAAGCCATCTTCAGACCCGTAGTCAAATATTTCAAGTATCATTCCTATTGAGATCTCATTTGGTAAAAAATTACAGAAAATTTTCTTTTTAAACTGGTTCTAGTACAAATTTTCCTTAAAAAACACAAAAAGACTGTACACTGAACTCCATAAAAAACACATTAAAAAATTTGGTTATAGTACAAGTGTCAAAGCCCGAACATTTATTGGAGTTGAAGCAGTAGATATAATGAGGGAAAATAAAATTCGATTTTCCCTCATTTGTACTTTCTGATTAGCTAGGAATTAAATGTTTACACACTTAAAAATACTTTCCTTTTTCCATTCTTTGATTTGTCATAAGTGCGTACAAAAACATATCAGTCTTTTCATTTAAAAATTAATAATCTAACTAAAATTCTAAATACGACCAAAAATCGACCATATAATAAAATTATAATACAAATAATCCAAAATACAGGGGATTCTTTGGTAGTACCAATTAGATGTTTTAGAAAAACAACATAATTAATATCTGAAAATTTAGGATTAAGTGTTTTTAAATACGCTCAATGAATCTAAAATATTTGGAGTGTCCTACCAGTCCCGGTTGTACCGGAAGTTGACTAAAACTGAGAATCGGTCGTAATCTATTTTCCATACTCCTAAGGGGTAAGTGAGGTCCATCCCAAACATTTTATTTTATTTTTTGGACAAATTTGTTTATTTTTATTTTTTTTATTTTTATTTTTTTATAATGTGGCATTAAACAACACATACCACTCTTAATGTTCACCCTTTTATCACCAACCCCTATTTGTTAATTGCCATATTAGATCAGTTGTCATTATGTTGTATTAATCAACCTCGGCTGTGCAATGGAACGAGCCTAACTGTGAAAAGGCTAATGAATAATGTCATTGAGGTAACGATCATCAAGGAAAAACACAAAGGAGAGGATTTCTTGATCCCGCGTATTCTGATGAATCCAACGAACGTACCATTTGAGTTCAATGTTTACAATTTTCTGTGATTTTGGCTTTTACAATGACAATAAACAAATCATAAAGCGAAACGTTAGAAGTTTGATTAAATTACAATTTGATACATTAGATTGATTTTTTGAACATTTTTCTTGCATGTCTGAGTGTTTTTTTCGGTTTAATTTTCTGTTAATTTTTTATATACACATAAAAAAATTATATATATATATATATATATATATATATATATATATATATATATATTGATATGATATAGGAGAAAGAAAGGTATTGTTTAAAAAATTAATTTGTAAGTTATATACTAGATAATTTTAGATATAACAAGTATTTGGTTATTTTAAGAAGTTATATACTAGAGAATTTAATAAAAATATATTTATGTGAGGGCATTTTTAATAAATTAGCATATAATAAGTGTAAAAAGTTGTATTTTAATGTTGTAAATATATTTAAGTGAGCCATGTGCATAGGCAACCAACTATACAGTAAATTGACAGATAGAAATTAATCATAATACGAATATAAGTGGGGTTATAATAATAATGTTAGTTTAAAATGTTTAATTTATATATATTTAATGATTTAAATGTTTATTCTGATCTGAAAAGCCTAAATGTCAACAAAATTATCAATGGAACATTAACGAATTCTCCAGAGTGCAGAGTGTGACCATTGTTTACGGTCGAATATTCTGGAATAATGATTATGTCGGTGGATGGAACAGATATTTTGTCGAGAACATCCATATCGAAGAAATAGAACACATTGGAACATGATCTCTTACCAGATGGTTCTAGAATATCCAAAAAGATATAAATACTCGTGATTTGGATTCAAGAGGGCAGTTTTTAGTCAGAAGTCAGGCCAGTTCATTATGAAAGTTAGTAGACACATTTAGTTAGTGTAGTAAATTGTTCAGAATTTTCAAGAAGTCAGTCAGAAAAGTTTAGTAAGAAATATGAAAGTTAGTTGGAGTCAGTGAATCAAGTACAAATAGTCCAATTGTTTAATATAATTAAAAAAGGTATATTGGAAGAAATTAAAATATGTTATGTTTGGAGATTAGTATAAATCAACTTATAATAATTGGATATTGGTATATTGAAAAGAAGAATAAATATAAATGTTGTTTGCTGGTTTGCTTGGTGGTATATAAATGCTGGTGAAGAAAAATATATCTTAAATTGGTAGAAGCTGATAATTGGAAAAAGAAATTTCACAAAAACAAGGATAACCGAAGGACGAAGACATTCAGTGGTGATTAGAATATATATAGTGGAAAACAGTTCATTTAGGCATTCAGTGAAAGAAAGGTACAAAATTTTGTTAATATAATTTAGTTAGTGTTATAACAATTTCAATTTTGAAGATAGTTTGTTTAAATTTAACATTGTCTATAGAATTTAATTAGTTTTATAAGAACATCAATTTAAAGATAGTTTATTTTAAATTTACATTGGCTAGGTTAGATATATATGTGTGTTTCATAATAGTTATAATAAAGATAATTTAAAAAAGTACTTACAAGCTAATTCTTTGAGAACCGCGATAAAAAACCTATATATTATATTATTAAAAATACTCATTGCTCATCATTCAAACAAAAAACACATCATAACAATATATATATATATATATATATATATATATATATATATATATATATATATATATATATATATATATATATATATATGCACTATATATATCCAAAAGGTTTCCTCGTTTGATATAACGGTTAAACCTAGAGCTAAGATTAATACTATGGCAGGAATTAACCCCTTAAGCTTTCGACATCCACTTCAATGTCTTCTTCAGTTCTTCCGGTGTCTCAGTCTCCCGAGTCCCCAGACACTACTACACTGATCACTTATCAAAGCAATACTGGTGCTGAGAATAGAAGACTCAGAAGACGGGTGATTTATACCATCGATGATGACATAGCTTGGGTGAAAGTTGGCGTGGGGCCAGCGTGGAGATTGGCGCGGTTATGTCTGACCGTAGGATTATTTTGGTTGCCGTGTGGAGGGGATGGTATTTACATCATGAGAGGTCTCCAAGTCGAAGATAACTGTATGCCATCATCTCTTTTATTGAGACAATTTTTCATTTTTTTAATTTCTATGGCTTCTCAGATAATTCTTGGTGTATAGAAGCGGATGGGGGTATGGTTCTGGAGTTTTCAAAATCATGTTTGTGACCTGTATGAAGATGATGTTGACCTAGAGCTGAAATTGGAGACTGGTGAAATTACTGGTATTGGAGACTGGTATTAATCTTAGCTCTAGGTTTTTTTTTTTTTTTCTTATTAACATTTAAGATTTTTACAGAAAACAATAAGTAAAATTTTTTGTCTTTACATGACAGAGAGATGTAAGGTCCAGTGACCAAATCATCACGACACAAATTGGCTTTTTACCGGTAGGATGCGCACATACACTGAGACGCGAGCACTAAAAGCGGCACTGATCACAATGGCTGGGTGCTGTTGAAGGCGTAACTCCCACTGCTGTAGGCTCTGTCAGGATAGGTGAGGTAGGTCCAAGGGGTCATGTCGCTTCAATCTCTTCGCTTGTTGGTTGTTGAGAAGATTGTGTGCCAGGGTATTAGGATGCACCCGCAACCTGTTTTGATATTGTTCAGAAGTTTTTTTGCACTCTTCAGAGACTGTTAGTACCTGAAGATCTCTATGTATTGCATCATTCTGGATATACCAAGGTGCATTAGCGATTGTTCTCAGAGTTTTGGATTGGAATCTTTGTATTATCATAATATTAGATTTGCTAGCTGAACCCCAGAGCTGTGAGCCATATGTCCAAATGGGTTTTATTATTGTATTGTATATCAGCAGCTTGTTGTCAATCGATAGGTGAGAGTTTTTTCCCAACATCCAGTAAAGTTTTCTGTATAAAATGCCCAATTGAAGCTCTAGGTTTAATATATATATATATATATATATATATATATATATATATATATATATATATATATATATATATATATATATATATATATATATATATATATATATATATATATATATATATATATATATATATATATATTGGCACTGAACTGGGTGGTAGCTTTCAGGACCAAGCCAGGAAGGTAAGGGGTGCTAAGAATCTGCAGAGTTTAAACTGCTACCCAAATAAAACTTATAACTGCCGACATATAACTGCCGCTCGCTATCAAATCAATTCAAACTTGAAGAACTGGAAAAAGAAACGGAAAATATAAAAGGGGACATCATAGGAATCAGCGAAGTAAGACGGAAAATTGAAAAACATAAAATTGATCATAAGTATCGAATAACCAGTAGCGTCTCAACCTCGGCAGAAGTAAGAGGTATTCAGAGTGATTAACTTTGTATTGAGCTATGGCTATGCTAGCTTCACCGTAAACTTAGCATATGCACTGTTTCTCTGAAATGGCTACATAAATAAATTTTTCTTTCCTTAATAAATTAGCAATAAATTATAGTGTTGGTATTGGCAACTGACATTTGAAACTGCCGGTCGCGGCATGCGTTGTTTCTAAGAGAATGATTCTTTCTACACAAAAAGTGCTAATAAAGTATTTTAGTAGACTACTTCTAATGCTGCTATACCTCTATACATTTTATACTCCCTTTTATCGCCTTCTTTGTAGATAGGACAAATAAAAGCGCTACTCCATTGTTTCGGCCTTTCGTCCTTCGTACCAAACCGCTAATGTCAATCGAAATAATGTTTCTTTCAGTCTTTAACCACTTTCCGTTTCTTCTGCCCTTTTGGTATTTTGTAGGTCTCTTATAATTTCTTAAATTTTATAAAAAGTGAGTTTCTCGTTCATCCCTTGTTGATCTTCTTGCCAATTCTCATTTTCCCCTAGTTCCCCTTGTTGGTATGTATTTCACAAATCATTAAAGTATTCCCCCATCTGTTTAATTTTTCTGCTGATTCTACTAGAAATAAACCTTCTTTGTTTACACAATACTTTGTATTATTCTCTTTAGACTCTCTGTATTTATTAATTTTTTAACTTTGTCTATTCCTCTTTTTTACATAGGCTTTGATGTTTTTCAATTGCTTTCCTAGCTATTTTCTTTTATTCTTTCTGTAAATTCCTTTAACTTCTCTTCTTTTAGCTACATATTTTTCGATTGTATTTTGAGTATTTTCTCAGTCTCTTGCTCAGCAACTAGCCTTGACGTTTCTTTATAAGTACTCTTCCTATACACTTTTCCACTGCTTTGGACATGGCTGTCTGTATGGCTTGTCATTCTTCTTCTATTTCCTGCTTAACTGGATTCTTTAGACTGTTATTGATGTATTCATCTAGTCTGTTTACTACCCGTTTGTCTTGAAGGCGCTCTAATTAGTAATTTAATCTGTCTCTAAAAGGTTTTGTAATTATAGGTAGTTCTTGCTTTTATTTTGCTTGTAGTCGTGTATGGTGTACTGTAACTCCTACAATCGAGTATTACCTTATCACGCTTGCTTTCTATTAGGACATGATCTATCTGATTTTTTACTTTTCTATCAAGGAAAGTCCATGTTACCTTAATCTGTACTTTTACCTCAATCTGTAATAAAACCCAACTTGTAAACTGTAGGTACTAACTGAACTGAACCAAAGATTTAGGCCTTTTTTGCTCGTTGCAATAAAATCATTTCAGTATTGAGTTATAAATCATGTGTGAATCTACATTTAGACTATATAAATTGTTTAGGTATTCGGATAATCATCGTCCCAAAAAATGTTCTATAATCTATTGACATATTTTGTATTGTTTCAGTTTGTTTCAGAACTTTCTTTAATTATTGTAACGATAGAATAGTTAAAATTGTCCAGAATTAAAATAAACATCTTGAGTGGCTAAACATGATTTCATTATTTTTACCTTTTTAAGCTAACAAAGTTTAGACTACTAGGAAGAATTAGATGTATTGTAATGTGATTAGCACCTAGCAAATACTTGCTAAGTGTTATAATTGCTTAGCTTAGAAATGCCAAATTGGAAATCATGTCCATTTTTAGCACAAATAAAGTTGATAAACAAAATAATATATATGTAATAATAAATACAGTTATTGCCGTCATTCTTGTACGCCTATATGTATTTACCTCCACCTCAACGTAGAAGAAACATTATAATAGAACATTTAAAAATATTTGTATTGATAAGCTTCCAGTCAGCTGTAAATATACTGCCCTTTGGACAAAGCAAATAAAGGTATACACATATATAGTTTGATTAATTTCTCCTTTAAATAGAAAAGATGCCGAATAGATAGAGAATATACAGATCAGGTTAAAATCTTTAGGACAGTGATACAGGGGTGCAAATTTCACCACTGATATTCAATCTGTACTCAGAGCACATTTTTGAATAGGATCTAAAAGATATTGATGAAGGCTTCTCAATAAATGGTAATAAGCTCAATAACTTGCGGTATGGAGATGACACAATAGTGTTTTCCAATACCATAGAAGGGCTGCAAAACTTAATGAACAAAATAACGGAAACAAGTAGAACATATGGACTGGATATAAACACCAGCAAAACCAAGCTAATGATCACCAGCAAGGAAAACATAACTGGAGCAAATCTGTATGTGAACCAAATGAAAATTGAACCTGTCTCAAAGTACAACTACTTGGGAACTATAACCATTGAGTCGTAGGAAAATACCCAAGAGATTAAATGTCGCATCGGAAAGGCAGCAAGTGCATTCTTGACTATGAGCTCTGTGTTCAGTGGCCATGACCTCACCCAAGAAATAAAAATAAGGCTGCTTAATTATTACGTGTACTCAGTGCTTCTGTACGGCGTAGAAACGCGGACATTGAAGATGGAAACTTTATCAAAGCTTTTGAGCTATGGTTATACAGAAGGATCCTGAAGATACCATGGACAGACATAGTCACCAATGATGAAGTACTTTCTTCTTCTTTGTCAACCATTTTCCATCCACTCCTCAATGTAGGTCTCTCCCAATTGCTTCCATCTTTCTCTATCTTGCGCCAATCTAATCCACTGTTTGCCTGCCACTGTTTTTATGTCATCTACCCATCTTTTTGGGGTCTTCCCGTGCTTCTTGTTGTCGTCCTTGGTCTCCATTCTAGAATTCTCCGTGTCCACCTGTTGTCATTATATCGGGCTAGCTACGTGACCTGCCCAGCGCCATTTCATTTTTGCAATTTCTTCCACAATATCCCTAATCTTCGTTCTACGTCTTATCTCGGTGTTTCTAATCTTGTCTCTTAGTGATATTCCAAGCATGATTCGTTCCATTGCTCTTTGCGTTGTTTCTAATTTTTTAGCAGATTTTTTGGTAAGGGCTACTGTCTCCAAGCTGTAAGTACAAACTGGTAGTATGCATGTGTTATACACCTTTTTCTTTAAGTTTACAGGAATGGAGGTGTTTTTCAAGATATATGCTAATTTGCCGAAAGCGCCCCATGCCAGTTGTGTTCTTCTTTTAATTTCAGCATCTTGATTTGGTTTTCCTAGTTTGATAACATGACCTAGATATACATAATGTTTAACATTTTCTATGGTATGATTTTGTATTGTTATATTTGTCTGGTCTCGGCTCAGTATTTTTGTTTTGCTGTAGTTCATTTTTAAGCCTACCGCTCCTGAAACTGCATTTAATTGATGAAGTACTACGGAGGACGAACACAACCGCGGATTTGGTCAGCATCGTGAAGGACCGTAAGCTGCAGTATTTGGGACATATAATGAGAAATCAAGGCTGATATGAGTTACTTTAATGAATTTTGCAAGGTAGAATTGAAGGAAATAGGGCCCCAGGACGGAGAAGAATACCCTGGCTAACCTAAGAGCATGGTATAGAAAGACCGCAACACAGCTACTCCGTATGGCAACCAACAAGGTCATCATAGCCAGAATGAACGCCAACGTTCGGAACGGACAGGCACCCTAAGAAGAAGAATTTCTCGTTTCGAAGAATACAATCAGTCAAAACAAAATGACCAGTAAAATCCATTCCATTAATCCTTGATCCAGATAATTTTCTTATTAAGGAATTTATTGGTTTAGGTTTATCTTTAAAACTAGTAATTTTCTTAAAGTATTTTAATACTATCTTTACATTTAAGAGCCCAATATGCACCGAAAGATTCGAGAAGCCACTGGTCAATACAAGAGGAGAAACACACACCTCCTCATAAACAAAAGACGGGAACCTGGCGACGACAGTTAAGGATAAGTTGGTGACCTGGAAAATGTACATCGAAGAACTTTTCTGGGACTACCGAGGTAACCTTCCAGAAATAAATTGCCTGACAGGGCCGTCAATACTAGAAAGCGAGGTGAAAGCAGCTTTAAAACAGTCTAAGAATGGTAAGGCCACAGGTCTGGACCAATACCCGTTGAACTTATTAAGGTGATGAGTGAAGTGAGCACAAAGGAGTTAACTGAACTGTTTAACGCCATATACGATTCGGGTAATATCCCAGAGGAATGGCTATTGACAACATTTGTAAACTGTAAATTTGTAAATTTTTAAACACTACCAAAGAAACGATCTGCGAAAACGTGCGAAGATTTCCGAACTATCAGCCTTATAAGTCACGCACTTAAGATTTTTCTTAAAATCATATATGCCAAAATTTACAAGAAATGCGAAGAAAATGTCGGTGAAATGCAATTTGATTCCGCAATTTCATGGATACACGTGAAGCACTTTTCAACTTACAAGTCCTACTTCAGAGATGCCGCGATGTCAGTTGTGATGTCTAATTTGTTTTATTGACTACTTTATCAGTGTCTAGGTGTACATGTTTTGAGCCACTAAATATCTGGGTAAAAACCCGTTAAAAGTTATATGTTGAGTTGCTATCATTAAGTCCTCGTAGACACTTCGTCTCAGGACCAGCAACTTCATGTAGAGTCAGCTTTAAAACAGTCTAAGAATGGTAAGGCCACAGGTCCGGATGCAATACCCGTTGAACTTATTAAGGTGATGAGTGAAGTGAGCACAAAGGAGTTAACTGAACTGTTTAACGCCATATACGATTCAGGTAATATTGCAGAGGAATGGCTATTGTCAACATTTGTAACACTACCAAAAAAAAACGATCTGCGAAAACGTGCGAAGATTTCCGAACTATCAGCCTTATGAGTCACGTACTTAAGATTTTTCTTAAAATCATATATGCCAAAATTTACAAGAAATGCGAAGAAAATGTCGGTGAAATGCAATTTGATTCCGCAATTTCACGGGTACACGTGAAGCACTTTTCACCTAACAAGTCCTACTTCAGAGATGCCGCGATGTCAGTTGTGATGTCTATATTTGTTTTATTGACTACGCCAAGGCATTTGAACGTTGTCAGCACCAGAGATATTCGCCGCTCTACAAAGAGTAGGATTGGACGAGAACATTCGGATCATCATGAATTTATACTGGAACCAGCGTGCTCAAGTCAAGGTCGAAGATCAGCTGACCGGCCAAGTGAAGATCATGCGAGTAGTAAGGCAAGGCTGTGTGCTCTCGCCGACTCTTTTCAGTATACTTCTTCTTCTTCTTCTGGTTCCTATCCGTTTCGGATGTTGGAAATCATATTGGCAATCATGACCTTGCTCGCTGCGGCTCGAAACAGCTCCGTTGAGGTTTTCTTAAACCATGTTCTTAAATTCCGCAGCCATGATATTCTCCTTCTACCGGGTCCTCGCTTACCTTTGACTTTACCTTGCAATATAGACTGCAGCAGGGAGTAACGGTGCTGATTTCTCATAACGTGTCCCAGATATTGCAATTTTATGCGTTTTATCGTAAACACAATCTCTGGTTCCTTCTTCATTTTTTCTAGAACTTTCTTGTTCGTGATCCTTGCTGTCCATGATATTCTCAGCATTCTTCTCAGTATACACTCTGAGGAAATTTTTACTCAAGCCCTCACAAACATAGAGATGGGAATCCGAGTGAACAGTGAATACATCAATCATATCCGCTACGCCGATGACACTGTGTTACTAGCAACCTAAATGATAAAATCCACAAGGAAACTAAGTTCCTGTAGCTGGCTGTATACCATGTATCACAAAAAATTTTTGTTAAAATCCTTAAAAAGGATAAAAGGTATATAAAATTAAAAAACCCAAACGGGCTATGTCATGAAGACAAAACGTTTTCGGAATCCATATTCCACCATCAGTGTCTAGGTGTACATGTTTTGAGCCACTAAATATCTGGGTAAAAACCCTTTAAAAGTTATATGTTGAGTTGCTATCATCAAGTCCTCGTAGACACTTCGTCTCAGGACCAGCAACTTCATGTAGCGTCATACGTTGCCATGTTATCATATCCACTGGTAACTTTAACATCCTAATATATAAGAATAAATAATGTAAACCAAATTAACATATAACTATTAACGGGTTTTTACCCAGATATTTAGTTGCTCAAAACATGTACACCTAGACACTGATGATGGAATATGGATTCCGAAAACGTTTTGTCTTCATGACACAGCCCGTTTGGGTTTTTTAATTATTTATACCTTTTATAAAGGATTTTAACAAAAAATTTGGAAAGACGAGACCTTAGAGATGGAGAATGGCAGAACAGAAAGGACTGGAGACGTTGGCTGAAAGAAAGAAGGCGGCGACAACTGTAAAAATCCTTATATAGATAGATAGATAGAACAAAAAATTTTTAACCTAAATGATCTACAAGCCTTACTAGATTGAGTGAGAACTGTCAGCGAAACATACGGACTGGACCTTAATATTAAAAAAGTGTCAGCCGTGCAAATTTAGATCCCTGGGCACTAATGGCAGGTAGCGAAGAGTTCCAGAGAGTCGACAGATTCACTTATCTCGGAACTACCCTCAACTCACAATGGGACTACGCTCAAGAGATTAGATCCAGAATTGAAATGGCATGGTCTACATTTATCAAGTTGAGATCCTTGCTGTACTGCAGTGATCTCAGTTTGGGAACCAAGATGCGGATAGCAAGGTGCTACATTCTTCCAGTGTTACTATATGGACACTGACGCAAGTGACAGAAAAGCGGATTAAAGCCTTCGAGATGTGGATCTACAGGAGGAAACTAAAAATATCGTATGTGGACCATCGTCACCAACGTTGAGGTCCTACAGCGCATGAGAAAAGAAAAAGAAGTGCTTAATTTAGTGAAACACCGTAAGCTTGAGTACCTCGGGCACGTAATGTGGAACGAAGAAAAATATCGAATTCTTTAACTCGTTATGCAGGGTAAAGTATTTGACAGGAGAGGACCTCCGCGGAGCTGTTTCACAGAGCAGTCAACAAAACCATGATAGCCTTGATGATATCTGTGTCGTAAAACTGGTAACACCATTTGAATGCACCATGAAAGGATCTGTGGTAGTCCCTATTTGTGAGTAATTTTATGTATTAATAATTTCACTTATACGAAAATTTCGTCCTCATCAATAAACATATGAGAATATGTAATATGTCTACTCCCTTTCGAAACGGTATTGTGTTTTTTGATATGATTAGTGTCAGTTCAACATGTCTTGTTTTTTAATTATTGTAATTAAAGTTAGTTCAGCCTTATCCGTTTCTACGTGTTATTTTCATCTCAGCTATGCAAATATATACTTACAAGAGAAAAATGTTATTTCTGATGTGCCAGAATAGGTATGAATTTCGGAATTAATAGGTTTTGCTACTAATGAGTATATATAATTTTAATTTAATTTATTTTCGCTAGAACCTGTGTAAACTGTAAACATGTTTAAAGTTCTTGGGGTATAGATTCATCCCATATCAAATCATGTTTCCCTAATTTTTGTAAGATTCAATTTTCGAATACATATATAACTACACGCTTTAGTATTTTTTACCCCCTACATTTATGTTTACGGAAATTTGAAAAATTTATCTTGGAGTTTTAAAGAACAAATAATTTTGATGTGTATTTTGTGAAATAATATTAAACGCCTTTCAGTGTTTAGACAACCATTAAATTACATTAAATAAACCAGTTGTTTTAATATGCATTATTTGTGTTTGTACTTTTTTACATTTTAAAGATTAACACAAGTTCTGCTGTAGTCAGACGTGTCTATCCGTATAAGCGAAACGAAATAAACGGTATTGGATAAACATTGTATTTTTTAATTCTTCAAATTCGGTGTAAGAATAAGTTTAGATAGTGTGTTAAAAACAAATAAATGGACCAGTCAGTCGGAGGGAAACTCACAAACGACCCTGAAGAATGGATATCTCTCCAGTGGGACAGGTGACAACCCTTAATAAAAATAACATTCCTAACCAACATCATTCAGTAAGTAATAGAAATAATTTATTAATTAATCCAACTTTGTCAAAAAATGATTTACAAACAACAACAATTAACATCGACAAGATATCAAAATAAAGGAGTTTTTGTATGTAATTACTGATTTAGGCCCGTATAATATTTACGTTGAGAATAATTCGGACGAATTTAACGGTAAATTAAATGTACTTAAAATCAGAGTATAATTCTTTCTAACTCTCCGGAAATAGACAATAAAATTGTTAGTATTGATTCTATAGGTGGGAATAGTATTATAATCAAGTTAAATGGTTATAAATCAGCATTTGATCAGCAGGATTGCACTTTTGAAGTATCTAATATCAAAAGAATAAATCGTAAGGTAATAAAGTAAAAAAAAATAGGGATGAAGGTAAACAGTAGAATATGTATCGACTAAGTCGTGTGTTGTTACTTTAAAATTACAAATCTTACCAAAATATATTTCTATTAATAGTGAAGTAAGTTCTGAAAGTTATCAAGGAAGTAGAGTCGTATAAACAGAAAGTATTATTGTGTTACAACTGCCTCCGTTTTGGCTACCCGTGAAGTCAGTGTCGAAGTAAACTAAGATTTAGTAAATGTTAGGAATCCCACACCACAAAAGATTGTAATAATACGGATTACATACCACGTTATTTTAGCTGTCAAGGATAACGCTGTCACAGAATTTGAAAATACAAAAAATAATTGTAATATTAATTTCTTTCATACAAATAAACAGGTTCCAAGAAATACATACGCAAACATAGTCGCTCATAACACCTCTGCCTGGGAAAATAGTCCAATATCCTCGACAAATTATCCCCCTCTCAACGCCCAAATCGTATAAAAATAATTTTACTAATTACATGATTTCTTCCCCAACAACTTCAAAGCTAAACAAAAAACACAAAAAAACCAGCCCTAATCCTATTGAAATTTCAAGAAAAGAAATGCTTACACAACCAAACTCCTCTTTTGTCTCTGAGGGAATTTTTAATGGTCAACATTATTTAAAAAACTCAGATGGGGTAAAATCACAATCAGAGGAATATTATAGAGGAATATAATGTAGTTCTAAATATTGTAAGTAATATTAAACAAACAAACAATTTCAATGTACCAGAATCTGAAATAGTACAATTAATTAGTGAACACGTAAACCGTAGCTTGTCTTCGAATTCGTACACATACCTAAACAGAAATATAAATTTGTCGTTCATAAAGTAAATCTAGAATATCTGCTATATCAAAATTAAATTTCCATTGCTTTCCAAGCTTAACATTGCTTTTAGAAACCTGGTTTAAGTCAAAATACTGTTATAATTTTAAAGGTTACAATTGCTTTAGATCGGATCGTGCAGACGGATATGGTGAAACAGCTATTTTATTAAAATCAAACATAAGATGTGAAGAAATCAATCTTAAAAATAGATAGCCTTTAACTCATACATGTATTTAAGTTAAACTTTTTCGAGGCAAAAGCTTATTTATATTGTGTCAGTTTACATTGAAGCAGACCCAGATATCTGAAACACAAGGGTTGGAATTGTTTAAAGATATACCTAAACCGTTTATTGGTGGTGGGGATTTTAATGCCCATATTATCGAATGCGGCTGTAAAATTGAAGACAACTATGGTGAAAAACTTTTAGATAGAATGTATTGATCATAGTAATGTGATATGTCTGCATGATGGATCGCCCACGTTAGCAACTAGTAAGAGTCTACCCGCTATTGACTTACTTTTGTACTCATAATATTTCATTTTTTTTACTTAGAGAGTCCTACAAGATCCTCATTGATCCAATCAACTTCCAATTATCATAAACATGCAAACAGATCATAATATACCTTCATTTCCAACTCAAAACTTTCACAAGATCTGGAATCTTAACAAGGCCGATTGAAAATTATACACATCTGTACAAGAAACTGAAAATTGTCCCAGAAATTATCGATCATTAATAGCAACAATTAATAAACCAGCCAATTTAGCAATACCAAAATTTTCATCTAACGTCATACATAAGAGACAAATCTAAGACCAATGGTGGTGTCAAAGTTGCAAAACTGCTGCTGATAACCGGAAAATTGACTACGTAAAATAAAAACAAAATCCTACAGGGAATAATTTAGTTGAATTTAGAGACTTGATGCTGTCACAAAAAAAAACTTTTCAAACAAAAGAAAAAACAGAATTGGGTACTATACTGCGAAAGCCTTAATTTCAAAACACAAATCAGTGAAGTACAGGAGAAAGTAAACGCATTTAAAAATCGCAAAACAGTCCAACATGATTCCAATAAATTCAGATTTCAGAAAATATCTACCTAGTGTGTACCTTCCCAATATTTTCCAGAATAGAGCGAAACAGTGTCAAGGAATAAGTTTGGCTTAGAAGAACCACTTAAAATGTGAGAGTTAGATCAAGTACTTAGTCAACAAAATAGCAGTGCTCCAGGTAACGACAATATTTCAAATTCCATGATATACTATATACCCCACTATAAAATATTATTAATAAATATTTTTAATGACACTTGGAAGGATACGTCACAAATTCCACAGAGCTGGAAGGAATATATACTAATACCTATTAAAAAACCTGGAAAACCAGAAAATTTCTGTAGTTCATATAGACCAATATCCCTAAGTTCTTGATTCCTAAAGAAATTAGAAAGATTAATAAAAAATAGAATTGTACATTGGCTAGAGTAAGAATATATTCTCCCAAAATCTCATTGTGGATTTCGAAAATCAAAATAAACTCAAGATGCTCTAACTTCCTTAGTCTCATCTATACTAATAAACTTTACTGATAATGCGTATACTATGGCTTTCTAGATCTCTTCTGCATTCGATACCGTTAACTCGGATATTATGTATAAAAAGCTATTAGACAAAAAATAGGACTACCACAGGGTAGACTATTAAGCGCAATACTTTTTCTTTTATATAATATTGATTTAGAAAGCTGTATTAATAACACAACAAAAATTATTCAATATGCTGATGATGAAATAGTCTATACAGCACACAAATCATTGTATGTGTGTGTGCACAGAGATGACATTAGACAGAGAATCTTTTTGCCACAGAAAAAATCATTACTTAGATATATATGTAAAAATAATTTTTTATGGAAAACATATTATTGAAACACGACAACTAGAAGTAATTACAATACATACCGTATTAAATCGCAATTTCATAAGGGTTATAAACAGATTGAGATGATATCACGCTGTTACCCCCCTTTATATGTAAAGTTTGGGTCTCACGGAGTCACCTAACTGTAAATTTGGAAAAAAATGGCCTACAACATATTCTCTTCAAATGCTTCCACCAATCCGTAAACATAAACAAATTTTAGGATAATCTTAATATATTACAAATTCCACTTCACGTGTACCTGAACAATTTGATTTTTTCTGAAGATATTATTACAAACAATTTACGAACATATATAAAACTGAATATAAATTGTAGCAATACAAGTAACCCTTAGATTTAAGTAATTATATTATATTACAGTAGAAAAAATAATTTGGTAATAAGATGGGAAAAAACTCATATTGCTCCTGTGCCACATGTAACTGTATTGAGAACGTAATGACTTAGGGGTTCAGTCCGATTTTCACGACATAATATTATCTGTGGATGTTTATGTGAATCTTTAATTTTTATTTGTCGGAACGTACACTTAAATACCTAATTGTGATTTCTGAAACGGCATAATAATGACAATAAGTCATCCTCTACAGTCGAACCTACATAGGGGACACCATTTAAAGAAAGGCTGTTATTAACTTTAGATGAAGTATCGAATATTACTTGTACCTTAGTAGTATGCAATGATCTTCTTTTTCTTCAAGTGCCATCTCCGCGGCGGAAGTCGGCAATCATCATAGCTATTCTGACTTTTGAGACGGCTGCTCTGAAAAGTTCATTTGATGTACATCCGTACCACTCTCTCAGGTTGTGCTGCCATGACATACTACGCCTCCCTATGCTTCTCTTTCCTTGGATCTTTCCCTTTCCCTAATCAGTTGGAGCAAGGTGTATTTCTCTCCACGTGTAATATGTCCTAGATATTCCAATATTCTTGTTTTAATTATATTTAAAATTTCTATTTCTTTATTCATCCTTCTCAGAACCTCTTTGTTTGTGACGTGTTCTGTCCACAATATTTTCAGAATTCTTCTGTACACCCACAGCTCGAATGATTCCAGTTTTTTCATTGATGTCGCGTTCAAGGTCCAAGATTCCATTCCATAAAATAAAGTCGAAAAAACATAGCACCTCGCCAACCTAACTCTTAGTTCCAATTTTAAATCCCTTGTACATAGCACTCTTCTCATTTTGTTGAAATTTGTTCCAGCCTTTTCTATTCTGATTTTGATCTCCTGAATGTAATCATTTGTGGAGTTAATCATTGTTCCCAGATTTGCATATTTGTTCACTTGTTCGACGTTGGTTCCGTTTATTAGAAGATTCTCATTATTTCTTTGAGTTTTCGATATTCTCATACTATATAGATGTTTTAAATATTCAATGGTGTGGCAGATAAGGATTAAGTAAGTTTGGTACACGACTGTTATATAATTTTGTCATAAAGTTTAAATTTCCTCATACAGTAGCTGGTAGACATATTGGCCGTAAAGTTTTTTTGCCAAAATGTGATATTTGTTTAACAAAGTTCTGAAACTGCTTTCTTGTGACATGTCTAAGTTAAATATTGTGTTTATATAGAATTAAGTCACAATTGATTGTAATGTTAATTACATATTAGCTGAAAATTTGACATTTGGGTTTCCGTTCCGGAATTTCCATTTCTTTAAATTTTTTAAATAATCTTTACTGAAAACTATTTCCGGAGAGGACATCGAAACGTCAAATTTTCAGCTAATATGTAATTATTATTACAATCAATTGTATATTTATATAGCTATATTCGTAATGAGGCAAGTGCAAGAAAAATCATTAGAATGCAATAAACCGGCATATCAACGTTTTGTGGACCTCATGAATGCATTTAATCGGGTCAAGTTAAACGATAACATGGACGTTATCCACTTATTGTACGCATGAGAGATACCTCTAGAAATAATCAAACCAATCGAAAATACCTAACAAAACGACATAATAAAAGTAAAAATAGAAGAAGGACTAACTGACCCTATTGAAGCTGGAAATAGGATAAGACAGGGAGATTTCCTGAGTGCTCTATTCTTCAACCTGATTATGGATGAAATACTAAAAAAAGTAAGAACTAAAAAAGGATACCAAAATGGGAGAAAAATAACTTAAAATAATCTGCTATGTAGACGACGCAATACGACTCTCTCAGAGTGAAGATTATTTACGACGTAATTTAATATAACCGCCAGAACATTTAACGCGTTAATTTCCCGAAAAAAGACAAAATGTATGGTTATAACAGCAAATTTACAGCAAACAATAAGATGTACATTGGAGCTGGAAGTTTAGATAATAGAACAGGTGATGGCGTTTTAATATCTAGGCATCACATTATCTAGCTAAAGAAAGCTCAACGGACTTGAAAGATCAAGTGAATAGAGCAAACAGAGCCACAGGTTGCCTGAATGAAATAATATGGAGAAATAAAAATATCGGAGAAAAAATGAAAGGCATAATTTACAAAACAGTCACCAGACCAATAATGACATACGCAGCAGAAACACGACCTGACACATAAAGAACAAAAAGGATGTTAGAAACAACAGAGATGAAAAATTGATAGTAAAACACTATGAGACAGAGCTACAGAAGTACAGATATATGACGTAGATGCAAGGTGGAGAACATCAAGGTCTTTGTAAGAAATAGAAGAGTAGAATGGAACTATCATATATGCCAAATGACATCAAATAAAGTAGTACAGGCGGTAAGAGACGGTTCCCCAATAGGAAGACGATCAGTAGGAAGACCACGTAAACGATGGAACGACATTTGTTGCTTAATACCTTATAAACACAATATTTAACTGTAAGATTTGTTCTAATTTCAAGAATCTGCTTTCTCTGATCTCCTAATTATTTTTCAGTTGAGTTTATTTGCTTGATTTTTTGATAATAAACAAATGTTTTGATTTCTTGTTTTATCTGAACTGACCTGATTTTTGCAAAATTCGGTAATTGATCCCCAATAATTTGGCCAGTGCAAAACAAATGAAAAAAATATAGAATTATCAAATGATATAGTAATTGGCAAGGATTTAAAAGTAGGGTCTGGAAGTTTGACGTTATTTGGTATATTTAACCTTGTTTCATAAAAAAAGTGTGCTGGTATATGACTTCCTGTGTTTTGAATAATTAATAATGTTAACTTACTTGTTAAGTTTTACAAATGAAAATTATATAATTAACTGTATATATCACTTGGTTGATCCAGCAAATGCTACAAGAGATGGAAAAGCAGTGATTATAAAACAAAACGTTAGACAACATGAAAACACTTCAATAAATATGGAACAAATTCGGGTAAGTAATATCTATTAAGTATTTAATATATATTGAAAATCACATAAAATTAAAATTGAAGCAATATATTGTCCACCATACGATTACTACGATTAATACGATACGAAAAAATACGATTACTACGAACTAAAACAAAGCCTTGGCGAAAAATTTATTTTAGGAGGAGATTTTAACGCAATGCACACCTACTGGGGCTCGAGGCTCTGCAGCTAGAGGGCATAACTGTAATTTTTATTCGACTGGCAAGAAAACGTACTGGCATACAGATACGAATAAGATACCAGACCTATTACATTTCTATATTGCTAGAAAAATCCCACAAAATTATACTAAAACAGAAGAGGGACTAGGCATAGTATCAAATCACTCTTCAGTAATAATGACAGTAAGTGATAGAATAATTATAAAAGAAGAGAACCCAACATTGTCTAACAAGACCACGGATTGGATACTTGGATATTTGTCCAAGAAGCAGAAAAATTAAACAGAGGTATACAGCAGGTAGCGTGGGTGAACAGTAGCCCAATCAAAAGAAGGACAGAAGGTAATAATTGCCCAACTGAGATTAGAATTATGGTTGCGGAAAAAAAGCCGCTGAGAATAAAATGGCAGCAATGTATAACAAGGGTGAATAAATACAGTTAAATCAAATAACTCACAATATAAGCAGAGAAATTGAAAAAATTAAACACGAATCTATAAACAAATTTTTAAGGTAGCTTGCCTATGAAAAAGATAGTGACTACTCATTATGGAGACTTCAGATTTCAACTAAGTTGTAAAATGAATATATTTTGATATTAATATGCGATTGACCGTTTGTCTAATGCCAATACGTGTTATGTTTCTGTCTTGTTGCTGCATATCTATTTTTAAATGGTTTTATTATATTCCAGTTTTAAAGTTAACCGAATAAACATATAAGTTGATTGGTTTTTGTCAAAAACTTGAATAATAGCTTTGCATAATAATAATAATATTGTTGAGAATGTGTAATAGACGTTTCAATATTCTTTGAATTTTAGAAACATTATGAATTGGTTGTTTTTGGTAAATTTTCCTAATTTGTTACAGTATAATACCTACAGTATACCTATGTATATTTGTAGAGAAGATTAATATTTTGAATTTCTCTGAATCTATTTTCCCGGCAATATTTGCAAAAACTTTGGTCAATTGTAAATCAAGTGTTTAGCTCACAACTCACAATCGACAAATTAATGTGATTCAATATTCTCAATTTGATTTGATTATTGTGTATCTACGTCATTACTGGTGTCTTTATTGTTATTTAACTATAATATTTTTTCAGTTGTCGTTTAAGTGTTGTAATAATGTTATTTCAATTCGATTTTTGTAGTTTTGTGACCATTTACCTTATTGGAATTTATTTCTAGCCCTAAAATTGTTACATAACAATCCTTGAAATGTTCCCTACATTTTATTAATTTTTTAATTGCCGGACACTAATTTGAATTATCAGACTTGAAAAGATTAGTATTATTATTAATTATTAATTGCACTACACTAAGTTTATATTTTCAGACTTAAAAAAAATCAGTAAATAAATAGTACGTCATCAATTAAATCACGTTTTATTATGAGTTTCTCAAGTTGGCCAATATTTTTATTAAATTGGGTTACAGGTATAAATCTAATAAAAGGCTAGGGCGACATGTCACATGAAAAACTCTTTTTCTATTTTTTCTTGAAACGATACGTTTATAATATTATATATACGTTTATATAATAATAATAATTAATAATACTAATATAAATTACATATGATTATAATTAATAATACGGTCAGTTTTTCTCAAAATTGGCAAGAAAATTGGTTGTTGTAGATTTAAGGTAAAATTTATTAAGCAAAATCATTTAAAGCTTTATGTTAGTTTATATTTACTTGGTTTACTTCTACGCAAGAAGTTTATTATTTTCAAAATTTAATTTTTAATTCTTTTAAAAGTTTGTTGATCCTAAAATATTGGCTGCAAATGTGGTGATACGTAAAAAATAAAATAAAAAAAATCGAGCTTTCCCAACAAATGACTTGCCAAACTCGATCTATGCTGGTTTTTGTACGTAGATCGATTTCATAAGAAGACTTCACGCAAAAGTTGAGCGATTCTCCGGAAGTGGCTTATTTGTTATGAAAGTTGTACAACAGACTAAAATATCATTTTGTTGTCGTCCTAGCCTTAAAATAGGAGGAAGTAAAAAAAAAGTGAGTTGAGTGACTGTAGATACTTGATTGCATGCCACCTCGCATGGCGACAAGCAAAATCACTAATTAGGTCTATAATATTTAATTATGAATAATAACAATTTTTAATAAAATTAATATATTAATATAATAATTAATAATAATATTATGATATTATTGTTTTATATTTTTTTTATATTTAGTTTTGAATTTAGTTTTTAGTGAAGTTTAATTAATTTATTCGAAAAATTTATATTTGATTTTAAGATATTGTCTATTTTAAGTAAATGAAAACGTGCTTTTAGAAAAAGTTAAGAAAAAGAAAAAGTTAAGAAAAAGTAAGAGTGAAAAAATAGGGAGAATTACTACCACTGATTATATGAAGTACGATTTAAAAATAAAAACCAATAGGTCAAATTCCCTTGTTTAGAAATCTAACTAAATGGTATGATTGCAATTCAATGGAACTTTTTAGTAACTCATAATATTCAATCTTCATTAAGAATACGAAACTGAAGTCAAGAAGAAAGCGACTCGTAAAGATAACAAAAGAGAAAAGAGATAGTGGCGTATCACACACCAAATTATTAAAAAGTGAACGAAATAAATATAGTATCTCAGTAAGATTATCTAGAATCATCAATGAAGCCGACTAAAAAGATGATGTCGTAAGGCTTTTCCTGTATGATTTATTACATGAGGGCAAGAGTATTTTTCGCAGTCAATCATGCATTAAGTACATATTAGCAATTGAGTGTTCTAAAGGTGTGTTTAACCGTTTATTGAATTTATAACCGATAAACCTTGCAATTGATAGAAAAACGTTTGCCGTCGAATAAAAATATCGTTCACTAATAATAATCGAATAACTAATGAATTCTTGAGATGTTTCATAAATTTCATATAATTGCAGCAGCGGTATATTAAATGACTGTGCCGCACCGATGACCCCAACTCAAAGGTAGGCCATTCGCACATTCTGCAATTAAGACGGGGGTTTCATGAACAACCAACATAAGTATTACATAATACTTCTGCTAGCTGTAACTTCCACTGGCTATCCACTAATAACAGTGGATATTGTAACGCAATCGTAATAATTGTGGATATTAATTCTTACATAAAATTCATATTTTTGACAATCCGCGAAATGACTAAAAAATTTAATATCTGATGATTTTGTTTTTGTTTTTAAATCATTCAAAACTTTTTATACAGAACAACTTTTTTTCGTAAAACTAAAAATTTAAAACCCTTACATATGGTGCAGACTTAATTGGACCATATAGGAAACTTTTTAATTTTTAGTTTTATAATAGTATTTAAGTGATCAAGATGATCAACTACATTATTAAGATTGAAACTTGGGTATAAACTCTATCATCTTATTGAATGCGAAGATCTATCTCATTTTAATTTTCTAGCTTCCGTGTGAAGACGATTTGTTGTGTTTTTCTGTACTTATTTTTAATACCTGTGTGTGGGTTACCATTATTCTGGCACGTATTAGTGGCTTCAAGTTTTAGGTAATTTTTTTAGCTATAATAACTGTCATGTCGTTTTCGTACCTCAAGTTGCTTCCATAATTCCAATAACTTGAATTATTTTATCCATATCCTCATTCCGAGCTTTATCGGAAAAAAAAAACAAATTTCGGAGTATTTTAGTAATAGTGGTCAACTAATAACAAGTGTTCACTTGAATATCGTAGAGTAAGGACGTATTCCGACGAGTGCGGTAGCAAAAAGTGACAACCAATAAGAACAAGTAAAAAATCTAGTTAATAAAATAAACAGTAACGTGGCAGTGGTGTACCAAATTGTGATTTCTACAATGAACAATTCACACAAACGGTACACAAGCAATAAGTGTATATTGTACTATGAGCAGAAATGGCAGATAAGCAGTAGGTCCGCTATTAAAACATCCAGGAACATGTACTCAACTCCCAAACAATATCCGCCTTTAAAATACAAATCCGAAAATGGACGAAACCACATTTAATAGCAACAGACAAATACTGTTATACCAAACATTCCCCAAAATCAACTCGATCTTCGGCCACAACCACAACGGCCTCGAATATTCATATATGGCTTCAAAAACTTTAAAAGATGTGGTCGATAACGCTGCATAAGTAGTGGATGAAAAAACCTATTATACAAAAACCCTGGCAAACGACACTGTCAAGAGTATAACATATACAATAGATACCTATCGTAAACTGATAAGGCATTTACGAAAAGAAGAATAATAAGAATAAAGCAGCAATAATAAGAATGCAATGCCATAGCACTTGAACAATACTGCAATCTACAGCCCACCTCATCATGCAATCTCCACAGATGCAATCTTTCAATTACTTGAGAGTAAATTCACAGCCAGGTTAGGAATGCGAAAACACACACTAGGGCTCAAGACTCACAAAAACAAAACGTCGTAATATTTAAAACGCAATGACCTCCAACAACTATGATTGCCACACCAAAGGAATCCTTACGTACTGGCCGAGTGACCCCACAAAACTTCCAGATGTACTAAAGTATTAAGGCGATTAAGAAGCCTGAGAAACTATACACAACTATCCCTCCCATCCGTAAACAAAATGGAGAATGGGCCCGTTCAACAAAGAAAAAGCGGGCGTCTTTGCTGGACATCTTACAAGCGTATTTTAAACCGAGCCAGCAGTCCCTGATAAGAAGAAAGTACTTATTAGCGCTGCATGTCAAATATCCCTCCCGATCAAAAATTTTACTCTTAGATAAGTCAAGAAAGAAATTAGCAAACTGAACTCAAAAAAGGTCCCTGGTTATGATTTAATCTTCGCACAAATACTGAAACAACTTCGTAAGACCATTACTATGCTAATATTTAGCCGCATGCTAAACTTATCATACTTTCCAAAAATATAAAAATTCGCTGAAATCATTATTATCCTTAAGCCTGGAAATTAGCCCAATGAAGTAATATGTATCGACCCATCAGCCTATTCCCAGACGTAAGCAAACTTTTTGAAAGATTGCTGCTACAAAGGTCTAGCTTTTGAAAGTCTTAAAAAGAAACACAGCATCGCTGTATTCCTAGACACACAGGAGCATTTCTCACAAGCATTTGCCAAAGTCTGGCACAGAAGTCTGTTTAAAAAGTAAAAATAACACTATGCAGTAACTATTTCCTCCTACTCAAATTCAACATATTAAATAGGCATTTCCCTGTAAAATTCAATGACCAATAATCCAACATCTGTCCTATAAACTCCGAAGTCATATAAACATGAAGAATATGAACAAAATTTTAGACAGGATAAAACCTTAAGAAATAAATTACATTAACAATATCAGCTCTTCTCTAAAATAATAACAAAACACTACAAAAAAGTGACGATTTAATAAAGTAAATAAAATCTACATAATTTCTTTTTCCGAAAAGATACCAACAAAAAACAGTCAAATATGAAACACCATTCACGTTAGAGGGGGTAACCACAGCAATATGAGGCATGAAGAAAAATAAAGGAGCTGAATCAGACGGGGCCTTGCAAAATGCCTACTGAATATAGCACTAAAAGTCAAACCAGAGATAATTCAAAAAGCGCTAAATCATCATAATATCAGACTCTCCTGATGAACAGAAAAATGCAAAACTTATACTGATATGTAAAGAGAGAAAACCAACATTTGAAGAAACATCGAAGAAACGTATCTAAATAAACGTATCTACACAGACCATCAATATGGCTTTATAAAAGGCTTAGCGCATGGAAAAAGGTGGATTATTAATGAAGTAAAATAAAAAAAAGATACGTAGCCTTACGTAAAAAAAGATAAGTAAGAGCCTTAGACGTGACGAATGTTTTCATTAGGGCATCACAGAAGAGGATTAATGAAAATAAAATGAAAAGAGTGGATATACCTCTCAAACTACATAACGAATATATTCATTGAACATCTGAGGAATAGAAAAATCAGTATAGAGAACAATATCTAGACCTATTAACAGCGGGGGTATCAAAAGAGATCACTACTGGGGCAGACTCTGTGACTTTCACCAAGTCGAGGGGATGAGTTCGGCATGTCGCTTTTCTTATTTGAATTCAACAGTATCGCAGGTCGGTTAAGAACTTTTCCACCTCAGAAAAAAAAGACTGACAAGCCATGCATGTTTTAAAAAAAATATGTAAAAATATTTTTTTGTCAATCCAAAGAACTATTTTTGACATCACATAATCTATAAGATCATAAATTGAGGTGAAATAATCCTAAATAGGATTAAATTAGATAACTAAATAGACTTCTTTTTTTATTTTCATATATTTTGAGTTTTGTTTTAAAGGAATCACGCTTATTATAATATACTAGATACGGCTAAATTAAAAATGTTATCAGATCTCCCTGCATCATCATCAACTGACAGTAAGAACATATGTTCATAATTTCTGTACTACCGACATTCCGACAACAATGTAACAGTACCAGAGTACCACAAAGCCCGTGTCCCATAATTACCTCGGTCACGTGTTAGAATCTTTGGCTATTATGAGAAAACTGTCAAAACCTTTTAAAAAATAAAATAATATCTGACAATGTTATTGGGTAGATAATTGTATTGTGTCCGCAAAACAACTAAAAATCTTGTAAATGAGTGGGAAATTTGATAATTGTTGGCAGATGCATATCGTGTGTTATTTTTTATAAAAGGATGGTTGGCGGCCATGTTGCCAAATCACCAAGAGATACAAAAAATATAAACTTTGGATATTATTAAAAAAATTCAATTAAAGATTTTTTGACTAATTTTGTCGATATGAATGTATTAAAAACGATTAGGTGATTAACATTCAGTATTTTTGATTCTTAAAATATGAAAAAAATAAATTTATTATTCTGCTTATAACTATTAATTTAAAGTTACTCTTAAAGAAAGTAAGGAATCATGGTTCACATTGTATAACATCCACTAAATAATTGAAACCAATATTAATGTTTCATTATTTTTGACAAAATCCAGTTACAAATGTAGTTGAAAATTTTTATTCAATTCATCATCATGCCTTTTTTGAGTTTATATCTATTCGGGTCGACTTTCCGAATGACTTTTAACTGAAAATTATTTTTAATTTTTCAAGATAAAAAATTTAAAATGCCGTTTATGTCTAACGTTTTCATTATATGTGCTATTTTTTAAAATACTAATTAAAACACCTTCAGTATTTAACATTTTTGTATCGTTTTTTTATTATTTAGAAAAAAATCTAAACATCTGTAATATTATTTGGAAAATCAGTAATTTTAAATACTTTTCCACTAGAATTGTGGCAACAAAGTGCAAACAGACGGTATCTTATTGCGCGCGCAACGTCTCACGTGCATGCGCCAGCTCCAATAACCAGACAAAATATAGGAAAAGAGGTTAACTTTGTACTTACCTTTTTCATAATTCCAGTTTTTCGTTTAGAAAATGTAGTATACCTCCGTAATTTGTTCTCAATGTATTCCATCTTGATTTTAACACGACCTTTGGTTTTTTTGCCGTTGCTCGGAGGCGATTTCTTCGACTGAATCGAGTAGGAGTCATCGCTGATTTCATTTACACAGCTGTCCAGTCCCATCCCCTGGCTCGACATTGCCCTGTCGTCATATATATCCGACTTAATTCCGCGGTTACAAGCACTCGAAACCATGGTATGCCGGGGTGAGAGTTGTTGTAAACTTGTAGATGGTCGTCCTAAGTTGGGGTTACCGTAGATTTCCGGTGGAGTTTCACCGCTGAGTAGGTTCATGCTGTAGCCTAGATTAAAACGGGAATCCCTCCCGCCGGGTTCCATTTCGCACCACAGTTTGACAAGATAAAACAAAACAAATGAACTCGCGAACGTACGTGATTCAGCAGCGCACTTCACTCTTGACGTGGTATCAAACAATCACAGCTGACTGCACATTACGATCTGGCCGACTGTGGAGCATCGAGAACGTGCGCCGCCCATAACGATATCGTTGAGCGTTGCCAAGTTTACAAATATATCTATTAGAAGAGAAAATTAAATTTACAATTCAACTTTATTTAGGTGCAACCAAATTTAGATGTATAATTTCACTACATATTTACATACATTGTATTGATATAAGTGAAATATTTTTAAAATAATTATTTATTATACAAAAATTAGTAAATATAAAAGAATAATGTTCGACATCATTATCATATACTCAAAAATAAATCTAAATTACGGACTTACTTACCATTGAATTTAAAAAAATCGATATATATATATATATATATATATATATATATATATATATATATATATATATATATATATATATATATATATTCATCTCGCTGATCTCAATCCCAACTGTCTAGTAAATTTAACAATAATTTTTTGCTGCGTTTTAAATCTAAACCGACTGGCACTTAGTAGCTGGAAAAATACTATACAGCCAAGCATTGGTGCTTATAACGAATATTTAAACAACAAAATATTTAGATGCCGTTTATTAACAAAATAAAACTGAATCAATTACAACTAAAGTTTATTTTTGAAATTTTCTAATCGTTTATAAATTAGCATTTAGAAATGGAAACTTTTTAATGAAAATTAATGAATATACACTCTCATTATTCATGATGATTCTCCTTTTTTCGGCGAAAAAAGTATGTAACAGTAAGTTTATTTAAGCTATTAGTACTGAGAGTAGGAATTTTTGGGTTGCATATTTTCGACAATGAACATGGCAAAATATTTCCAAGCTGAGTTAGATAGACTTTATTACTTAGAAAGTGAGTGATTTTTATTACTGTAAGTAATGTTTTACCCTTATTTTGCCGCCGAAGAGTTTTTTTCTCATTCTTAAGCTGGGTTTTACTAATGAATACTAGGCATTGGTAGTATATGAAAAGCTATCTTAAAAAATAAAAACTGAGTTGTTAATTAAAACAACGATCGTTGATTATTATATTCTGCATGTTCTATAAAGAGAACACATATAGTCGAATGGTAAAACTTTTTAGTTTTATTTGTTTAGAAGTTATTCTTAACAAAAAGTTTTGCCTGTTCTAAAACCTAAAATACAATCATCAAATATTAAAATTTTTTAGTCATGTATATACGTGGTTTGTGAAAAATGTTATGAATTTTATGTAAGAGTTAGAGTAAGTATTAACAAAAAGACAGAATAATTTAAGCAACTTATATTCATTATTGTTAACTTTGGATAAACACGAATCTACTAATACAGACAATTCATCATCAACAATATAAGTTTCATTATATATGAGATATACAATACCTCTCCTACTTCTTCTAAAATAAGTCTTTTTACCTTTTCTGTTTCAAGAAGTTCAGCGTCTATCAGGTATACTATTACCTTTACATTGTTGTCATTAAGATCTAACGTTCTATCGTTTTAAGTTGGCAGTAACGAATTCACAACCAATTCTTTTGTTTCTGATAAGAATGTTTATAACCTAAATTTTATTTTATGACATGTTCTGTAATTATTTTAACATAATTTTATTTAAGTGTTCATGTATATGTGTTTTAAAGTGTTTTAAATATGTATTTGTTAAAGAACGTTTTTTTTAAAAACAATTTTTTGTTTATTGTAGCACCCTGATGATTCAAATAAAGATTTGCGAAAGCTTGGTTTACTAAAAAGAGTACTTCTTTGTCCTATCTTCAGCTGCACACCCAAATATTTGAGTTTTGTATATGTATATATATGTATATATATATATATATATATATATATATATATATATATATATATATATATATATATATATATATATATATATATATGTATATATATATATATATATAATCTTCCCTGAGTTTAAAAATCCTGGTTGTTTCTGCATGATATAGTTTTGTACAGTTAAAAACGAACCACATATTAATACAATATATATGTAATATTTTCCATAATTAGCATTATTTTTAATAGGAAATGATCTGGCAACGTTGACTGGCAGCAACCAATACATAGTTGAGTAAGAAGCGCATGCTTTAAGTTACCTCATGCTGAAGTTTTCGCGTCTCCGTCTTACTCAAAACAAAATCCCGCACCTATTTCGTTGATAATTTGCTGTAACCTGAGCAGATGGATTTTGGTGGTTATAATAAAAATTGTTCCAAATAAAAAAATTGCTGAAAATTGCCACATTGGAATAGAAAGTAACCAGTAGTTGATTTCAATCATATTTAAGAGCATTTAAAAAGATATGCACGAACAATAACAAAAGTGGGATGTAAACAAGTAGTGTTAGGACGGCCCAATGCCATATTTAGAAGCGAACGGCTCCTTATAAGGATAAGTTGTCCTTAGATGGAGATACGAAATCCCTCCTTCTAAACGATCGGCACACGTTGTCAAAAGGACGAATCACTGATCTGTTTTGTAGTTTTGATATTGTTGGTTGGTAGTTTGGAGGTGGAAGTTTTTATTATTATGTATAAGTAGGTAAAGTAGAATGAACTGACTCATATAATATTTAAAAACGATTAGGTAAGTAATGAATGCGTACATACTTTATGCTAAAACTAACTAAAAAACCAAAACATGTGTCTTTTATATATTTTTAAATATAGTTACAGTTACACATTAAAGTAGATACACGTTAAAGGACACAACACGTAACAAACACGGAAACATTAAGAATAATGAAAAAAGAAAAAGAAATGCTCAACACTATAAAGAAAAGAAACCTGAGCTACCTTGGTTATATACTAGGAAATGAAAAATATGAGTTCTGCGATTGGTTATACAAGGAAAAGTGGAAGGAAAAAGAGGACGGGAGACGATGCAGGTCCTGATTGAAAAATTAAAGCAGTGTAGTGGAAAAACAACAGTAGAAATCTTCAGAGCTGCTGAAAGCAGAGTAAAATAAGCCATCATGCTCGCATAAAGGATAAGGCACACGAAGAAGAAATAAAATTTTAGCGTCAATTTAGGATTTAGGCGAAGATTACGATAAAACTGTTTTCTCCCACTTTTCCGTCTGACTTCGCTATTATGTGTGAATTTACATGTAAAAGAGAAGTGATAATGTGACATTATTTTGTTGATTGTATGTTGTATTGATCGGACTGAGAAGATTTTTTATGTTTTTAGTTTATGGTTTTATTAGGTGCTTAAATTTTGTAGGTACACGGCGATTGTGAAAATTTTTCATTAGACGTACTTATAGACGATAATGTTTTCTATATAAAATATGGAAGTCGCAATCGGAATTTGATTTATTATTTGATGGTGTCCTAATAAATTCTTAAGCTTTTATATCTGATTTTATTTTACTAGCACATCATTAACTGTTACATATTTTCAGTTATGTATTCCTGGGGAAATTTTCGATTCCCTTGTGTGTTGTAGTTGGTTTCTATGTTCTCTTCTTAACTCTGATCAATGGTGTCTCCTTTTTTACTTTGCGTCTTTACAAAACAAAGGTTTTATTACCTTTTGGTATTATTAATGACATGTTTAATTTTATTGACGACTGACTTGGATGTCCTGAAAAGGGCTTTCACAATCCCCAGAGTCTCCCTAATTGGGGCGTGATATTAATGTTAGAAAACAAAACATCCTTCAGGGTTACATTTCTTGAGCAAATAGAATTTTATAATTTCGCATTTTAACAAATATATTTTTTAGTTGGGATTAAACCACAATTAATTTTAATCAACATTTCATTTTTTATTCGGTTTTGATGTTTCGATTTCCAATTGTTTCCAAAAAATATTTTGAAATAAGAATTTGTGATAATGATCTTTAACCTGCAACTGTTTATGTATGGAGGTAGGAAATAATAGAAATTTGACAGTTAAATCACATGGCATCGGTCTTATAGGCATCAGCCAAGTACACATCTTTACAGCTGAAAATTCTGAAAGGAATTACTGTACCCTTAGATTGATATCAAATTCTGATTTGTCTGTGTTTGTTATAGTTGATAATAGACGATGTGTATCTGCCTTGCTGTTAACTCATTGGTGTTAATACATTGTTACTGCTAACTGCTTCTTTCAGTATTGGCAACGAGATCTTGTGTTATTCTATTGATGTTATTGGTGTATACATATATATACATATATTTACATATATATATATATATATATATATATATATATATATAAATATATATATATAGGTATATATAAATATATATATATATATAAATACATATATATAGGTATATATATATATATTATATATATATATATATATATATATATATATATATATATATATATTCTTTTTTTTTGGAAAGGGCTTTAGTGATTAGGTGAGTGACTAGGATATGGAAACCATAGTAATAAGTTTTGACTAAAAGAAAAAGAAAATCAAATAATATAATGTCAAATGTTAAGTAATTCTGCTAATTTTATAGTACAATCCTCACAAGAGTAAGCCTGTTGAAGATACAACAACTTTATTGTCTAATGTAGTTTTTTGTTTTAATTATTATGTTTATGTTTTGAGAAAGAGTTTAATAAACTCGGAATCTTAACAAACCTTAAAAAGTTTTACTTAAAGTCCAGTATTTGACTACAAAACCCAAAATATCCATATATATATATATATATATATATATATATATATATATATACATATATATATATATATATATATATGTATATATATATATATATATATATATATATATATATATACGAGGCGTGTTTTTTAAGTAAGTACCGTTTTGGAATTAAAAAAAAGACGTGCAAAGATATGGCAATAATTTTATTTTTACATGAAAGCCTGTACCTTAATCTACTTTTCTACATAATTTCCGTGAATATTGAGGCACTTGTCATAACGTGGCACCCGTTTTTGAATACCCTCCTGATAAAATTCTGCCGCCTGACTTGTTAACCACTGCATCACAAATGTTTTGACTTCGTTATCGTCTTGAAGACGCTGACCGCCCAGGTGTTTCTTCAAGTGCTGGAACAAATGGTAGTCGCTGGGCGCCAGATCAGGGCTGTATGGAGGATGATCTAGAGTTTCCCATTTAAATGATTTGATGAGATCTTTGGTCTGATTAGCCACATGTGGACGGTCATTGTCATGCAGCAAAACGATACCCTTACTCAACTTGCCACGTCTTTTGTTCTGGATTGCACGACGCAGATTTTTCAATGTCTCACAATAAGACGCTGCATTGATTGTCTCATTACGAGGCAGAAACTCCACTAGCAATACTCCTTTTCTGTCCCAAAAAACTGTGCACATGATTTTCCGGGCAGAAATTGTTTGCTTAAACTTCACTCTTTTGGGTGATGATGAATGTCGCCAGTCCATGGATTGTTGTTTCGATTCTGGTGTGACGTAGGACACCCACGTTTCGTCACCAGTAACAATTTGGTCTAAAAAATCTTCACCTTCACTGTGGTACCGCTCAAGGAAAGTCAATGCACTGCCTAAACATTGGGTTTTGTGCAAATCCGTCAACATTTTTGGAACCCAACGTGAACACAATTTCCGGTAATTCAAGTTCTCGGTAACAATGCGATACAAAACACTACTAGAATACTGAGGAAAGCAGTCGGACAATGATGAAATTGTTAAGCATCTTGTAACGATACGATCGTTAATAATCTAAAATTTTGAACGTTAGCAAACCGAATCCCTACATTAACTACTAATCTGCCGCCGTTGGAGTATGCAACCCACAATACGATCTCATATTTCATTATTATGATTATCGATATCGATGATAAGATAATCGATTCCCTCGTCAAAAGGGAAAAAGAATAAGGTAATGGCCATTTTGTAACAGAACTTGAAGGAGATGAGTTGTTGAGTTTGCGGCAGGCAGTACATTGTTTTTTTTGGGGGAAAGGTGAAGAATATTTTTATTGTTGTTTAAGACGTATTTAGTTTTGTGCATTAAGAAGTTACGTTGATTTATGGAAAATAAAACTCCCAAATAAGTTCTGGTAAGTTATCACACATCTTCCATTTAAATTTGCCAGTTCCCAATCATCTAAATCTTCTCAGCTTACTACAAATATCCAAATATCATTCCTATTTTTTTTATATATATATATGGATACAAATTATAATATATTTCAGTGCAGTAACACTATATTTTTGAGCCAAGGTCACCTAATGGCAAATATATTCTAGTTTTTGTTACTAGAACAAAAACTATAGATATTAAATACAAGAACACAGAATAAAAAAAGTTTTCTTTTCTTATAGCCTGCCGGCTCCAACTTCCAAGTTTGGAATTTCATTTTATTTGGAAAGAAGTTTTAATTTGGGGAAGAATCACATTTTATTTGGGACAGAAGATTTTTTTGATTTTGGGAAGAAGTATATTTTTATTTATGAAAAGGAGATTATTTGATTTGGGAGAAAGAACTACAACACTTGGTTGGTCTGCCAGTCCTCCAAGGCTGATACACGGAGCATAGGCTGATCCATCTTAGAGCCATCCACTACCTGAACACCGGACAGCAGATTAAGTAACTCCCTTTCCAACAAAAGAGTTACTAAGCACCATTATATTTTATTAACTTTATAATTTAAATTTCAATTTTTTTTTATAATATATACTTGGATACTTAGGCCTTCAGTCTAAGTGGGTTACAAACAGGTTTGTGCACAATCCCTGGGTAGTACCCTCAACTTGTTGAATCTTTTTACTTGTTTAAATTTGTCATTCTCTATTTACTTTGTATTTATTTCGTTATTAATATTTTACATAACCCTTATGATAAGTGGTCAGGATACATTATCCCATTTTATGATTACTAGTACGTACCTTTATTTTGTTAAATTGATGTATGTATTGTTCTAATGTCTTAACTGACTATTCTCATATTTTAAACTGCCCTTTTGTAACTTATATAAGTACTTAATTGTTTTATAATATTTTAATTATTATTTACTCCAAGTGAGTTATTCAACCAATAATCCCAGACCATTTTACCTCATTGCCAGAGGACAGTGTAAATCAATCGTTGTATATGATTATTATATTTTGGGTAATTTTTTTTTAGGTAACTGTTTTTTGTAAATATATATTTTGGGGGATATATTTTAATAATTGGTTAGTATATATTAAGTATAGGGTTGGGATAGTACATAAGATTTGAATATAGTGTATAAAGCATTTCTGATTTTTATTTGTTTCCTATCATTTATTTTTCAGTTAGTATATAATTACATATATCCCAAATTGGAGTGATATTCAAAATTCACCCTGGCGCCCATCTCAAGATCATCTTATGATTGATCTAACTATCTTAGGTTACTACAGGCAAGCAAACGTGCCAACCTCCTCTCTGAGCACTACTCTCATTCTTTTGAGCTAAGCCTATTCTATTGTAGTACTTCAAGTAAATTTTATATTTTCTTTTGTATTGGTTACATTCCCTGTTATTTAATCTTATTAAAATAATAATTGATTAATTTTAAATTTTATTTAACCATAAATCTTACTTAATTTCTAATATTGGCTTCACCATCTCAGGCTTTTCCTTTTAATGTGCCACAATTAGCTTTATCCTTTTTTTTTATCGGTAACAATTGGCTTGACCCAACGTGGTGCCTTAGTAGTAACATAAGTTATATTTTAGTGTTATTATATTTAAATATTTAGATATATTTGGTAACTGTGGCTATATACACTTATATTAGATAATCTTGTACTCAGTTAATATACCATCATACATATCATTTAGTTTGTTAAGATACATTGGGGCAGTACAGTACAGTCAATTTGATAAATTTTAGTATATTTTAATAATTGTGGTCTGATCTTATTTAAACAATATTTGAGTATATTTTCTAAACTTAATATTTTGATATAGTTGTAATTACTTTGAGTATTTTAATATTCGTTATATTGAATTAATATTTTTTTCATAATATTAATACAAATTTACATTACTATAATTCGACTTGTTTGGTAAATACGGTGGTCTTGTATTTTGGTGTAGAGGTTCAATATTTGATATATTTTCATAATGTCTTCATTTAAAGTAGAACATTTATTAGTTAGTGAGTTGGATTATGAACTCAAAATTAGGGGTATTAATATTGAGGATTTACCTAATGTTGATACAAAGCGCAAGGTCTTGCGTGGAGCCTTGAAACAGGAGGAGGGCAATAGGAGTTTTACTCAAATTTCTGCTGGATCGATTCCGTTTGAAGAACAACAGTCAGGAATATCCGTGACTCTCGATGACTTAGCTCAGAAAATAGGCGAATTTAGAGGAACTGTGCATGACAGTCAGTATGGTCGACTAACTTCTCGCTTAGCACACATTTCAGGTCGTGTCCACTTGCTGAGTTGCATTGATGAGGATCAACACTCCTTCAAAAGGTCTGTCTCGGTTAGGATACTTACTTTGGAGGGTGAACTCGACTCTAGAGTTAACCCTATTGCTTCTTCCACTCCTAATGCTCCAATTAACATAGTCCCTAGTTTTTCATATTCCAAACCAGTTCAAGTGCATAAATGGGGTATTACATTTTCTGGTCAAACTCAACATATCGATGTTATTTCATTTTTAGAGCGTGTTGAATGTCTAAGGATATCTAGAGGTGTTTCAGAGGATGATCTTTTCGCTGCTTCAGCTGAACTATTCACAGATTCTGCATTTACGTGGTTTATGAATAATAGGGGTCGTTTGTCTTGTTGGTCTGATCTGGTGCAGAAGTTGAAGTCTGATTTTCTCCCCTATTCATTCCAGGATGATCTACTGGATGAGATCAAATCCCGTAAACAGAAACCTGGTGAATCAGTCACGATGTTTATATATAATATTTTGGGTATGTGTAGTAAGTTAGATACTCCCTTATCTGACTCTGCAAAAATCAAAATCATTTTAAAAGGTTTGTTACCTTTCTATCATGCTCAGTTAGCCTTGGTGGATATCCACAACATTGAAGATTTGACTGACAAATGTAAGAGAATTGAAGAAACTCTGTCTTGGTCTTCACATCCTCCGACCTCATCTCGACCTACTTCAGGTCCTTCGTCCACTCCGTATCAATTTTCAAATCGATCATGGCATCAGAAATCTAGGGAGCGTAACATGTCGGTTTTAAATTCCAATTTATCATGTTGGAATTGCCATGAAGCTGGACACACATTTTATGAGTGTGGAAAACCAAGGACACATATATTTTGTCATGGTTGTGGAAGAGATAACACTCTCAAGAGGAATTGCCATAAGTGTTCGGGAAACGAGCAGACCGAGGCTCGTACCCTGAGCGTTCCTCCGTCTACAATCCCATCAGGGAGCACAACCACCGTCGTGGAAGGAAATATAGGTCAAGCAGGGCCCAGCAATTCAAGGTCAGGTCCCCTATCAGAGAAATCATCAACAAAGCACAAACGCCACAACAAGTCGAATCAAGGGAAAAAGTAACTTGGAAACCCAAAGCACTCCATTCTGACGTTCTCAATTCTAGAGTATCTTCTCCTTTATTAAATGTTAGGTGTAATTATGTTAATAATATGGACCAGGAAACAGTTCTGTCATCTGTACCAAGTTTTGATGTTAAAAATGATAATGATAGTTCTATATTAGTACCTTATAATGACTATTCTATACCTAGAGTCTCTGGCTTAGATATAAATTCTTTATTAGTTAAGAAATGTAACGATAATCGACCATATCTCCAAATTGAGATTCTAGGACAATCTTGTTTGGCATTATTGGATAGTGGCTCCAATATTTCATTACTAGGTTTCCATTCATTAGAAATGTTAGATAAAGCTAACATTAGCATATCACCTATTTCCTCCCTGCAAGTTTCAACTGCAGATGGAACAATCCAATCTATAGTAGGTAAATTTGAAACCGAAATTTTAGTGGCTAATATCAGGAGGAACATTACGTTTTATATAATTCCTTCTGTACAAAATTCCATAATTCTTGGCATGGATTTTCTAAATATATTTAATAGTACCTTAGATTGTTCAGATTTTTCATTGTGTATTTCTCCACTGAATTTATCCACTCTTACTGTCATCCATGATTTTTCTAGTTTATCAGTTTCACAGCAGAAACAATTAGAGGCCATTATGTCCAAATTTTCATCGATCTCTTCGAAAGACAAATTAGGCCGTACCTCTCTAATTTCGCACACTATTGAGGTAAATACATCTACTCCATTTAGACAATATCAATATCCTATACCTCAAGCGTGGCACGCAGACTTGGGAAAAGAGATTGATTCAATGCTTTCTTTAAATATTATAGAACCATCGACTTCTTCTTATTGTAGTCCACTTTGGTTAACTAAAAAGAAGGATGGATCCTTCCGAGTTTGTTTTGACGGTCGTAAGCTAAATAGTATCACCGCTAACAGGGATGCCTATCCTATCCCCAGAATTGATGTCATCTTAAGCAAACTCCGGAGAGCCAAATATATCTCTTCTATTGATTTATCCAAAGCATTTCTACAAATTCCTTTAAGTGAAGAAAGTAAGAAATATACTGCTTTTGCTGTCAGTGGTAAAGGTTTATTTCAATTTGTTACTATGCCTTTTGGTCTTGTGTCAGCTCCTCAGACCATGTGTCGTCTGATGGACTTAGTCATTGGTCCACAATTGGAACCATATGTGTTTTATTACTTAGATGACATTATAGTTGTCACTCCTGATTTTGATTTACATATTGAGATTTTAGAGAAAGTATTTTCTCGCCTTAAAGAGGCGAATTTAACAGTTAATATAGAAAAATGTAACTTCTGTCGTCCTAATCTTAAGTTTTTGGGATATGTTGTCGATAGTCGAGGTTTGCAGACAGATCCTGATAAGGTAACTGCTATCAAGGATTTTCCAATACCGAAAACCACTACCCAACTACGTAGGATCTTGGGAATGTGTGGGTATTATCGTAGGTTCGTACCTTCCTACTCCACCTTATTGTCTCCACTTACTGATCTCCTTAAAAATAGGAAAAAGGGCCAGACTATTACCTGGACTTCTGAAGCCGATGATGCTTTCCGGCTTATTAAAGAAGCTCTCACTAGTGCTCCTGTCATGATGTTTCCAGATTTTAACGAACACTTCTATCTCATGACAGATTGTTCCAATACCGCTTCAGGTGGTGTCCTCTTTCAGATGAAAGATGGAGCGGAACACCCTATAGCTTACACTAGTAAGAAACTCAACAAAGCTCAGAAGAACTATTCGACTACAGAGCGTGAACTCCTAGCTATTATTCATGGCTTAGAGGCATTCCGGTATTATTTAGAGGGTCGTAAGTGTACACTCATTACCGATCATAGCTCTTTATTATGGCTACATTCCATGCGTAACCCATCACAACGTTTATCCCGTTGGATTTGCAAACTATCAGCTTTTGATTACAACATTGTACATCGCAAAGCCAATGGTGTCGTAGTAGCTGATGCCTTGTCTCGTACCTTTGATGTTAATATTCTCGATTTGTCTAGTTTAATTCCAGATGCATGGTATCAAAAGATGTTGGTTAGGGTTGCTCAAGAACCGGATCGGTATCCTGATTTCAAAGTGGAAAACAATGTTCTTTACAAACATATTGTTAGTTCCACAGAAGTTTTAAATAATATGTCGGATTGGAAAATAGTAGTCCCCACAGCAAATAGGGATGAAATCTTGACTTCATTTCATGATAATGTGACAGCAGGTCACTTTGGTTTTTATAAAACGTTTAGTAGAATAGCTGAATTATATTATTGGCCTGGCATGCGGTATACAATTAAGCGATATATATCCAGATGTAAAGTTTGTGCTACATGCAAGCCCAGGAATATGCCACAAGCTGGATTAATGGGTTCCTTTAGGAACATTAATTTCCCATGGCAGATGATCTCTATGGATCTTATTGGACCATACCCCCGTAGTTACAATGGGAACACATATTGTTTGGTAGTCGTTGATTATTTTACAAAATTTCCTTTAATTTTTCCTCTTCGTAAGGCTACTGTTCCTGCTATTGTTAAATTTTTAGAGGAGCAAGTCTTCTTGTTATTTGGTGTTCCACAGATAGTATCGTGTGATAATGGTCCTCAGTTTGTATCTAAGGCCTTTAAAGACCTCCTCAGTAAATACAAGGTACAAAAGATTTTTTATAACGCTGCATATCATCCACAGGCGAACCATAGCGAACGGGTGAACCGCAGTATCGTAACTGCTTTAAGATCTTATACTTACGAAGACCATCGAGCTTGGGACCAATATATCCATTCCATAGCTCAGGCTATAAGAACGTCTGTCCACGAGATTACTAAATGTTCTCCAGCTTATCTAAATTTTGGCAGAAACGTGCCTTTATCCGGTGATTATTTTGGTTTGATTTCAGACAATTCTGTAAATCTTCCTCAAATTTCAGAGAACCTCCATCGGTTAGATGATCTTCAGCATCTACCCCCGATTTTTGCCGATATTAGGAAGAAGTTGAAATCTTCTTACCTTCGATCACGAGGTCATTATAATCTGAGAAAAAGAGACTTGAGATTCTTTGTTGGCGATCGAGTATTGAAACGGAACTTCGTTAAGTCTAGCAAGGGAAATGCGATTTCTGCCAAGTTCTGTCAGAAATACATTCCTTGTATTGTCAGTAAGGTAATTTCTCCTTTAGTCTATGAACTGAAAGATAGTTTGTCTAACAAACGTATCGGTCAATTCCACGTGAAGGATTTACTGCCAGATAATACTGTCAATGATTTGGACTCTTCATCATCAGAAGAAGACGTAACTTAACAACCTTGCTTAAGTTAATTCCTCCTTCTAATTTTTTTTTGGTAATACTTGATTGGTTCATGATTAGGATTTGGATAGGATTTTGATTTGAAAACCCCGGATAAATGCTATGTTGTATTTATTTTAAATTTTGTTACTACTAAATTTTTATTGATAGTTAAATAGTAATTTTTACATAATTATAGAGCGTACATACTGGTACAGAACTGTCATCCTTGGTACATAGTTGTTTTCATACGGTTTGGGTATGTTTTATGTATGTTGGTTACGATTTTGATATTTGTATCGAGAAAGTCAGTATAAAATTTAGTATTAGTCTGGAAGGTTATTATTTTCATTTGGTCAATCTAGCCTTAATACTATACAGTTGAGGAATACTATATAGTTAACTTGTATTTATAAGGAATCGGAAACAAGTTGATTTACTAAAGTCAACCCCAGTCGATTCACTATAATAATATATATGTGTATATATGTATATATGTGTGTATATATGTATATATGTGTATATATGTATATATGTCTTGGTATAGGTTGAGATGCATAGAGATACAAAGTGTTGAGATTACTCATCTTGGCAAATGCTGGTTGTGTTGTTTAACGGTGTAGAACGTGGGTTCGAAACCTGTCAACCTTATCAATTGGTACCTCGATAGGGGGCGGATTTCATAGCTCATGGTTTTTGTCGTTATGATATACGCATCTTCCCAGATGTTAGATCTCCTGATAGTATAGTTAAATATAGTCTTTATATTATGTATCAAACATTTTAGATATCTGTCTTCAGTCTACTCATTTTTTATCAAACTATTGATTATAAGTTATGGTATTCTCACTGTAGTTAACCGTTTAGTTTATTTAGCTCACTAAGTTTAGACCTTTTATAATATAGATACCTTTAATGATGTTCTTATATAATGGACAAATAGATATTTTAGTTGAAACCTAACTTTCCCTACAAATTCAAAAATTTTGTTTAGCGACTAGAGACAACTTCAATCTGCAGTTTCATTGGAAATTGGTTTACGCGCGCTCTAGTCCTGCTTATTTTAGTATGTGTTTCTGTCGTCGACTATTTTATGGTTAATTCGTTAATAGGGATGTCTCCAACATCTGATGTGCTCTTCTTCTGGCTATTCTTATTCATCCATTGTAGCTTTATGCTATAGTTACAGAATTCCAGAATGAGTTAGTTATATTTGTCTTGATAATTCCATACTGTTACCTATACCTTCATTAGTTCATATAAATGGTCATAACCATTCATCTTCTTGGTGTGTAGAATTTGCTGGTTATGCACGTTAATCTGGGGTTTAGTAATTTTCAAGGACACGAAAGGGAGTCCTAGGAAGATGAGTTGGGATTCTTCCGGATGTTCGGCCTAGTCAACGAAATATTATTGAATGCCAGATTATTGCTGTATACTAGTTAAGGACTATACGACCGATTATTTTCTATGATGGTTTGACTTCATAACAGCATGTGAACTGAAGATAGGTGAATCCAATGTCGTCTCAGTCAGTAGTCACCCGGTACACAGTATACTTTATCCTTTGTTATAGCTTAAGGTTACGTATTGTGTAGCAAGAAGTCTTATATGAGCCTGATTGTTCTCCTTGGATATATTAAATTTGAATCTGTTGTCTAGGGTAGAATCGATTTTGGATCTGGCTCTTGCTACCATTGTTTTTATTACGTTGGTACATCCGTAGTAATGTGTTGGTCGACATGTTCAATTTTATTTGAGTTTAGTTGTTATATTGCGAATGGTTATAAAATCTGTATGATTGTCTCACCTTGGATATGCAATATATATAAATCTGGTGTCCCTTGTTGAGTCAACTTGGTCTATCTTACCCATTCAGCTATAATTATCTGAGTATGTGGAGTTACATTTGGTTATATTTGGTATCTATTTTGGTCACTCCTACCTTTATTGGTAGTAGAGTGTTACAACTCCTTTTACGAGACTCTTAAATTTGTGGTTATTTTTTTTAATCGTTCGAGTCTTTTGTAAAAGTGGAAGTTGTTATTTATTTGGTAATATTTGGTATGGATTTTTTGTCACTCCTACCTTTATTGGTGGTAGAGTGCTGCAACTCCTTTTACACGGCTCTTAAATTTGTGGTTATTTCTAATCGTTCGAGTCCGATGTAAAGGTGGAAGTTGTTAGATACTTTATTTATATTTGGTGTGTGTTTTGGTCACTCCTACTCTTAATGGTGGTAGAGTGTTACGACTTCTCTTACACAGCTCTTAAATTTGTGGTTATTTTTAATCGTTCGAGTTCGGTGTACAGATAGAAGTTGTTAGTTTTTCGATTATGTGAGTGTATATTTTGTTTGCTCCTACTTTTAGTGGTAGTTGAGTGTTTGTGGAGTTGAAGCAATTATAATATGGGGTTTTATTAAATCCGCTAGATTGACTTCAACAACTTTTGGTTTATCAGTTATTAGGTAAGTCACAGATGAAAGACTCTGTGCAATGAATTATATGTGATCAGAGCAGTATCTGAGTCACTATATTATGTAGTTTAGTATTCACACAAAGGTTTAATCTCACAGTGTGTGATTACTGTCAATTATTTTTAGCTAGTGTTTATTCCTTTAAATGTGGTTTCCACAGTTTAAACAACTTAGTATGTTTTAATTCAATATTTAAAAAAAAATTACCTTTAGCTTTTCGTCATGCACCTAGAGGTATATTTATAAGTAAGTCAGTCCACATGTCATTTAATAGCTACAGACCATTTAATGGGTTTACTATCTTCAATAATTGGGTTCCCAGTAAGAAAAAAAAAAAGAAAATGGCTTTTCTTTTTTTTCCCCGAGTTGTAGGAGATTGTAACGATACGATCGTTAATAATCTAAAATTTTGAACGTTAGCAAACCGAATCCCTACATTAACTACTAATCTGCCGCCGTTGGAGTATGCAACCCACAATACCATCTCATATTTCATTATTATGATTATCGATATCGATGATAAGATAATCGATTCCCTCGTCAAAAGGGAAAAAGAATAAGGTAATGGCCATTTTGTAACAGAACTTGAAGGAGATGAGTTGTTGAGTTTGCGGCAGGCAGTACATTGTTTTTTTGGGGGAAAGGTGAAGAATATTTTTATTGTTGTTTAAGACGTATTTAGTTTTGTGCATTAAGAAGTTACGTTGATTTATGGAAAATAAAACTCCCAAATAAGTTCTGGTAAGTTATCACACATCTTCCATTTAAATTTGCCAGTTCCCAATCATCTAAATCTTCTCAGCTTACTACAAATATCCAAATATCATTCCTATTTTTTTTATATATATATGGATACAAATTATAATATATTCCAGTGCAGTAACACTATATTTTTGAGCCAAGGTCACCTAATGGCAAATATATTCTAGTTTTTGTTACTAGAACAAAAACTATAGATATTAAATACAAGAACACAGAATAAAAAAAGTTTTCTTTTCTTATAGCCTGCCGGCTCCAACTTCCAAGTTTGGAATTTCATTTTATTTGGAAAGAAGTTTTAATTTGGGGAAGAATCACATTTTATTTGGGACAGAAGATTTTTTTGATTTTGGGAAGAAGTATATTTTTATTTATGAAAAGGAGATTATTTGATTTGGGAGAAAGAACTACAACACTTGGTTGGTCTGCCAGTCCTCCAAGGCTGATACACGGAGCATAGGCTGATCCATCTTAGAGCCATCCACTACCTGAACACCGGACAGCAGATTAAGTAACTCCCTTTCCAACAAAAGAGTTACTAAGCACCATTATATTTTATTAACTTTATAATTTAAATTTCATTATTTCGAGAATAAATTATAATTAGCTACCATTAATAGATAATATATGGTAGCTAATTATAATTTATTCTCTTTCAGCCCTGAAGAAGCCAAATTAATTCTCTTTGGCGAAAACGTTCGGCGAAACAATTGATACACATTAGAGTATTTCTTGCAGATTTCCCCAATATTTAAGAGTTTACTATATATATATATATATATATATATATATATATATATATATATATATATATATATATATAGAATTTAACTATGTTAGCTGTGGAGCGAACTGAGTAGCTCTACACCCGATGC